>NC_136068.1:130955924-131358424 GCF_964261635.1 Lissotriton helveticus | reverse complement strand
TCTCTGTGTGTCTCTCCGTCTCTGTGTGTCTCTCCGTCTCTGTGTGTCTCTCCGTCTCTGTGTGTCTCTCCGTCTCTGTGTGTCTCTCCGTCTCTGTGTCTCTCCGTCTCTGTGTCTCTCCGTCTCTGTGTGTCTCTCCGTCTCTGTGTGTCTCTCCGTCTCTGTGTGTCTCTCCGTCTCTGTGTGTCTCTCCGTCTCTGTGTGTCTCTCCGTCTCTGTGTGTCTCTCCGTCTCTGTGTGTCTCTCCGTCTCTGTGTGTCTCTCCGTCTCTGTGTCTCTCCGTCTCTGTGTCTCTCCGTCTCTGTGTGTCTCTCCGTCTCTGTGTGTCTCTCCGTCTCTGTGTGTCTCTCCGTCTCTGTGTGTCTCTCCGTCTCTGTGTGTCTCTCCGTCTCTGTGTGTCTCTCCGTCTCTGTGTGTCTCTCCGTCTCTGTGTGTCTCTCCGTCTCTGTGTGTCTCTCCGTCTCTGTGTGTCTCTCCGTCTCTGTGTGTCTCTCCGTCTCTGTGTGTCTCTCCGTCTCTGTGTGTCTCTCCGTCTCTGTGTGTCTCTCCGTCTCTGTGTGTCTCTCCGTCTCTGTGTGTCTCTCCGTCTCTGTGTGTCTCTCCGTCTCTCTGTGTCTCTCCGTCTCTCTGTGTCTCTCCGTCTCTCTGTGTCTCTCCGTCTCTCTGTGTCTCTGTCTCTCTGTGTCTCTGTCTCACTGTGTGTCTCTCTCTGTGTGTCTGTGTGCGTCTCTCTCTCTGTGTGTCTGTGTGCGTCTCTCTGTGGGTGGAGTAAAGGCTGCGTGAGGTAGAGGACGTAGAAGAGGATTTCATTGACAACACGAAACAGGAAGCTTCCTAATTTGCCCTTTCAAGGTAAGCTGTGAAAACGCTTGCAGCTGACTTTTTAAGGGCCTTTTAGGAAGCTTTCCGACTGCACCATGTGTGAGGTCGCAAAGGCCAGCGACCGACAGTAAACACAGAAGATGGCTGCAGGAGCATAAGTAGTGACTACGTATTCACTATGTATGCTGCTGCGGTCACCTTCTGTGTTTACTGTCGGCCTCACTGGAAATGTAAAATTGGCATGGCAAGGTCAGCGGGCTGCCAATGAAGGCCTGCCAGGTCGCTGGCAGCCCGTGGGCCATACTATGAGTACCAATGGTCTACAGGATGCATATGTTCAGGTCCCAGTCAAGCCACATCACCAAAAGTTCCTGCGTTTTCTGTAGGGATCGACCCATTATCAATTCAAAGTCCTGCCCTTCAGGTTGAAGTCGGTTCCCCGAGTGTTTACAAAATGCATGGCAGTAGTAGCAGCTGCTCTAAGACACCAGGGAATCTTTGTTTACCCTTACCTCAACGACTAGCTTCTGAAGGGCCCTTCAACCCAGAGCGTGTGGGCACAACAATATCTAGCCCTTTGCAAACGGCTGGGTCTTCATGTCAACTTTGAGAAATTAACTCGGTTCCCACGCAAAGAATCCACTGTCTAGGTGCAACAATAGACTCAGTAGTTTCCTTCGGAGGAGAGACTGTCATCTACCACTCTGAAATGCAAACAGATTCTGCACCGCAACTTCCCTTCAGTGCGCCAAGTTGCCTCTCTCCTAGGGTCGATGGCATCCTGCATTATTCTTGTCCCCAACGCCAGGCTGAGGATGCGTCCTTTACAGCAGGATCTGGCGGACTAGTGGGATAAACGAACCGCTCGATGGGACAACAGCATACATCTCTTGAAAGTAGCCAGAGCATCGATTCCATGGTGCAACTGGAGAATCTGTTGGTAGCGGTGACGTTCCACCAGTCTCCTCCCTCTCAATCATTAATCACAGATGCTTCCCTCCAGGGTAGGGTAGCACACATGGGGTCCCTCCAGACTCAATGTCGATGGTTAGCAAAAGAACGATTGTATCACATCAATATGCTAGAGCAACGAGCGGTGCATCTAGCCCTCAAAGCCTTCCTCCCATCTTTTCAGACCAGCTCCATTCTAGTACAAACTGACAATACAACCACCATGTACTTACTGAACAAGCAGGTAGGGTCTCGATTGCAGTCTCTGGAGGCCCAAGCTCTCTGGCATTGACACCTTGCAAGGAATCTGACAATTACAGCAATACACCTGCCAGGGGAACAGAATTCACAAGCAGACGCTTTGTCGGTACTTCAAGGACCAGCAGGACTGGGTTCTAATTGACAAAGCTGTCGAAGAATTTTTCAGAGAATAGGGTCGTACAAGCATCGACCTTTTCGCAGACGACACAAACAAAAAATGCAGCGATTTCACCTGAAGATTCTACTGACCAGGGTCGAAAGAGAATGCCTTTTGATCAACTGGTCAGGAGGCTTTGTATATGCTTTTCCTCCACTTCCTCTCATCCCGAAGGTCATGACCAACCTCTCACACTCAGAGACGAGGATGATTGTGATGGCGCCGGACTGGCCAAGGCAGTGATGGTACCCGGAACTTCTGCACCTATCAGAATGCCTACACAAGAGATTGCCGTGCAGACCGGACCTTCTGTCCAAGATGAACGGGAGCATTCATCACCCCAACCTTCCCTCACTGAACTTGGCAGCATGGCTCCTCCAATATGGTAATTTAGGACACCCTCAGGACTGCATGACCATCTTGAAAGAAGCAAGAAGACCTTCCACAAGAGACTCTTATGCTTGTAAATAGAAGCGTTTCTATTTGTGGTGTGTGCAAAATGGTTGCCATCCTTCCAAGGGGCAAGAGGAAGTGATTTTACCTTATCTACTCCATTTAGCTAAGGTAGGTCTAAAATTCTCTTCCTTAAAAGTACACCTGACTGGCATTACGGCATACAGGCGGTCTCCTTCTCAACCTTCCTTCTTTCAATTGCAGGTAGCGAAGGATTTTTTGCAAGGGTTAAAGAAGGTTTACCCCCTTATCCGACCTCCTTCGCCTCCCTTTTGAACCTATGCACAAAGCAACCCTCCAGCACTTAACATGGAATCGCTCACCTCAGTTCGCTGGGTGAGCGAGATTCAAGCTTTCTGTTCAAAGGAACCGTACAGTCTTTCATCTCAATAGGGTCGTTCTGAGAACCCACCCCGGATTTCCATGCCAATCAATCCATCTTGCTGCCTACCTTTTTTCTTAATTCCTCTACACCACCTGAGAGGTCCCTTCGTTCTTTAGACCTGAAAAGGGTTTTAAAATTCTACTTGGTCAGGTCTCAAGCAATTAGAAAATCTCATCAACTGTTCATTAGTTACGGGTCAATCAGAACAGGTTTTCCAGCCTTCAAGCGTTCCATCTCTTGGTGGATAGTGTCATGTATCAAACTGGCTTATCAGTTAGCACAGAAGTCACGTTGGTCTAGGCCCAAGGCTCATTCCACTAGAGGAAAGGCAGCTACAACAGCTTTTCTTAACAATGTAGCGATTGCTGAGATCTGCAAGGCAGCCACTTGGAAATCGATACATAAGGTAACAAGACACTATTGTCTGGACTCGAATACCAGAGCAGACACTCAAGTAGACCAGGCCTCCTTGAGCTGCTTTAAAGGCACGGTGCCAGTTTTTTAGGTCTTGCGCCTAGCGGCAGTGCGCAGCAGTGCTCGTGTAGCACGAGACATTTAGTAGCTGAATAACGGGGTTTCAGCATTAACCTAGGAATCGCACACGCTTGTGCGTGTGCTTTCCCTTTGTTGGTCACGATTTGCCTTTGCATGCGTATTTTTATAAAAGACCGCACGCAATAGGAGGGTGTATTTCTCCACCCACGGCCTATTGGTGTCTGTTACGAGCCCCAAAGGCCATGTGGTTTCGATTATCGTGCCCAGACACTGGCACGATAATTGAAAGCACTGGTCTCGCTGTGACGCCTGCGTGCGCACCACTCGCGGGATTGTTTTTGGATCCATTTCCCAGGGAAGCAAGTCGGGCCGGCCTCTTCTCCGTTGCCACCAGGCTCCCTTCAGCAGGCGCCCTGGGCCGTCAGGGGTCCGATGGGTCAGAGTATGCCGGGACCTTCTAGTTTTCTTTGTCCTCGCCTCTGTACTATTGTTCCTATCGTATCTGCCATTCCTGTCCCGTAAGTGCTCTTTGTGCTCTGCTTATCTGTGCTCCTTTTGTATTCCCTTCTATCCTCTCCGTTCTCCTCTCTGTTTGTGCTTTCTCCTCCAGTCCTCTGTTGACGCTCTCCTCCCATTCTGGTCTAACTTGTGTAGCTCCTTACTTTTTCAGTAGCTGCCCTGCCTTCCATTGCCTGCTCTCTTCTCTTCCGTTACCTGCCCCACCCCTTCACTACCTGCCGCCCCTTCCTTTGCGCAATAGCTTTCTCTTTCAGACATTTGTTTTCCCGCACCCCCTTTTTGCCTGAAATACACCGCCTTCCTGAGACTGCTTTGACCCACTCTTGCACGTCATTGATCTTTTGTCCCTTGCTTTTTCGGTCGGCCCTTGATTTCGCTACACCCTCGTGTATGCTCTAAGCACCGTTTCCTCACTCCTCCCTCCCCTCTTGTGAAAACTCAGGTCAATGGACAATCGATATTTGCCCGGCGGTATCGCCTCTATAACCCACGAAATATTAATCAATGAAGAGGCAGGCGCTGGAGACGGGAAGGCAGGAAACAAGGTTTATTCTCTCCGGAGGAGAACACATCAGTTCAGACAGCAGGTATCGTCACGAGGTGCTCCAACCGCATCTCTGAGGCCTGGCCTCTTATACACAGTTAAATGAATTTTATTGCAGGTAACAGTCTTGTAATGCTTTGAAGTATGAAAGGATATCCTCCGAATCTCCCCTTCAAGCCCGTTCCCACACATATTTACAGTTGAAGTCCCCACCCCGGTTACAACAGGTGATGACTATCGCGCAGCTGGACATTCCGCTGATTCATGGAATGTGGGGGTGTGATCGGATCTCGTGGGATGGGGGCTTTGATCAACTCGGGGGTCCTTTGATGAGGGAAGCTTTCTACTGTACGGGGAGGGGCAATAAACAGTATCGGCAGAGCTAGGTGTCGGCCTGGGAACGAGGAATCCAAAGGGTCTGGGACCATGAAAGGAATGAAGGGAGGTGTCGCGCTGGGGACAGGATGGGGCTCTGAGGCAGAGCTGCGCTGAAGGGGGGTTTATGACCCAACGCATGCGAGAGTGGGGGGGTTGTCTGCGTGCGGGCTTTGCGAGGGCGAAGGGCTATGCTGGGGGCCGGTGGCGTGCGGAGGGTGGTTCTGATCGGGGCACCTAAAATGGCGGGTGCGTACGACAAAAAGTGTGGCATCAGGGAAAAAAGGGCAAGATGGCGCAGATAATGTTTACCAAACCGTATTAATTTTCCACAGTCCTCCCTTTAACATTTCCAAGACATCTTGCTGGCCTAGTTCCTACCCATGTCTACTGTGGTGAAAGAAGCAGAGAAGCAGGAACCTAGGTGAAGGAGCTATAAACATTTCATTTAAAATCTTTCGTCTTAAGAGGCGGGTCTATTGATAAACTCGTTTGCAGGAAAGTCATAGTAATGCAATATCGGACAAAAACGATTCTGTAGTGTGAGCATTGAGTACATTTCATAGATACTTATAGTCGTTCAGAATGTAAACTGATAGGTCATTACACATGCAAGTTCTGTTCATATTTGGCTGGAGCATAATAAATACAATGGCGGCTGGGAGAGAAATGAGACGGAGTAAAAACAATAATCAAGGGTGTCGTTGTTCGAAGTTAGTGAGTTCTCAGCATTCGTTGTCGTCGTTTGTTGGCACTGTGGAGCACCGGCGGTGGAGCTATGGATCCAGCTCTATTCTAAGTCTCGCGTTGCAGGGCATGACCCTTTCCTCGCTTTTTTGGTCAAAGAGGTCCTTTTCGCCCTGTGTCCTTTTGAGTCGATTGTCAAAAAGTTCAGGTGGAAGGAATGTGTGTGTGAGCAGTCCTTAGGGTAGGTCGGAGAAAAAGGGGGATGGAGCAGGGCCAGATCGAGAACAGACCAAGGGGACGGAAAATTTCGGGTAGGCGGGCTCACGACCGAGTTCAGAGAGCCGGGATTTTTCGGCACACGTTGAACTTCGAGCAGGGGCATCAGGTCAGCCCTTTCCTCGGAAACAGTGCCTCGTCCTGCAGCTCCTTACTGTCGCGGTCTCGCCTTGGCCAATGTCGCAGATGTTCCATAATCTGTAGTCAGGCCTCGTGCTCCCACATCCGGTCCTTCTTTCCTCCGACAGTTGTACCCTTAAAATGAGTTCGAAAAGACAGTCTTTAGAGAATTGGCAGAGGAAGGTAATCACATAAGTCTATTTCTCTCCCAGCTCCAAGCAAAATGAGAAACGTCCCTTACATTGGGGTTCACAACCGACATATAAAATAATTGATGATGGGCCTGTTGGATTTCCTGTCCTAACTATTTCTTGGGTGTTTGTTGGTAGATACATTCATTGTCGTGGTACGAGATCTGGTACCTTTTATTGCATTACAGTTGTGCCAGTTCTTCTGACAGAGACCCACCTTCCTAGTACGAGCCTTACAAAGTTATACCGTTCTCCAGGGCTTTATATTTTGCGAAGAAGTGCAACGTGCCATCACCATGGTCTGATAGGTATCTTTCTGAGGAATGAACATAGGCTAAACATTTTTCCATTCTAGCAATGCACCCTACCTTTCAGCTAAACATTTTACTTTCAACAGGGTTTATTCCAACGATTTCTTCGTTTTGGTCTATTCTTTAACTTTGCAAACATCATTCTAGTTCCTACATAGCTCCTTACAACCCGACTACTTCATTAAAAACCGGGGTCTTATGGAAAACAACTAGGGACATAGAAAACTGTGGTAAGGGACTATCGTCTTGCTTTGTGTCATAAAGGCATTATTTAGCAGAAGGCCACAGTTCAGTTGGTAAGCGTTCAGTGGCATTTCTCGAATTCTAAATTCTGTAGCTTGCTTATCAACAAATCATTTCTAGGAACAATGGCTGGCCTGTTTTAGTCGTAAGTCGACCCATCTCTTACAATCGGGGGTGAGGGACAGTTAAAAAATCTCGTCTAGGGCAGCTGATACAAAACTGGGGGCGTTCTGGGAAGATGGGGATGTTTCGATCACCTTTACTGTTTGGGTATTGCGACAATTCGGGACGGGGAAGGTCGCGTTATCTGAGGCATTTTTTTATCATAGAAGCCGCTGACATGTAGTTCCCTTATTACGGGTCAGATCAGGGAACCTCAGTCGTCTTACCTGTCCTTTCCCTTATGGCCAATTCTCGGTTTCATCAATTCTTAGCAGGAAGGAGAGGTAGTGACACGGCATCAGGGTGGTTTTATTTAGGACACATTTTGTGCAAATACTTGCGGTATTTGGAGCCAATTGGGTGGTGCACTAGGGGTGGCGGTTTGCCAATTTAGGCGCTAGTCGTTCGGAAGAGAGAGAGAGAGAGAGAGAGAGAGAGAGAGATGTGCAACAATAGGCTAAATAGTACACGTGCGATATTGGGGGTAGCAGTGTATTAAGGTAGGCTATTCAGCGCATTACACAACATGAGACAGTACGGGTCTGTGTTAGAATTTCGAAAGCATGCAGTTTGGGACGGACGAGCATTTAGGCAGGGTAGAGGGGGCATGCATTGAGTAAAAGACACCATTGTATCGCACTTCTCGCACTCTCGGTCCGCCGACCAGTCAAGTCAGCGCCTCAGTCGCATTCAACTTATTGGTTCTTTCGTTGCAAGAACAGTTTGCGGGTGTGCTTAGGTGCCATCTGGCAACGTTAGTCCGCTTCGTGTATCAGACAGGGCGGAGCTTCAGATCTTCACCATACCTCGGTCGTGATCTCCAGTGTACCCTGTAGGGGGAGGAAAAGAGGAGAAGGGAGGGGGACAACATTCGAGCATATCAAATGCATGGGTACGAAAGTCCTTTACTTACCTCATACTCGTCTTATCTCCTCGGGATAGAATCCCTGGGGTCTTGATTTCTGGTACCGGGGGGGGGGGGGGGGGCAGTGTGTCCTTATAAGCCGTGTGCAGGGAAATGTTACAAAAAATCGGAGGTACTAGTTGGTAGGTGTATCTAGCTATCGGGGTCCTTAAATCTCTTTCAACGCTGCGATGTTCTAGGGTTTATCGGTTCTTTGGTCAACTCTGTTCCCTAGTACCTTTTGAGTGCCGTACCTTTATAACATTCTATTATTTACACCGCTCCACTTTACCCATCCTCGGAGGTCGAGGTCCTCCTCCATGCGTTAGTTCCTGAGCCAGTCGCATATTTGGAGGCAGAGTAGTGTGTCTTAGATTCGATCCTTCCTCCGGGGCTGGGCAACCATCTTCTAATAACCTTAAAGAGAGAACAAAGCAGGGTGCACAAAAAACTCTCCCGCTGACCCCACATTTTTCAAAAAAAGACATGCAATACCCATTTCATAGTTCGGAAAACCTTTATTTGCACAATCGTTCAGCATGCAGATATGACAGTGCAATCGTATTTGGTCGGGCACGGCAATGGCTAAAGTGCGTACAGTAGGGGGGTTATTTTGCAGTATTGGGAGTATTAAGAATATTAAAAAGGCTTATTCCTTCATTTGCAGGGAACTAAAATGTCTATCGATAGTTGAGGGGACAAGGGGCATTCATTTCATAGTTGGCAGTACAGTTGGACTAGTCGCGATCAAATTTCCTATATGTATACCGTGTGCGTGTGTCGTAAGCGAGGTTATGTATCGGCTACAATAAACATCATAATAAATTGTACATTTGAAAAGAACATTTTTCACGGGACCCTTTTACATGTTCGTCGAGTGAACCCTCCCTCTTTTTCGTAAGCTGTACAAAGGATCATATACATTTTTAAAAACATCGAGTCTTTTTAGCAAAAACACCACGAGGCGTTCGCAAGTCTCATTGATTCCGGCGCCATTTTGGGCGGGGCCGGGTTAGTCCGGAAGTAGCATCAGAGACAAAATGTTTCCCATAACCGGCGGTTGGACCAGAGTCCTCTTCGGCAGTTCAAACACTCGTGCTAACAGAAGGGGTGGCTATGTCGTGGTTATTTTCGTTAGCGACCAAGGCAGTCGTTCCTCACCGGGAGCCGGCAGGGGCCGAGGGCTCCTGGGACTTTTGTAGAATCTTCAAGGCTGTGGGGATGCTGTCGGAGGTGGGGGCTCGTGCCCCGGTGGGCAAGCGTCCGAGTTACATTGCTGGTCAAAGTTACTCTAGCGGCCTAGACCCGCCTTCCAGGGGGGCCCAGACGCCATTTTGAGGCCTGCAGCAGCCGCCCTTCGTCGAGTCTGCAAGAGTGGAGGAGACCTTTTGGAGTGAAAGAAAAGGAACTCTGCGTCGTTGGAGCAGGACATTCGGCCTCAAGTCTCATGTCCAGTGCTGCGGAAGTATGGCTACCTGCGGCGCATGTTCGGTGCTGCGCAAGTATCGGCGCCGTTGCATGTTCGGTGCTGCGCAAGTATCGGCACCGTTGCATGTTCGGTGCTGCGCAAGTATCGGCACCGTCCGGCTGGAGGATTTCGGTGCCGGGCCGAGGGCTGGGAAGCCTCCTATCCGTGGAGGTGGGAGAGGCTCGTCCGCGTCGCCTCTCCCTCCCAGCCCGACCTGGACTAACTTTCGCGGAGGTATGTACATGACATCCTCCCCAGAGTTGTCGCAGCCATTATTCAAGAAAGAAGTGGCGCCTGGCGTGTTGCTGCGGCCATTACGGAGGAGAAAAGAAAGAAGTGTCCCGTCCGTCTCTGGGCCGGGCTTCCGGTGGACGTCGGCCGGACGCCCCTTGCTCTGGCCCCATGAACGGGTTCCTTGGCTCATCGGCTGCAGCCGGATCCAGTTGGCCCCAGTCCCCGGCCATTGGTGGCCGGACCGGGAGAGCATGTGGCGGGACTACCTGAAACTGTCACGTGCCACCGCGGCCAGACTGGGAGAGGGAGTCGAGGACATAGACATCCCTCCCCTAGAACTCTCCAGTGTGGTCAAGGCGATCCCCTGGCTGGGTCCCGCTGGCCCCTGTCTCTCCTCCGGCTCCGCCCTATGTTACGATTTCCTGGCCGATTGTTGGCGGCAGGACCCGCCTTATATGGGTTGCTGCCGGCTGGGCGTAGCCGCAACCCTGCCCCACCTTGGAAGTTTCTAGAGTGGGGGGGTGTTCTGCTGACTTTTATTTTCTAGTTTACCGTTCTTGTTTCTAACGTTTCCTGTTGTTAGGGCATTAATAGGTGTTGTTATTACGTATTGTTATTGTTTCTCGCTCGTTATGTTAAAAATAAAAGTTCATGTTCATCAGTGGCCTACTGATTTCGTTTTCCCATTCCTTTCTTTCCAGGTTGTTTCATGCTAAAGCTTCTGTTAACACAAGTTAAGTAACACGGAAACACAGGCAGAGGGATGACGTAGATTCATGCATCACGTACACACAAACTCAGACGGGGAGACAGTACAAGTATTATATACAAAGACCCAAGACAAACATACAACAGTTATTGGCCATAATTATCTTTTTCTGTATGCTGCGCATACTTATTGTTCTGAGTTAACCCTTACCTCGAAATACCCTAAACTTTTCCCTATTCGGCTAAACGTTAGAATGCTTGATCACGTGTGTACATTATTCTTTTTGCTTTATTCGGGGTTTGTCGTGGTTGATTTAGAGCTAGACTGGGTTTCCCGTCTTAGCGCTGTTTGGTCTATGAGGACTCGAACATGTCGCTGAAATCAGCCTGGCGAAATCTGTGCCATCGGGCATAATCGAACGTGGTGGTTCTATCTGGCCTGTCCATGTCGGTCTGATTCATCTTTGTCTCGCGCCTTTTCCCTTTCTGCCGGCCTGTTATTCCTGTCGGCCCTCCGCTCCTACTCTCGTTTAGTAGAGTCGGACATTGGGCTTTCCAGTGCCCGGCATATTTACAAAAAGCACATTGGTTTTGCCCTAAGTCTGGTCGCCCTGTGCGCAGTGTCGGGGGATTACTTTCGGGTCGTTGTGTCCTGGGGTTGTCCTGTCGATATATTCCTTTACCTACTCTGTCCTAGTCTTTTTTCTTTTGTTGCATTGCTTCTTTGCGCCACATACCGAGACTGTTGAGCATAATAGGCGTTGTCTTATTATCACGAAGGGCTATTTCTAACGTTTCTATTTTATCAAGATCGAAGGATCCTATCAGTGGCCACTGTTTCTCTTGATTTTCTTTGGTATACCTGTGCCACAGTTTACTATAGGCTATGGTAACTAATCCATAGTTTATGAACATGTCTTTATTAGGGGTGCCTTCCAGCGGAGCTAGATGATCCACCTCTAATAAACGGTCCGGGCTGAACCAACTATCGACCAGTGGGGAGAAGACAGACATGACAGCTCGCGAAGAGGACAAAAAGTCAGCACTGCCTATCTTATCACTGCGTGCAAAGACTAGACAGAATATTTCTATTCTACGTTGTTTGCAGGCAGTGAATACCTCATGAACCAATAACAAATAAACAATAAACGACCAGTGGGGAGAATAAGTAGGCCTGCAAAAGGTCTGCGTCCTCTACCCTTTCACTATCTGCAAAGGGGAACCTGTTCTTTCCTGTTTGCAGATAGAGAATCTCCAGAAAACAATCCGCGAACAGTAGTTCGGGGTAAAAAAACAATTAATCAGTGCCGAAAAACATTTAATCAGTGGGGGAGAAAGATAGGCACGCTGGCTGCGTTACTTATCCTTCACTGTTTGCAAAGAGAAAGAGCCTACTGTTTCTCCGTTTGCAGACAGTGAATCTCCAAATAGGTCAACAAAGAGTAATACTAGTATTTTCTGAACAATTAAACAACTATTTCGCAGTTCGTCGTGTCTACACGACCTTACCCGGACCGTATGGACAGTTTCTTGTCTTCCGAATCCAGCGCCCGATCGTCCTCTTTTCCTCGTATTCCTCGTGGCACTCCTGATGGTTCCCAGTCAGGACCGTAGATCACTCGAGAGAGGTCTGTTCGGAACCAGTGAAGTTCGGATGATCGGCTGCCAGACGAGGGTCTATTGGGCAAGAGCTCTCCCGATCGTTGCAGTCGTTCACTCTGTCGTCAGGACCTCTCCCACTGGATCCACGAGTCACTGATGGGCCCCACGCTTGGGACGCCAATTGTGAAAACTCAGGTCAATGGACAATCGATATTTGCCCGGCGGTATCGCCTCTATAACCCACGAAATATTAATCAATGAAGAGGCAGGCGCTGGAGACGGGAAGGCAGGAAACAAGGTTTATTCTCTCCGGAGGAGAACACATCAGTTCAGACAGCAGGTATCGTCACGAGGTGCTCTAACCGCATCTCTGAGGCCTGGCCTCTTATACACAGTTAAATGAATTTTATTGCAGGTAACACAGTCTTGTAATGCTTTGAAGTATGAAAGGATATCCTCCGAATCTCCCCTTCAAGCCCGTTCCCACACATATTTACAGTTGAAGTCCCCACCCCGGTTACAACAGGTGATGACTATCGCGCAGCTGGACATTCCGCTGATTCATGGAATGTGGGGGTGTGATCGGATCTCGTGGGATGGGGGCTTTGATCAACTCGGGGGTCCTTTGATGAGGGAAGCTTTCTACTGTACGGGGAGGGGCAATAAACAGTATCGGCAGAGCTAGGTGTCGGCCTGGGAACGAGGAATCAAAAGGGTCTGGGACCATGAAAGGAATGAAGGGAGGTGTCGCGCTGGGGACAGGATGGGGCTCTGAGGCAGAGCTGCGCTGAAGGGGGGTTTATGACCCAACGCATGCGAGAGTGGGGGGGTTGTCTGCGTGCGGGCTTTGCGAGGGCGAAGGGCTATGCTGGGGGCCGGTGGCGTGCGGAGGGTGGTTCTGATCGGGGCACCTAAAATGGCGGGTGCGTACGACAAAAAGTGTGGCATCAGGGAAAAAAGGGCAAGATGGCGCAGATAATGTTTACCAAACCGTATTAATTTTCCACACTCTCTCCCCGTCCAGGGTATGAAATAGAGCCGGGAGTGAAGCAATGTACATTCAAGCACTCTTAATGTTGTGGCAGGGCATCCAAGCCTTGGTGTCTACAGTGGATTGATTGCCTTTGGTTCAAAGCACTTGTCACTCTTATGCTATTCTTTTCGATGCTGTGGCATACGGTACTAACTCGGTCCCCAAATTTTTGTAGAATAGCTGGATCAGCCAGGCCCTTGTGTCAAGTGGTTACAACGAATGTACAATAACACTGCTCCCCCGCCCCAATTAGTTAATACAGTTTTAAGATTTAGATGAACTGGGGTACTGGACGTAAAGGTCTATCATTGCACAGCAGCCTGGCGGTGCCATACTGTTGCACGTGGTCACCTTGATCAAGTGCAGCTCCTACAGGTGAGGGAATTTGCATATCAATTAGCTTCACTGAAGGATCTAGTGGCACAAGTGCTACATTGGTAGTCTGTTTTTTTCTACCCGTAGAAACCAGCTGATCCAGTCTCTACATGTTTGTTCCACTATGTTCCCAAAGTAGTAACCGTCATGCTCAGCCAAGGAAGAAAGCGAATCAATCACTGTATACACGTAAGCTGCTAATCCAAACTTCAGAATGTTACCAGGTATCACCAGTACGATTACGGATTGAATTCACAAAACGTGCAGAGTTTTACATAGGCTGGTACTATGCGTTGACATTTAGTAGTGCCGTCCTCTTACAGCCCTTACTGTTTTATTGCACACGGTGTGCGCTTGGTCATAGCACTCATTATCTGGCATGACAATCACTGCCTGCAGTTATAATTCAGTGTTTCCGGTATTTAAGCTACTCAGAATATGGAAGATTTCCCAAGTATTGTACGCGTAAAAATACCCATGTTTGAAGAGGTGGGACTAAAAGAATTGTCAAGATTGGTCTGATTAAAGTGCCTATTTTAATAATTTGTTATTTGTATATATCCCTATCATATGGATACTGACGTGTAAAACTGTTCACTGTCTCTGTACTTGTCCAATGATGAATAATGCAGTCACTTCAGATTTCACTATTACGAATCGCCCTTACCTGACGTGGACCGTACGAATTGCGTCCTCATCCCCTGGTCTGGATCGTACTCGTCGGTTCGTACGGCATGTTCACGATTCGTATGGAGACGGCTCCGGAAAAGAATCGTACGGACGATTTTTTTCCCGAATCGGAATCGACCCCTGTATGTAGTTAGTGTAAGTACATTTGAAAGTGACTGTAGATGCGATCTATTAGGTTTTGAAGCGGGATGGCATGTCTAGAGCACTATCTACACCTGCAAGACGCTTGTCAGATGAGCGTGCGATTTAGCCCAGCACACTGCGACCATCAAACTAGTTCCATTGTGTAATGTAGACGACCCCTACAGCTCGTCAGCCGTGCTGATCGTCCGCTTAAAACGTGAATTCAAAACTTGCACGCATTGCAAGTTTTAAAGCCTGGAACTGGTGTTTTTCTGGTGGCATGGTGATTGACATCAGTTGAAGTAATTTCTGAAAGCTGATGCCCATGATTGCATTTGATGATATACTTTGTTTCTTTCTCTGACAGATGTTTTCCTCTGCAGGGCCTAAAATTAAGTATGCATCTCCCCTGCAGAAACTATGCATCCACTCGGCCAGCGCTTGTCCATCCTTTTGTCCTAGTTATCTGTATGTGTTTATTTATTTATTTTTATTTTGAATGTTTTATATAGCCCGAACAAGATCTTTGCAGATATCAGAGCGCTTTACAAATACTGTGACACTCTGCCTTGTTGGCCTTTGTGTGTGGGTTTCTGCCAGGGCATGGCTCTTTGAAAGCCTGTTTTAGGCGCGCCTGTTAGCTTGACTTTCATTTTTTTTCGCTGCATGCATAAGTTATTTTTGGTCTGTGTACGGGTTCCTCTTTTTTTATGTAGGATGGACTGTTTGCTTGAATACGTTCTTGGCATACACCGCCTAAACAAGAACCTATAGAATTTGTCTGATAGCTTTTCTTTTCATAGGACTGAATGATTAATGTGCAGCCTGTCGCCTTCAGAAGTTAGTTTTCAGTTCTACCGTTCTCTAAGGCTTTTTGATTTTACTCAAATTATTTGTAAAAATCTACTTACGTATAGGGGTTTTGAGCAAACCCTGTTCATCCAGTGGTTGGTGTCATTAGCATTGTTTCCACCCACTAAATCATAGGGAAACAGGTTAGATAACGTCACTGTGAGCGATGACATTCTGTTCTTTCACAAGGAGCATATGCACATTCAAAGTACTCCTATACAGTTTCATGAACTACGACGCTGCCTTTTGAGGCCCACTTTTTTGTTGTTGCTGCTTTTAGCCATTGTATATTTAATATTGGTGGGGCCCCACAGATCCCAAACAGCCTCACAAAAACCATGACAAAACAAAATCTCAGTCAGCCTATGCCGGACCTTGGTTTGTCAGTGCTTTGTATGTAGTGCTGTACATCCTCTTGTACTGAATGGGTACAGGATAGTCTTATCTGTAGCACTGGGTAGTTGTAGGTGCAGGAAAACCAATTAAGTATGAACAAACATTTGAATATATAAGCTCTGAGAAAGCTCAAAGAGCAAGAAAAACGTTGGCTATTTTGATAGGTGCTAGCTTTCAAAATAGTAAAATCAAAATAGACCTTATACAGCACACAAATACTTCAAGGAGTGTCTTGACGCTGCAGGTATGTGGACCTTCGATCCTAAAAGTACATGTGAGGGGACTCAAACTAAAAGGCTACATTTAAAAAGCCAAGTTTCCAGGCTACTTTTAAAAGAGCCTCCATCCTTAATAGCCCTCAGATTCCGGGGAGAGCATTCCAGCTAGCAGCGACTAGTGCAGAAAAGAAGGATCCTCCCCATTTCTAACTCCTTGCACCATAGCCAGTAATGCGTCAGTCGAACACAGGGTTCAGCATGGCAGGTAGTGAAAATTACTTGGATAATAAGTAGGACCTCGTCAATAGAAAGCTCTGTGGGTAAGCACCACTTCCTTAAACTTTACTCTCCTGAATAGGCAGCCAATGTAACTCCTTAAGATGGGCCTGTAGCTTCGGCTACAATTAATACAATTTTACTTGAAGAATGGCCCAAGTAAAGGGTTTAATGTGAACTATGCTTAAAACCGTTCTTAGAAACAGATACTTTTAATACTTAGCGACCATTGAGAGAAGTGTGGCTCACTAGTTAGAGGAGGCAGACCTGGAAGCAGAGGTCAGCCTGGGACCAGGGTTCAATTTCCGGCTCGGCGGGGTCTTGAGTCCTAAAATGTCCATGGACTCGACAATTCTCGCTCCGGTGCCTACTTGATTCACGGGTTCACACTCTGCGACTCTGGGCAATAGCTTGCTTAATCTCCACAACGGCCCCTCGCGGCGGGATGCCTGGCTTTCACCTTGTGGATACCCTGCCGGGGTTATCTCACAGGGGAATACCAGGACGGGTTCCCTAAGCAAGCGCTTAGAAACCGCTTGGTGATTTGCGCTATATAAATTCCTGTACATTTACATTTACATTTACATTGATGGACTAAAACATAGTGCTTAGTAACAATATTCTATTAATATCACGGAATCAATCCCTGACATTGGGTAGGTGGGTAATGGCTCTTCCCTCTTACTCGTGCACCTGTCCATCTTTCCTCGATTCCAAATCTACTTTTTTGGATGCGACCATGGTAGGCGCTGTTTGTTGTTGCTTGGTCCCAGCTACCTAATGTAAAATATTTGTTATACCTTCATATTTAACTTGTAGGGGCTTCTGAAAGCTGACCACAGGCTTGTGCGTGTGCTTTTGTTTTCGTCAGCTGCTATTGGCATTGGTGAAAGGCGTGTGCATATCCCAGCTTCTCTAGAAATGTAACCGCCCATTTCCCAATGGTGTCTGTTACGCACACCAGCGGCAACCGTTCCTCCTTAGATTGGCTTGTTTTCGCCTCTTACACCTGGGACCATCCGCCAAGATCTGCTGCTTCATTGATGAGAGAGGATCAGATGGCAGTTCGCATGGACTCAGCTCCCTGATTCAGCAGCAGCCTTAGCACGCAGACTCTATCTGCCAACCAAATACAGCAACAACATGGGCATGGCAGGTTCCCATTCAAATACAGGGCGCCAAGCGGCACCCACGAGCTTTATTTTACAGTCACAAAAGCCGGCTCCGCTGCGCTTGGTCCCCCGCGCCCATGTGGGGGTCGCTGGTTCTAACGCGTGGAGGTGCTGAGACAGGAGCCACATCTCCACCGTGACTCAGATCCCATGACCCTGTGTGGGGGGATGTGTAGCCTGCTCTGCGTGCGCCGAAGGCACGGCTCGGCCGGCCAGCGCTTCCTGCGAGGGAGCAGCGCTTCCTGCTGCACTCTCAAACTTTGTTTGCAAACCAAGACTAGCACTTAACAGCCCGGGCTCCCCCGAGCACATGACTGCACAGGATGTGTGCCACTGGGAGGAAGAGGGACACTGGTGTGTGCACAGACAGCAACGCGTGCATATACACTCGCACTCACTCACATACACACACACAATAACACACACACACTCACTCACATACACACAACACACCACACACACTCTTACAACACACGAACTCACTCGCATAGACCCCCCCCCTATTCGCAGTATTCACATTTAACAATAACATGAAAGTGCAATTACAAGGCTCCTTGACTTTCCCTTTGCCACTTGTGATGTTTACAGAGGAATTCACTCACTCACTCACTCACCCCCAGCCCTACAAGGCACAGACGGAACGCACCAAAAACAGCCCCTTCTGGATTTGGGCTACTAATCTTCTAATATTTTGCCAGGCACACTTTTGTTCACAGTGCCATGTTAAGTGTTGCTTCCTAAGTGTCATGCCAACGATAGTGTGTCTCTGTGTGCCTAGGTGGAGCATGGGCTGGGAGTAATTGATTGCCGCTTGGGCTTCAGACCCTAACCCTTTCTTGACAGAAGATGTCGCTTTAAAGGGCTCCGAGCATCAGTTCAAACGCGGAAGGCTGTAAAAGAGGCAACAGATGCACACTGTAAAACAAAGACAATTAACCCCTGCTCTGCCTAACAGCGCCCACCCCAACTTCCACACCACTTTGCCTAGATTTTGTTAAAAAGGCGCCCCTCTCGAGCTGGAAGACAGCTCTTCCTTACTGTGTGTCTTGGAAGCGCCTCGGCAACACCACTGGGCGTGTATAGTGCCAATATCGGCCCAGCCCCAGACCTTTCATCATACAACACAACACTCCACCAATAACCGACACAACACAAGTTTGATGGCGAAAAGTTGTTGCAGTTTTATTAGCATATACATTATGCTCATGTTGGGTTATCTTACGGGTCGATCCAGAGCAGGCCGCCTCTCGCGACCCGCCCACCTGATGAGCCATAACCCCCCCGGGGTGTTAACTGCGGGGGCGTTGTAGGTTTGGGGGGAAGGTCTAACCCCTCCCCTCGGCGGACCTCTATTCTGCCCCTTGCCCACGCCCCCCCCCCTCGGGGGGGCGGAGCGTTGTGGCAACCCCCGGTTGCTCAGGTCTACAACCGCCCGAAGGACTAACGGGGCGCCGTCACTCCTCCAGGGTCCAACCCAGTGTGGACCTCCCTGGGGATAATTCTGCTCTTGCACCCACCGGTGCTCCTGTAGAGGGTACCCCTCTGTACCCTTCTACATTGGATCGCCCTGTAACTCCGCCATGGCTCTGGGTGTGGCCGCCACCGCCCCAGAGTCCCCCCACCTACTAGCTTCCTATTAGTACAACCTGCTGCTCCTAGTGCTTTCCGCTATATCAACCCAAGCTCGTCATATCAACTTCGGTTAAATGAACCCCGTCTACATCAAAGCACACAGTGCATTTGGCAAGTAGCAACCCGAGACTGATGAAACAAGTTCTCCTATGCTTCAGGCTACTTCCAAGTTGTCGGGCGACACTATCCACCTCTCCTTGGCGCCAAAGACCTATTGCACTACAATTGCCATCACCGGCCTCCTTCAGCTCAGGCAAGGACAAGTCTGCTCTCTTCCTCAGCAACGCCAAGCTGGCACGCAACCAAACTTCCTTCTCACTTCTGACGCCCTCCGGACAGGGAGCTGTGCCAGTGATGTCCATGAACTTCACAACTAACTGCCCACTGTGCGTTGCGGGTGTCCATCAAGTGTGCCATCTCCCAGGCTGTTCCTATTCTCTACCGCTGGCTGACCAGCAACCAACAAGCCCCTATCAGGTAAACAACACCACTGCCACTGGCATGGTGTCCCCTGTCTAGCATGTGGCCTTACACCCTTACTTAGACCTACTGGGGACATAATCACCATCAAGGTCACGCCAGGCGGCTCACTCCCATGACGCCGACCCTACTGTAGGCTAAAGAACTCCTCGCATGTTTAGCCTCACTGGAAAGACACGTAACTATCAAACCCATGGGAACCTAATTGTGAGACCATCACCTCTCAACTATGCCTGCCACTGCGTTCTGGTGTCGGCTTAAAATACTATGTCGAGGATCTCCTCAGGTTTGACACTTGTACAAGACGTCCCCCTGTGCCCGGCCTTCGCTGGACCCTATGAAGCTTGTAACAAGCCGCCTATACCACTGTATATACAAGTTGTGCCACTAAGTGAACTAATCCTTCCTCGCTCTTACTTCCTGGCATGTGCGCACTGCCAATGGAATCCCTACTTTAGTACCTGAAAACACTAAGTAGATACTATCTAGGTGAAAGCTTACCCGAGCACCTAGCCACGGGCCCTCCCCTGCGTGTCAACCCCTGTTGTTGATTTTCAGCTGTTAAAATTGCCTGCCCACTACTGGACCCTTCACATAAAACCAGCCAAACCAATCGCTTACATGGCCAACTATGTGCCAAACATGTGTCCCATGAATTAACCAGTTAGAGGCATACTGTATCAGCCTGATCCAAAGTGGAGGCAGAGCTGAGAGGTCTTAGTGGGATCAGACTGGAGGAGGTACGTGAGTGGCTAATGCAGGCCCAAAATTCTGTGCAACCTGATAATGCACCCCCATAGTCCAATGGGCCAGATTAAAGGAAACTGGCAATGCTGTGGTACAACTATGTGATTGTCTCAGCGTGGGCCAGGATGCAGCAGTTAATGTGAGGCGTATGCCGGCCCAAATAAACTGCAGGGCTATCCAGCTTGTACAGGTGATGTGCTGAATATTGCCTGGTATATAGCCGCTATGCCAATTGCCTCCCTGTAATCTCCAAAAGGAGCACTACACTTACAACAGTCGATGTTGCTTAGTTGCCCAAGATGAAGACGCCACCGTTAAAGCTTTCTTGCATAGCCAACCACGAACTAGCCACCCCCCTTTCAGCGCTACACGCGTAAAACCACTATGTGTGACATTTCCATCTTACAGTGCACGATGAGTGACATTGAAGGACTAAGAAAGACACTTCCTTGCTAGTACACATCATTGAAGGTGAGGGAGACCCAATGTCAGAATTAAGCCCATCAGACCCGCAAGCATTCTAGCAGACCAAGGATATCAGGCTGCTTTTGTCAGACATTCCATAGCTTGGGGTGTTCATGTGTGAGACAGTGACCTATGCACAAAACCTTGGGAGTAAAAGTGCCTGGTCTTGAATGCGACTGTATAGCTCACATGGAACAGAGTCTCACAAAATTACACAGTCAGTCAGAACTGCCTGGCCCCGTGCGACCGGAGATTTTAAGAGAAGTCCTCCATGTACCCCACAATAAGGACCCGCACAGTTGTCTACCATTCTACCCATGAGGTTACTTGTCCAGTCACCTAGGAGCTGTGGCCCGACAGTAAAATAAGACTTAGTTGCTGTTTGGTCATTGCCTGATGTCGTAAAACAATAACTTTGGGTATCGGAGAAGAAAACAAAATTCCCCCATTCTGAACTGATCAGCCTGTGCCAAGGGAGTGGTCCCAACATGGGTTTTATTCAATGTGCTCCAGGTATCATAACCCCCACCCGTCCCTCAGTGGATGGGGCCTCCGACGATCAAACTGCTAATAAATATTAGAGAACAAACGGCACAGCAATCCATTAATGCACAGAGATGCATTATATGCCCAAATCAACCTGTTGTTGAGCTGAAAACACATTTCCCCTTTTCTATCGCATTAAATGCATGATTAGCCCCTGTCCTGCCACTGCATCCAGCGCGAACACCCCAAATATTGCACCGTAAAAGACATTGTCCAGACTCAAGTAAGAGAAAACATCAATTCTACACAGGGCCACCTAATAAGTCCCAGCTCCCAGTTGCTAGCCATGAATTACTTCCATGAATGAAACCAGCACGCGTCCCACACCCCGTATAGTAATGACAACTGATGAGAACATGGAAATACCAGACCCTAACACACTGCCTCCAGTGAGCTATGATCCTTCTACCTGTTAATTCAGGTGGCCCTCCATGTGGGTGTGGCGGCTCTTGTGCGCGGTTCCTGCATTAGAGACAGAAAACACTGATTAAAATGTCACCCCCCGATCCACGATCTGCATTCTCTGCACTGAGACATGGCCCTCAATGTCCCCCACGCTACCCATGCCAGTCGTGGTTACGAGCACCAAGTAGTCAGCATTACCTGCACTTAACTTGACATCCCAAACCATATCTGCCTCCCAGGCCTACAAAACTGACCTCAACGTCTCTCCTTAACAGACCCTTCCAAAACGTCATGCCTTCTCTAATAACTAAAAGGAGGCCTTATGTAGAAAATCTATTCTCCTTGACTATAGAAGTGTCCTCCCCATGTGATCTCGTGTTATGAGGGTCTGCTATTTACAAAGAATTGTCCTTCTACCTGTGTTTGTTACTCATTGACACCTGCACCATTGGCTTATCCAGGATATAGTAACAAATTATTGCACATGGGCTACCACTATGTCCTAACTCACCAGTTCATTACCCCTTCATTCCTACCATGGGGTGCAACCCGCGCACCCCACAACTGGAATAGTAATGACACCTGGGGAAAACCAGAGATCCCAAATCTTTCGCCCCCAGTGTGCCATGACCCTTCTACCTGTTTATAGTTAGGGAGGCCCGCCAAGCAGTCGGGGTGTTCTACAGCGCTGCTTCTGCATTGATATAAAACATGATTATAGCCAAGCCCCCCCTATAAACAAACTAGGTTCTCTGCAAAGAGACCGGGGCCATAAAATGCCCCCCACGCTACCAATGCTAAGCCAGCTTGTCACTTACGCAAACTAGTTTGCAAATTCAATCACCTGGATCAGGGGCCCTTAATTGTGCACCAGTTACTGCTAACCAACACCTTCCATAATCGCACCTGGGATGCATCATATGTCAAGCACCCCGGATGTGTGAAAGAAAACGCATTTCCATATTGTCACACGGCATGCATGGCTTTCGGACAAGAACACCCTGTTAGCACGAGCTTCAAAATCTTGCAGTTGTCGCACTACATTACAACCGGTTGAGTTGATGCCCAAGCAACATGGTGCTGTGCTAATAAATAAAGGTTGCCGCGGCCTAAAATCCAGGTCGCAGCCCGAAGTCCGCTTGCGCATAGGCCGTGAACAGTGTCGAGGCTGTGGCGAGGCTACCGCTGCCTATTCGCTTTCTCCGGCCTACCTACGTCTAAAACTTGCATATCCTGCTAAAATTCTGCTCACTCACCGAAATGACCCTCCTAATTGAGCGACGTGGTCAGCGAGGCTTGCGCAGGGAATGCAGGCAAAACCTGGCAGTCCCTGGATGAAACAAGCTAAAATACGTTCAGATGAGTGGGGGTTGGGGGGCGCGAAAGTTGGTGGTACAACGAGAAAGGCGTGCACCGTGCCACAGTGATTCATATGATAGACAGAAAGTCTGCTGAAACACGCACGTGGGGGGGGGCTGCGAAGGGGAATCCTCCCGACGTCCGTGCACAAGATGGCTGCTGCAAAGGACCGGACCCAAGATGGCCGGGTGCCCCGCAGAACGAGAAAATGTCCGGAGTCCCCTGGGGCCGCGTACGGCAACGTAAAAGGGGGCTGATCTGTTACCCTGCGAGGACACTAAGAGATAGGCTATCTCGCAGGAAGTGCTGGTGGAACTGGCTTGCAGAGGGTGACACCTAAGCTCCGCGCCACTCTAATCACAAGTATATGCAATAGACATTTGTACTATATACCCTTCCTATGTGACTCTTAAGAGTATATACACTGTATCGCCATGTGTGACTTACCTCTTGTACATAGGCAATTTTGCTCTGTTTGTAACCTTCATGTAACGCATGTAATCCTAAGTCCTTATGTTACAACTGGTCCTATGTAAAGCGCTCTGACACCTTCGGGTAAAGTTCGCGCTAAATAAAATCTCATAAATACTGGTTCTATGTAAAGCGCTCGGACACCTTCGGGTAAAGATCGCGCTATATAAAATCCCATAAATAATGGTCCTATGTAAAGTGCTCTGACACCTTCGGGTAAAGATCGCGCTATATAAAATCCCATAAATACTGGTCCTATGTAAAGCGCTCGGACACCTTCGGGTAAAGATCGCGCTATATAAAATCCCATAAATACTGGTCCTATGTAAAGCGCTCTGACACCTTCGGGTAAAGTTCGCGCTATATAAAATCTCATAAATACTGTTCCTATGTAAAGCGCTCTGACACCTTCGGGTAAAGATCGCGCTATATAAAATCCCATAAATAATGGTCCTATGTAAAGCGCTCGGACACCTTCGGGTAGAGATCGCGCTATATAAAATCCCATAAATACTGGTCCTATGTAAAGCGCTCTGACACCTTCGGGTAAAGATCGCGCTATATAAAATCCCATAAATACTGGTCCTATGTAAAGCGCGCTGACACCTTCGGGTAAAGTTCGCGCTATATAAAATCTCATAAATAAAACGTTACCTGTCTGGTGTGTAAGGCGCCGCTGCCGGGCCATCACAGCTGGCGCACCCTCGACTATGCCCGTTCACGGTGAAATGAAACGGGACTCGAGCACCGGTGGTAAATGCTCCGAGTCCCGCTGTGAGCCGCCAAACCCTCCCGAGCACCGAGGCGTGCTCCGTATCGCGCATACTCTTACAGGGCACAAACTCGAAAGTGGGCACGCGACCCAGAGACCGGCAGGCTCCCCGCGCCCTCCCGCTCGCGAAAACACGGCACCGCAGCAGGGAGAGCACCTGGGGAACAACTCATAGGCCCCTCAATAAAGAAGTCTCCCCCAGCGGCTCGCAGCAAAGCCGTCCGCCCCGGCTGCAATCCCCTGGTGAGGGGAGCGGGCACGTGGGGGCGGTAATCAACATTCACCAGCTGGCATAACGCTTGACCCCCGCTGCAGCGGCCAACGCTAAGCAGGTCGCGAGGCGGGGCAGGTCAACAACCCACATCTTGCCCTCCCAATAAAAGATGCCAGGACGAGCTTGTGAGTAGCAGGGCGGAAGGTGGTGCCGGAAAGGAGGCACAAATGGTGGAAGGAACACTCCTGCTGCGTCCTCAACCACGGCCCGCCCGACAACTACCCCTACCACCCCCTCATGTGCAGGGTACTTTGCACCCGGGAAGCGCTGCGAGGCAAGGTGACATGTGAGACATAAACGACGCGCACCGCGCCGATCCCCCGAACGCTCCCTCGGCTCTTCCCCAAAGGAGGGAAACTCGACAAGCCCACACGGGCTTGGCACATTCACCCACACGAACGGAGGCCCTGTAGCCGCGCACGCAATGGGCCCTACCCCTCCCCCACCAGAAAAGTTGCTGCATAGCAATGCCGCCACACACTACTGACGGAGGAAGGCGGGGTCCCCCCCCCCTCCCGACTAACACCCGGATCTGTCTTGTCCCCAGATCTGCCGCAGCCACGGCAATGGCCGGGAAGCGGCCTTGTCCCCGAAGGGGTGGGGAGGAGGAATAGCACTCACCGCACAGCTCCAGGAGGTCAAGGAGGGCGACGTCCAAAACGTCCAAAAAAGAGGGACAACAGTAGGCAACGGGCAGTACCCACCCATGGTCCAGGCCTGGGAGGGCGAGGGTCAGCGCAAGCAGCGGCCAACGCACAAAGAGGGCGCTTGACCCTCGCCCCCTGGGCTATATAGACACCCCTCCCCTCCAGACACAGGAAGTGACATCACGGGGGACCAAGATCCCCCCAACCACTAGACCGCTCAGGGTCTGTGCCATCCTATGGCACTAAGGGTGGCCGCCCTCGTAGGTGGCCACCTTTGGTGTCCCGGGGCAGCCAATCACAGTTTCAGGTAGAGGAGCGTTAGAGTGGTTGAACTTTACGCACCAGCCCTACAAGAGATGATGAGGTTACACCACAGGGCGAGCGGTAGGTAAGTCAGTGCGGACCCTTCCACCGACCACTCTCGTCAATGACATTCTTTCTAAGGTAGGCGTGGGGGTCTGCCTGTGGAGGGGGGAGGGAGGGGGGGGCTAAACGTTATCTTCGGCACCTTTATGTTTTTGAGTGTGGCGCTAGTAATCTCTGCATCACCCGGATCTCGAGAGCACAAGATAGGAAAGTTGGCAGATAAACACATTTTCAAAAGCATGATGACCCCTTTCTGGGCAGTTTCACATCACTCTTTCACTAAACACGTCTAATTGAAACTGCCAATTCTGCAGAGCTAGGAAGCCCCCGATGCTAATTCCTGGCGTTCAACAACATGTTAACTCTAACAAAGCCGAAACCCATTGCATTCACTTTTGCTTTTTTACCCCATTGGCATTAGTGCTATGCAATTATAATAACTTCACTGCAAATAAAAAACAAAAGTAAAAAACATTGTTAGTTTCAACACCAACAGCTCTAACTTTAACAAATGCGAGACCTATTGCATTGCAAATGCTTGTTTGTGTTTGCAATTGCTTTCATTGTCTATGCTATTGGCTTTCAATGCAGCCTATTGGCTAACAATGCTGCTAATTTGCAGATTGGTTTGATTGTACTCATTAAAACGAGTTCAAGTAATGGTTGCCTTTCTGTTGTCTATATTATAGACTATGTTAGAAGATAGAAGTTCACGGTTGCCCAAGGTCACATCGGGCTCCGTGGATACTTTAGAGGCGATGTGGTGATTTTAAAAACGGAATTGTGAAAATTGTATTTTATCCTGCACATTTTGTGTTGACTCTTTTGTTATACAGGCGAATATTTTAAAACTTACTTTGCACACTCGTGCTCTTGCCCTCATTCATCCCTTGGCAGGTGATTAAAACACTGCCCGGGACCCGACTTTGGCCGCCATTTTGGGTGAGGAGCCTGGAGTGGAGCAGACGCGAGCGGACTAGCGCTCGGCCCCTCCCGCCCTCAGCCCTTTAAAATGGTCCCCCTCCCTAGGAAGCGCAGCGGACGAGCGCAGCGGGCGCGACGTAGGCGCGCCGGAGTTGCGCCTGAGTTAAGCCCGTCTGCGCCCGTCCGCGACCTGTTGGGACCTGGGGCCACTCCCCTTGCTCCTGGCATCATTTACCCTAGACATACTTACTCTCGCTGTACTCTGCTTGGCTTACGTCCGTCGCCTGGCAAGTACTGCTCTCGCATGTGTTGTCAGGATGCACCTCTATCCTGTCCTGCTTGCGCCTTGGCTATCACGTCCCACCTATCTGAGCTGCGCATTCCCTCACTCCCTTTCTGGGCCGATTCCCCCTTCCCTGTGAAAGCTCATTTGCCGAATCCCTCTCCTGTGTTTAGTTTTATCAGTTTAAATTGTCGCTCCTTACCTAAGCACAAAAGGGACATATTTGACCTTCTCACTTCATATAGTCCGTCGGCCCTGTTTCTTACCGAAACTTGGCTAAAGGACTGCTCTGGTCCAGACATCGCTACTGCCCTCCCTGATAATTACGCCTTCGTGGGTCGTAACAGACCTCTTAAAGATGGAGGAGGCATTGCTATTATTTTTAAAAGGACCTACTCTTGCAAGTGGGATGATCTTGTCATCCCTAACTGCGAAGCTGGCAGTTTTAAACTCCTATTATCACCTAATTTTACTTTGTCCGGTGCCCTTTTATATCGCCCACCTGGCGCTGCCGGCGCTTGGGCTGCCGCTCTTCCGGAATACATTTCTCCCCTTGTGCTGGAATCCAACAATTTTTTGTTATTAGGTGATCTAAATATACATTTTAATGACACCCTATGCCCTACCTGCACCCATCTCACACAGGACCTGGCCGCCCTCAATCTAAATCTCCTAAACTCTGGTCCTACGCATAAAGGCGGTAACTTACTTGATCCAATTTTTGCTAATTTAGATAATGTTACCTGCCTACCCCCAAAACCGATTATTTGGTCGGATCACTTCATTGTAGAGTTTCACATCAAGACAACGGCTGCACCTGGCCCCCCTGGCAGCCCACCTTCCCTTGGAACAAGAAGGAATTGGCATAAACTGAATTTGGAGCAACTTAATTTTTCCTTAAAAGAAACTCTGCCCCTTTCGGCTAATATCACCATGGATGACGTGGGCAAGATCAGTACCTGGCTTACTTCTGCCATTGAGTCCTGCCTTCCAGCACGTAAATGTACACAAAAGTTCCTGCACCCTCCAGCCCCTTGGTTCAATGAAGAACTCAAAGTGGAAAAGTCACGCTGCAAAAGACTGGAGCGCATTTGGAGATCCAACTACCTGTTGGCAGATAAAGAGAACTATAAACTTGCATTACATAAATACCACACTCTATGTAACACTGCCCGGGCTAATCATGTTAACGACACGATACTGAAAGCCCAGAATCGTCCTAAAGCCCTCTTTAAGGCAGTTCAGGAACTATCGGGTATGTCATGTGCCCCCAAAGCCCCCTGCCTAAATAGCAATCAATGCAATTCCCTGGCAGAGTTCTTTACATCTAAAATTGATAACATCTACGCAGGCTTTGGCGTTTCTCCTTCCGTCTCAATTAGGCCACCATTCCAGCCACAGGACCAACTCTTCTCACAGGATGATCCTGAACGACTCTCTTCTCCTCGACTAGATAAATGGGAATGTATCTCCATGCCCGTCTTCCAGAAATTGTTGGCAGAGATTAAATCCGGCTCCCCATTGGATCCCATGCCTCCCCAGATTCTTTGTACTCTGGACACTGCCCCTTTGGATTGCATCTTGGCTCTTCTGAATGCATCCCTCACTGAGGCAGTGGTTCCTAATATCTGGAAGCATGCGATGGTGGTTCCATTGCTGAAAAAAGCCAATGCGGATGTCAGCAATCCTGCCAACTTCCGGCCCATTTCCTTGCTCCCCTGCCTCTCAAAGGTGTTGGAGAAACATATCAACCGTCATCTCACCACCTACATTGAATCAGCAAACGTCCTCCACCCTTCCCAGTCTGGTTTCCGTGCAGGCTTCTCTACGGAGTCCACCCTTTTGGGAGTCTCGGAGACAGTTAGGTGCCAGGTAGACAAAGGGGAGACAGTGGCACTCATCCTTTTGGATTTGAGTGCCGCTTTCGACACCGTCTCCCATAGCATCCTTTTGTCTGCCCTGAAGTCTGTGGGTATCTGCGGCCCCGCCCTTGCCTGGATTTCTGACTTTCTTTCTCATCGCACTTTCCAGGTTTTTTCCCCTTCTTCTGTGTCCACTGTTCACAACTCTCCATATGGTGTTCCCCAAGGTTCTATTCTTAGTCCTTTATTCTTTAACCTTTATGTTAGACCTCTTGCTTTTCTTGCGGAACAGGCGGGACTTTCTATTTTTTCTTATGCTGATGATACCCAGATTATTTTTTCTCTCTCCTCTAATCAACACTCCCCTTCCTCTTCTCTCTGTGCTGGACTCACTGATATCGCCAACTGGATGCTGACTAACAAGCTTAAGCTGAACGGCGATAAAACAGAGCTTCTCCTGTTTGGGCCGGATTCCGCTCTCTGGGGCCCGCAACATTGGCCTCAGCAAATGGGACCTTTACCGGTCCCAGTAACGTCAGCACGCAATCTGGGGGTCCTCTTTGATAATCAGTTATCCATGAGACAACATGTGGTCAAGGTCTCGGCCACCTGTACCACCATCATCAGGTGGCTGAGGAAGATCACATGGATGCTGCCTCCAGATACCCAGAAGTCAGTGGTCCAGGCCCTAGTGACATCGCGGCTGGACTACGGCAACGTACTTCTTCTGGGTGCCTGTAAGGAGGTTACCAGGAAGCTCCAAGTAGTTCAGAACATGGCTGCCCGTCTACTCTGTAATCTCCCGAGAACAACCTCAGTCTCTTCTTCCCTGCGCAGCCTTCACTGGTTGCGCATAGAATCTAGGACCAAATTTAAAGCACTTTGCTTTATGCACCGCATCAAAGCTGGAAAAGCCCCCCACTATCTCTCCACCTTAGTCCAGCAATATTGTCCCTCTCGCACCCTTAGGTCTTCCACTCATTGCAGATTCTCTGTTCCCCGCTTTAAGCGTGCCAGAGTCGGCGGACGTTCGTTCTCCCACCTGGCACCTGCGCTCTGGAACTCACTTCCTATCCCTCTGCGGTCTGAAACATCTTACATCAAATTCCGCAAAGGTGTGAAAACCTGGTTATTTTCTCTGTAACCGATTCCTTATCTTCCGTTGTCCTCTCTTACTTCTGTTCGTTTAGCGCCGGGAAACCTACGGGTAGCTGAGCGCTCTACAAAATCAGATATAATAATAATAATAATGTGGTTGCAAAAGCAGTAGCTTATTATTACATTGATTAGCCTCTTTTATAGGGGCTGCGTTGATGTGTGAAAAAATTATATATAGAGTGCTGTATGTGTATGTTTTCATATATATTTTTTTGTATTTCCGGGGTCCCCAAGCATGGGCGGGAGAATTCAATGCTTATGGCTTTGATGTGGATACTCCTAGAAGAGAACTAGGATTACAGGTAAGTAACTTATCCGTATGGTACCACATTAGGATTTACGAGGGACTTGTAAGTAAAATAAATTTGCCAATTGAGTGTGAGCCAATTTTATCATGTTTCGGAAAGAGAGAACAATCACTTTAGCACTGGTTAACAGTGGTATTGTGCACATAATCCTAAAAGCCAAAACAAAGTGGTTCAGAAAACAAGAGATGAAAGAAAAGGTTTTGGGGTGACCCTGCAGAGGGCCAAGTCCAATAATAGGCATCCAGGCACTCCCCACTGCAATGTCTACTGCGTGGGGTGTATCGTTGTTTGACTTTACCATAATTCAAGCGCTAAGGCACACATGGTTATGTTCTCAAAACTCCATGGTGATGAGCCATGTGTCAACGTGGTTCTTCAAACCTAAGGCTGCCACATCGGACAGATACAAGTAATTTCATAAGTTCTTGAATGATTGACAGGTTAGGTGGCAGTACCCTGATTATGGCTTCTTTTAACCTTCTGGTCAACAACTCACTGTGTCAGTGCAATAATTTGATTTCGAGGTGCAGGTTTGCAGCTGTCTCTGCCTCGCTTTCTACAATAGGAGTGCTCCAATAGGTTGCATTGCTTCCAGGGCTGCAACTTCATCTGGCAAGTGCTGTTGTATTAGAAGAAGTCTAAAGCTAAAGGGCTTTCTATTCCCAGAATTTAGTGCCTCTGAAAACCCCACTTTGCTCATGGCAACCTGGTCCATTTCCCACTAAGTGGGGACAGCAGAAGCAGGATTTGTTTTATTGAGACTTGCAGAAGAGGCAAATTTCTAAAACACAGTTGTGCAGTCTAAGTTAGCAATGGCTTTGGCGGATGTGAAGGGTCTGTGAACTGAAGCGATAGTTAAAGATGATTTAGTACTAGGAAGGGGCAAACGGTTGGTAAGGCAGATTGTGAAGTGCTTTCGAGGGGGACTAAAGAAAGCACAACTGCTAGGCTAAAAATTGCCTAGTACTGAAGTGTCCATTAGGGCATTGGCTACTTCAGCTGAAACACAGGCATCTTTTGCATCTGGAAGCTTTTGGCACCATCATATCAAAGTGTACTTTGACAAGATTGGTTTACATGGGCACTTCCGCCTCCTTTCTTTTTGTTTTGGCATCAGCAAAATCTCCTATCCTCCCATCATTAGGTTTAAGAACTAATGATGTATCATTTTTAGTTTCACCAGCGAAGTGACTAGGTAATCTTAATTTGCAAAGTCACCCAGAAATGTAAAATGGAGCAGTAAACATGATGTCCGAGGGCCATATATGCCCTAGAGAAGAATACAGTTGCAAAATCTCCCACTACCAGAAAGTACTGTTAGTACTGTTTTAGTCACTCCATGTTTTGCAGGTGCAGAATCACTTTAAAGAACTGTGTGGGACACAGCCCCACTTGATATGGCTTTCAATCATAAACTTTAACTTGTCCTGAATGCCTAGGCTTGTGTGGTGGCATTCTGTAGGGACGCCGAGCTAAAGGTTTCTCCATTGTGATATCATGCATTTTGAAGATTTTTCAGCATTGTTGTTTAACCATTTTATTAAATCTTTAAAGTCCGACTTGACACATATGCATGTGAACAGTCTGTAAATTCAAATTTCAAATGTAATGTCATGTGATTGAAATTCAAAGTAATGTTTATTCCTTTAAATCTTCATGTGTTTAGTTCCAGTAGGAAAGAAAAAAAACAAGAAAAAGAGGAAGCTTCTTGTTGATACGGTGAAAGAACTTAGTAGCAATACCATGAAAAAGCAGCTGACTGATTTCCTTGACACAATCACCAATGTGGATATTGCACCCCCTACAAGGAAATTGATGAGCTGGAAAGAGATTGGAGGAGTGGAAAGCCTTTTGTCCAGGCCGTCACAGAGTCTGATTCATGCCAAGCTTCAAACGGTAATATATTTTATTAACTTTACAGTTGTACCTTAAGAACAAGGACATCCTATTTTAACCATTGGTAAAAAGGCCTTAACGGTGTTTATTTTGGCTGCACATCGACCTCATTCGAAACAAACCAAGATTCAGCTAATGTCCTGGATGTGCTGAGCTCTCCTACTTGCAGTGTCTTACCTATATTTAACCTTAGATTTGTTACTTTTACTTGGGTGACTTGGTACTCTCTGGACTTCAATCAGCCACTTCTTCAACTTTCTGCAGACTGTACGTTTTCCTATAAATTCTTCTAATCAGAGATTACTCCATGATTGGAACTTTCATAGATTCACATGCTTTAATCATTCACTGTCGTCGAGATAGGAGTCCCCAGTACCATATAATAGTAATACAATGTTAAAGATAGAGCTTCAAGGCCTTGTCCTTTCAATTTGTAGCTTATAGTCTATTTAAAAAAGAGACATAGCTTATACTTCAGCCAATCAGGCTGTTTTGCCCTCTGGAACACTCCTGAGAGATGTTCCAGTCCCTCAGATTTTCTCGGCACATCATACTAGGGAGTCTCCACTGAGCTCTGATCTCTTTTGTCCTACTTGGATACTGTCAAGAGAATATATCCAGTTTTCTGATGCTGTGCAAGTATTTTCCTTATGTCCACAGTGTTTTACTCCATAGAAATCAGATTTCATTCAACCCTCATGTCAGACAAGGAGAAGAAAAGTCTATCTGAAAGAGACACGTTAGTGATAGATTTCTTACCTTAGAATATCCCCAGGCGTCAGACTGGATCCGGAAAATTTTGCGTAGCAATACCCCTGTGCGCCGGCGGCTCCGCGTCCGTCGTCGGCGTTAGCGCCGGAATGACGTCGTCTGAGTACTTAGACGCCGCCCATGAGCGCTGACGTCAGTTCTGATACACAGCTTTTCCGCGCCAGATACAGTGCCATGATAGAACCAACACTGGCGCCATGAAACTAGGGCCCTGAAAGGGGATGACCTTAACCCTAGATATCGGTTCGCAGAACGGGGAGGATGGGTGGGTCGGTAAGGAATCTATCACTAACTAATGTCTCTTACAGATATATCGTTACACAAGTAGTAACTTTTGCATCTGAAAGAGACACGTTAGTGATAGATTCCTTACCTTAGAATAGATACCCCAGCAATACCAACCCCGGTGGTGGGTCTGCGAACCAATAATCACACCAGAAAGTCCTGGAGGACGGAACGACCAAAGAAGCCATCCCTCCGGACTTGGCTGTCCAGGCAGTAGTGTCGTGCAAACGTGTGCAGCGAGGCTCACGTAGCTGCCTGGCAAAAGAGACGGTTTTAGACTCGGATAGTGATGACTCCTCTTCTTCATCTTCTAGGAGATCCCACAAGAGGGAGAAATCACCCCATTCCTCCTCTGAGCAGCCTAGAAAAGCCTCAAGAAAGACCACTCATGGGTCTTACAAAGGCTGCAGTCCTTCAAAATCTCACAACTCTAAGGTATCAAATAAAAAAAGGACAGAAAAGAACCTTCTGCATCCTCCAAAAAGGTCATCCTCTGAGCTACCTTCTCCACCTCCTAAGGTCAGTCACACTTTCAAAAAGCTTTCCTCGGCTCTGCCTGCCGACAATTGACGAGAACATAGTTGTCAGTGTCTTGGACGCCAAAAACGTATACAGCAGCATCATCGACAGCTACAATCACTATGTTATCCACCACCACCTTCTTAATGACATCGTTTTCGATGGCATATATCACTAGACTGTCAGCGCTGAAGATTACCCTGATCACATTGTTGACTGCATTTTTTTTAAATATTAAAAAATTCCTAGGCAACTCAGACCCTGAAGAATGGCAGGTACAACACAGAAAATAATAACAGAAACTCCAGTGTTCTAAGCTAATAACGACAAAATGTATAAGAAAATATTATTCATTTATTGTTTAAAAATATATATAAAAAAACAAGATAAAAACAATCTTATTGTCAAACATTGAAATAATCAAGACACATACCAAAAATAAGGCATGAAATGATACAGAACAGTATTTGAGAATCAAATATACATGCAATAATAAAATACAATACAGAGAATTAATACAAAAAAAGTGGGTCGAATGTAGATCTCTACGCGCGTTTCGGCATATGACACGCCTTCTTCTGGAGAACCACTTGAGAATTCTAATGAAAAAACATGAAAAAATATATCTAATCATAAACAATCACATACATTTAGTACACTGAGACTGTTACATAATAAAATCAAGTGCATGATGCAGATAATTAGAAGCTGGCAGGTGCTAGAGAGAAGAATACAGAGTGACGAAAACAGAGAGGCTTTTAACCACAGCCGCATGAAAATAGCTGGAAAAAATAGTAACCAAACCAACCAGAGTTGTGCATATAGAGATTGTGGCAGAGTGCAGAAAGATACCAATAGTGCAATTGCTACTGATGGACATGCTAGCTTATATCTTGAGCAACTATTTTGTCTCACCTAAAATGGATCTACATAGGCAACGCTAGGTTGCATGACAGTGATATGCCTCGGAACCAGCAGGCTATGTAAACAGGAAGGAAAGTGTAAATAAGGATACTTATATTAAGAAAAGTGGTTTAGACCAATAGCTGCCGTGCAGAAGGACAAATCTTATAATAACCAAATGCAGTCCGCTCAATTGTGAAGCCAAAGAAATATGGCAACATCAGATGGAGAAAAACAGGGTGCCAATGACCGTTCTAGATACATATATAAACAATATTTAGAGATCACAAACTGGTATCGAGATCAGGATTAAAGAACTTAAGTCAGCCATGTAACAAAAGACACAACTGCCTGATAGAATGTAGTGCAGAAAGCGATCGAAGATGAAGCTTGTATAGTGGTAAGAACAATTATTACAACTTTAAAATGAGGAACTTGACCATGTAAATCCAGGCCGCCGAGGGAATGAAACCTGCAACACAACGTATGATGCATAAATTAAACTGGCATACGAAAAGACTCTTTTTCACCAAGCCTATCGATACGGTTCCCAACATGATTACCTTAAGTATGTGGATGATGACAACAATCTTAGGAATGATCCGTGAATTTCAATAAAAGGCAGAACGCCACAGGCGCCGACTTAGGATGTACTAAAACGAGAAGTCCAACATTGAGTGCATAAATATAAGGATAGAGAGTGCTACAAAGTCTAAGGGGCTACAGGCAAATTCGAAAAAATGTATGGGCACCCCCTTAAGTCATCCAATAATATAAGACCGCTGAGTGACCAAAGATATAGACTGCCTCTACAGGGAACCTCATATGAAAGGTACACGTATATATAATCACAGCAACGTGTTGTGTGCTGGGAAAGTAGACGCTAAGCGTAACGTATAACAAAGGCAAACAGGGGCAAGCCTGGAAACGTGCAAGGGCCTGAAGCAAACAGCCAAAAACGATAAATAACTCTCACCGGCAACCTAGCGTAAGGGATACGCATCTGATAGTCACCACCCTTGGAATGTGTTCGGGAAAGAAACAAAACGCTATAAGTAGCGTGTAATGGCGGGTTCACGTTGGCGTGCCAGGCGGAGTCGCACATTGAAGACGTCAGGGCATTGTTGACAACACCAACTGCACCTCCTTTGATGCCTTTAACCCTGCAGATGGTGATACCGACTACTACACCGTCTATTGCGGATAAGATGTTAGCGACACCGTCTACTACCCTGTCTGCAACAGGAATAATGGCAAAACATCAAGAAACCAAGTGTTCGAGGCATATGAGCTGCAGATTGTACACTTAGCATTAGATCGCCACCTGGTGTTGGGCTCGGATGATTGCATGTTGTTGTTGTCTTAGAAGAAGTCTTTGTAGTCAAGAGATAGGTGACTCCTCCCTTCGACAATAGTGCGCATGGGCATCGGCTCCATCCTTAGATTGTTTTTTTCCGCCACTGGGTTCGGATGAAAGTTTTCCGCTCCGGCTAGAAACACACTTTTCCAGTACTTCAAAGCGCAAAAAACTTCCCAAAGCTCTCCAAACTAATTTCGATACCGACTAACATCGTCTCGACTCCATCAGCTCGATTCCTGTTGTTGACGCGGGCCGTTGGTCCTATCCACGCCGTGAGGCCTACACCTCATGGAAAGGACGCCATTCAAGAGATGCCCCGGTGTGGAGCAAAGTTTCCATGCAGTGACCACCACGAGCTCTGCAATCTCTGCTTATCGCCAGAACACAACGAATCCAACTGTACAGCCTGCGCGTCCTTTCGATCCAATAAAACCATCAGAGATCGGACGGCCCGTCGACACGACATGCAGAGATCAGCTCCAGAACCGGTGGATATCTTCGACGAGGAGGTTCTGCTCGTCCCCGAAGAAGATTCCGATGATCTCCAAATCGTATCAGAGGCAGACGACTCAGATGACTCCATACCATTGGGTCAGCGCGTGAGTATTACTGCCCCTACACTACACACAGCACCCAGACCGAAGGCAAAGGTCAACATTCTACCTCCGGGGCCCAGTCGCAACCGAAAAACTACTTCGACAGCCCAGCCATCGAGCCCGGCTCCGAAGAAAGTGACCAAGCCTTCCGGTAGCTCGGTACTGGGCAAGCCGCACTTGCCGATTCCACCAGCTCCCTCGGCACCGAAACAAGTCTCGGCTCCGAAACCGTCGACTTCTAAAGACAAGGGTACGAAGCCAGCGTCTGACGCCTCGAAGCCGATGAGACCAGCTTCCAATCCGAAGACACCGTCTTCGGTGCCGAAACCGACAAGGCCTGATTCCGACTCGTCAAAGCCCTCGAAACAGCTTACGACACCGAAAAAAACACCTTCGGTGCCGAAAACTACGCCAAAGGACACTGTAACAACTCCTAAGGCTAAAGACCAGCAGCAACCTAGTCCAGGAACGAAAAAATTGGCGCCGACAAAGGTTCCACAAGGAGAATAACTTTTCCAGCCAGATCCTCTGCAAAAGAAGATCTACATTGACCCAAAAACAGGTCATGTGTCCACTACACCACACAAGAAAAGGAAGGCAGATGAAACATCAACACCTGTGGTTCCTGCCAAGAAGGAGTCTGCCACATCCCCTATGCACCCTTCTTCACCTATACTTCCTTCTCCTTCATCTCCTGCTCCTCTTAACAATTCACCACAAATGTCTCTTTCATATTCTCCTCCTTTATCCTCACACTCGCCTCAAAATGATGATGAGTATAGTTTAGGAAGAGGGATAGACACAGATGAGCCTTTCCCATTCCCTATAGATGATAGACTGGGAGTACCCAAACCAACAGGATGCACCAGATATTCCTGACCCACAGTCATACCTGTGAGAAGTTGGCCTGGTATATGATGTTCACTATTCTAGTGAACACCTTGCACCAGTCCAACCAACCCTTATGGTGATGGTTGTAAGTCAACCTTATAGACCAGCTATCTTAGTGGTAGCGTGGACAGAACAGTCTTAGGCTAAAAGACTCTTGAGGGCGTGTAAAGCCAGCTGTTTTACCATATGCACAATCAACTACACCAAGTCGCACCTGCAGCCCTCTCACATACATCAGTATCTAGGGGTTACAATAAACAAGCTCTAACGTATCCCAGTCCAGCAAGGATACAGAGAATTCAAGCCTTAGTCACAGCTTTTCAACAGCAACAATCTCTGCAAGCCAGAGTGTTCATGAGACTAATAGGCATGATAGCATCTTGCATCTTCATAGTACCATATGCAAGACTACAGATGCGTCCGCTGCAGGAATGTCTAGCACAACAGTGGAACCAGGCTCAAGGTCAACTAACAGACCTGGTGTTGGTAGACAGCCGCACACATCGCTCTCTGCAGTGGTAGAACACCAAAATCTTGACAAAGGGGCGGCCGTTCCTCGAACCTGTTCCACAACTAGTGCTCATAGCAGACGCATCCCTCACAGGATGGGGAGCCCATCTCCTACATCATACAACTCAAGGACAATGGAACAGTCAACACAAATTGTTCCATATCAACCACCTAGAGCTGCTAGCAATATTCTTAGCACTCAAAACTTTCCAAGTACTACTACAGAACAAAGCTGTCTTGATCCGGACGGACAACATGACAGCCATGTATTATATACAAACACAGGGGGGGACACACACTCTACAACTGTCCCAGCTCGCACAGAACATTTGGAGATGGGCCATTCCACAGAACATATATCTGTTGGCAGAGCACCTTCCAGGAGCTCACAATCAGATAGCATATCTGTTGAGTCGACAGACTCAACAAATTCACGAAAGGGAACTACATCCACAGGTTTTTCAACCATTCTTTCACAAGTGGGGTCATCCAGACATAGATCTGTTCGCCACACACGAAAACGCAAAATGCCCAACCTTCGCTGCCAGGTTTCCACACCCGCTGTCCAAGGGCAATGCGATATGGATGAACTGGTCAGGCAGATTTGCGTACGCTTTTCCGCCACTACCACTAATACCATTAGTAGTACGCAAGCTCAGACACCAGTCTCTCAAACTAATCCTAGTAGCTCCCACATGGGCACGTCAACCATGGTTCACCACACTGCTAGAACTATCTCTAGTTCCACACCAAAAGCTATGACTAACTCCATCCCTGCTAACGCAGACCATGGAGACATCCAACATCCAGACCCAAATCAACTGAATTTGGCGTTCTGGCTCCTGAAGTCTTAGAGTTTGGTTATCTTAACCTACCACCAGACTGTATGAACATTATTAAAGAGGCCAGGAGACCTACTACCAGAGCTTGTTATGCTGCTAAATGGAAAAGATTTGCCATTTATTGCAACAATAACCAAATTGATCCCCTGGATGCTTCCATCCAGAATATTATTTGTTACCTTTTACATTTACAAAGGAGTAACTTGGCATATTTATACATACGACTGTACGTTGCAGCAATTGCAGAATATTTACAAAATAGACAACATCTGTCTCTTTTCAGAGTGCCTGCAATTAAAGCATTTATGGAAGGATTTAAAAGAATTATCCCTCCCAGGTTGCCACCTTCTCCAGTATGGAACCTAAACGTTGTTCTTACAAGACTCATGGGACCCCCTTTTGAGCCTTTACATAAATGTGAACTGCAATTCCTCACGTGGAAAACAGCTTTCCTTTTTGCCATTACCTCTCTTAGAAGAGTAAGTGAAATACAAGCATTTACAATACAAGAACCATTTTTACAACTACATCGTAACAAAGTGGTTTTAAGAACTAATACAAAATTCTTTCCAAAAGTCATAACTCCTTTTCATTTAAACCAATCTGCAGAGTTACCTGTGTTTTTTCAAAACCCAGACTCTGTAGCAGAAAGAGCTCTACACACATTAGATGTTAAAAGAGCTCTTCTCTACTTTATAGATAGGACTAAGTATTTTAGGGAAAAAAAATAACTGTTTGTGTCTTTCTCTCCACCTCATGAAGGCAACCCCATCTCTAAAGGTGGGATTGCAAGGTGGATTGTAAAATGTATACAAATATGCTATCAAAAAGCAAAACATACATTAACAGTTCCTCCTAGAGCGGACTCAACACGCAAACTAGGGGCCTCTATGGCTTTCTTAGGAAACATCCCTCTAGAGGACATATGCAAAGCAGCAACATGGTCTACAACATACACCTTCACTAAACACTACTGTGTTGATGTGCAAGCCAAGCAGCAAGCTGCAGTAGGCCAAGCTGTCTTTAAAACTCTCTTTCAAACCACTGCAACAGATACAGGTGACCACCGCTAGGGGAGACACTGCTGCACAATCGGTGCTAAGTGTAAAATCTGCAGCTCATATGCCTCGAACGGAAAATGCTACTTACCAGTATGCATCTGTTCATGGCATGTAGAGCTGCAGAGTTGTACACGCCCTCCCGCCTCCCCGGGACCTGTATCTGTTCCAGTTTTATCGTACTTAAATGCACACGCATGGACATCTTTTTTAGGTCTCGCCTACGACGAACGCGCTGAAAGCGCGTTCTCGCAAGCGAGAACTATAGTCGTCGTCTCAGCAGTCTGAGACCGACGAAGTGAGACAAGACCTGGCCGCGCGCAGCGTTTCTCCATAGGATAACGTTGTGCGCGCGGCCAGGTCTTGTCTCCACGGCATGCGAATGCAGACCGGATCGCGTCGCGCGCCTCTCTGGAATACAGGGGGAGTCTGCAGAGAGGTGCGCGGCGCTGATAAACAGGCAAGAGGCGCGTGTGGAATCCGAGAGGCAAGAGGCGCGTGTGGTTGGGGGGCACTGGTAAGTTAAGTTGGCTTTATAAATGCATTTGCCCTCCCACCTCGTGTCTCTTTGGACATGGATAATCCCAGTGTCTTGTAGTAAATAAAGTACATACAGTTCGAAGTAATCAACGTATAAAAATAGTTTCTGTGACGTCAGAGCTATCTTCCTCTCTTCACGCCCTTTGTTCTAAAGCAGGCCAGCGGCTGCTCTAGAATCCGTTCTCGTCATGTGTGACGGTGAAAGGTTTGTAGAAAGCACGAAACGAGTTCCTAAGTGGCGAGTTGCAGGCATACTTGTAATGACTTTAAGTTAATGAGAGCATTGTTTGCATGTTTACAGATGCTAACGTGCGCAAAGGAGTTTTCAGGCTTGGTTTTGATGCTGACTAGCCCTTTTCACCTTTGCATATGCAAATGAGACCCGATCTGTTTATGTGAGGGACTTTTACCTTGAATGCTTCCCACTTTTTTGTGGGTTTTGTTCTCCTGCCACTCCCGCCTAAACGGCCCTTTGTTCCTGTCCGCGCACATCTCTCAACAGAACAATACGTGAACTGTTTCCATCCATCTGTATTGACAAACTGTTTCTGCAACTGCCAATTCGCTGTGTGTCCCTGCGGGAGCAGCCTTTTCCTATTCCGTGTTTATGATGCTTAATCGGGCCGACCTATCAGTGTTGGGTCTTGCAGCGTATTAAAATAAGCGCAGAAGTAGAAAGGTTTGAAGGTCAGTGGTAGTGCTGCCTGACTCACGCCGCCAGTAACGTCTTTAAATATATGCGCCCACGGGCTGAACGGTTAGCCAACAATCCTATGCAATTCGCACACTTAAGCCTGTGCACTGCTTCTGTTGCTGTTTGCGCATGCATCCAGATGTGCTCATGCGCGGAAGAGCTTTCACGGGAAGTTTTTGCTCTCTTTGTTAACTAACTTACCAAGCGTGACACGGTTCGACGTTAATAACATCCTGAGGCCTGGCTCCACAGCGCAGCTCTCTGCTGGATGTATCTTTAAAAATTCTTTCAAAATCAACTTAAAGGAGGCGTACCAGTCTTTCACCTCATGCTGTTGGCTCTGTGGGGTATTCTTCCGCCTCCCTCCGTGGTACTTACTGCTTGCATGACAGTGCTGTGTTGGGTAAATCACAGCTTGTGATGCTAGGCAATTCTTGATCGCGCTCATGCCAGGAGTCTTCTACAACACTCTTGCACATGACTTTGAGCTGAGGCTGCGGCATAGATTTACCAACGGAATAGTTTAAATTGACTAACAGGCCCAAAGTATTTTCACCACGCAGAAGTCAGCGACTGATATGCAAATTACCTTGTAACATGAGGCACGTAGGTTGTAGACGATGTATATGACCATTTGTTATGTACCAAGTGCTCTATGAAAGTGCTATAAGACTTGCCATTTAATAATAATAATGCCATTTATTTATCGGTTTTCAAAACCAACACATAAATTAAATAATTGTCATTTACAATGCCAATAGCTCTAACTTTTGCTAAGGCGAGACCGTTGCATTGTAAATGCTTGTTCTTTACTTCTACTAACTCCATTTCCCATCATGGCGAAAAACAATCTAGGGATTGAGCCGATGCCCATGCGCACTATCGTCCAATGGAGGAGACACCTATCTCGTGACTACAAAGACTTCTTCCAAGACGACAACAACATGCAATAATCCGAGCCCAACACCAGGTGGCGATCTAATGCTAAGTGTACAACTCTGCAGCTCTACATGCCAAGAACAGATGAATACTGGTTAGTAGCATTTTGCCCCAGTATTGGAACTTTCATAGATTCCTATGCTTTTGTATCATTCCCCGTCGTCGGAATGGGAGTCTCGGTAACAAAATAACATAGCAGTAGGTACAAAAGAGAAATAAAAAGGCCTAGATGTCTAATTCCCTTTTGTAGTAACTTGAGTTGGGAGGGCGCATAGCTTTTATTTATTCTTTTGGTCTATTTTTTGTTTGTTTTTAGGTTCTCCACAGGTGGCGTCATATCCCATGAGACGCCCTAGTAATCAATCACACAAGTGATTCCAGTGGTTCACTGGAACCATCCCTGAGGGAACACAATATTCTCCTCTTTCACCACAAGAGGATTCCAACACAGTTTTGTCGTTCTTGAATAAATTTCAATTATTTATTTCTTAGGGTTTTTCAAAGCTAGTCATTTAGTTCATTGTAATTTCAACATATGAGGCATCATCAGTTTACTTCACATCCAATGCATTTCGGGCATTCATATTGCCCTTCATCAGGGAATGATACTGTCAAAGAGAAAACGTAAAGCATAATTACTAATGAATAATATTGGTCAACATATCATATTCGTGTCCTGTCTATTTCACACAATGGTTGTATTCAAATATCATTATGTTCACCAGCTCGTGTCCCTTGTGCAAAGTGAAAATAGAATAAAATAATGTTTTGTTTTGGACTCACATGCCTGCTTCTCTTGTGTCCTGAACATGGTTGTTGTGTGCTGTGAAAGAATATCATAGGAAAACGAAAAAGTTAGCACTCGTGTGCTCGCGTTTAACAGCTTATGGCACGGCTCCTTCTAATCGTGTTGTCCCGTTATTTACTAACCTTTTGTGTTTTAGTTCAGCAGCTTCACGGCCGCCTTTTCACGTGTGTGTCTTCTGGATATATAAACTATCTACTCAAAAACCACATGGACTTAATGATAGAATTTAATTCTCCTGTTATCTATAATAATAATGGTTCGTAGGTGCATATTGGTACAACCGTGATTACTGCTAACACGGATTTTACGTTGTTTTTTGTAAATATAACTACAAATCATATTGGTCTATACACTGTCATATAGCACACCGCACTACAACACCGATAAACACAGGTCACAAGCATCAGGGTTCGACTCCAGCACCCCTCCCTTTTCCTTTTTGATCTCGGGCGTATTTTTCATTTTCATTTTTTCTTACCAAGTCTTCCGAATTATAACACGATTCCAGGAAACCAGTTTTGATTAAATCCACTTTTACCCAACACATCACTATCATTTTCCCCCAAGTACGACATTTGCAACACAAAGATAGTCTCTCATCAGTTGTAGTGTACCACGTGACCGGGACAGATTTCAAAGTAGCAAACATAATGGCGAACACTCTTTTGAGTGGCGTCCTACCACAGAAGACACACACATGAAAAGGCGGCCGTGAAGCTGCTGAACTAAAACACAAAAGGTTAGTAAATAACGGGACAACGCGATTAGAAGGAGCCGTGCCATAAGCTGTTAAACACGAGCACACGAGTGCTAACTTTTTCGTTTTCCTATGTTATTCTTTCACAGCACACAACAACCACGTTCAGGACACAAGAGAAGCAGGCATGTGAGTCCAAAACGAAACATTATTTTATTTTATTTTCACTTTGCACAAGGGACACGAGCTGGTGAACATAATATTTGAATACAACCATTGTGTGAAATAGACAGGACACGAATATGATATGTTGACCAATATTATTCATTAGTAATTATGCTTTACGTTTTCTCTTTGACCGTATCCTTCCCTGATGAAGGGCAATATGAATGCCCGAAATGCATTGGATGTGAAGTAAACTGATGATGCCTCATATGTTGAAATTACAATGAACTAAATGACTATCTTTGAAAAACCCTAAGAAATAAATAATTGAAATTTATTCAAGAACGACAAAACTGTGTTGGAATCCTCTTGTGGTGAAAGAGGAGAATATTGTGTTCCCTCAGGGATGGTTCCAGTGAACCACTGGAATCACTTGTGTGATTAATTTCCTTTTGTAGCATATCCACCTCCTTTTTGTAAAAGAGACAAAACTTAGGCATCAGCCAATCAGAAGAGCCTCACCCCATGGAACCCTCCTGAAGGAACCTCAGAGCCTCAGATTTTCTACCGCACGTTGTGCTTAGGGAGTCTCCTTTGAGCTCTGCTCAATCTCTACTCTTTCATAAGTTTTTCTTCAGGTATTCTCTTCAAAATTGTTAGCTGTCCCTTCCAGGATATCTGATAAGGAAAAGAAGGCCCTTTTCAATCCATGTTCCACCTGTGGCAAGAAAAGATTATTTGTTGAGGATAAGCATAAAGATTGCATCTACTGCCTCTATCCTGATCATAAGGCTGCGGACTGCAAGATCTGCCGCACCTTTTCAACCAAGACCCTCCGGGATCGTGAGGGTAGACTTCTTACATGGCTCCAGAAGTTGAAGGCCAGAAAAGACAGTCTCCAGTGACAGTGAGGACTCTTCATCAGCGTCATCAACTAGAAGGTCAGTCAAAAGGGGTAGGGGTTCCCTTTCTCCTTCTGTGGAGCATCCTTCTAAGGCCTCAAAAGAGACCGCCAGTGAGTCTGAGAGCCAAGGTCCAGTCTAATCTCCTCACCATGGTGAAAAGGAGAGCGTAGGACCATCTACACCTTCTTCGGGTACGAAGACTGATCCAGCCTTCAAAAACCCCTCTTCTCAGTCTTCTGGAAAGTCTGACAGAAGTTCCACATTGTCTTCGAAGGAATTAAAGCCTAAGCTTAAAATGGTACAGTCGACGGGCTCGTCCACGGGACCATCGACGTCGACGAGGAGGGAGTCGTCAACGGCAGTAATAGCGTCGACGACGAAGAATTCGGCGAAGGCAGCGACGTCGACGAAGATGTTGACGACGGCAGCGACGTCGACGGAGATGTCAACAGCGACGTCGACGAAGATATCAACGTCGACGAGGATGGCGACGGCGAAGTGTTTGTCGTCGTCAAGGGCTTCGACGACGACAACATTGATTATGATGGCGGCAGGAGTGTCGACGGTCTCGTCGTCGACGGCATCGTCGACGCCCATCTCGTCGTCTAGTGTTCTTTCGTCGACGAAGCCGACGATGGCAGTATTATCAGCTCCAGTGTCGACGGGATCGTCGGCGATTTTATCGTCGGTGAAAAGGATTACGATTTCTATGACCAGGATTACACCGGACATGACATCTCCTAGGAGAGTTACCCCCCCTTACCTCCAGCTCTACTTTTGGAGGAGGATGACGATGAATCGGAGGATGACGATCAGGACTCATATGGCTATGCAAACAGTCCATCCCAGCTTCTGGTTAAATGCCAAGAAACGGATTCTGACGGAGAGTACAACCAGGAATGTGGTTATCATCATCATTCTGCCCAGCCACAGCAGTACTCGAGACAAGACATGGTGTCTGTACCATCATCTTTCTTGCAGGACCTTCACAATATGCTGCAGGATTATAAGTCTAGATGTTCACAACCTACTACTGTTCCAATTGCGCAAGCCATGCCTGTCCCTGAGGCTCCAGCAATGGCTGCTCCTGAATTGCCGGCCCAGGTGTCATCTCAGCCACAGACACCGGTTAGACAGGAGCCTTCGATACCATTGGACACCCATGATGATTCCTCGGATGAGGATCAAAATTTTGATGACCGGGCGGATCAAGGTACAGAATGGGATGAATATGTCATCCTAGACCTAGCATCTCCATCTCCATCTCCGGATCCCCACCAGCGGATATAGGGGGGTTTCATAAACTAATGGAGAGGGCGGCTGGCAGATTCAAGCTATCAATGTCTTCGGTTGCCACTGAATGTTTCTTATATGATTTTAAAGAACCTTATAAGAAGACAACAAGCAGCATCTTTGGGATGAAGGCCTTAAGGCAATGAAGAATCCGGCGACGGTGGTCCCTGTACTACCGCGCCTCGACAAAAAATACAAAGCGCCTGAGGATGGTCCAGCGTCTTTGACAGGACACCCAAGACCGGACTCTGTAATTTCCCAAGCGGCACAAAGGAAGTCACGTAACCCCTCAGCTCCTTTGACAACTCCTCCAGATAAAGAGGGCAGGAGATTAGACAACGCCGGGAAGAGGTTCTCTTCGATGGCGAGTCTTCTGGTGCGTGCAGCAAATGCCTTGGCGATATTGGGCACATACGATCACCAACTATGGTGTGATGTTTTGCCATACTTGGATCAACTTCCTACAGAGTCAAAGACGGAAGCTAAAAAGGTTTTGCAAGAAGGGGAGGCAACATCAATGGAAGTCATAGACTGTGCCATGGACATTGCCACAACGGCTTTTCGTTCTTTGGCTGGGGCTGCAGTCCTTCGGCGCCAGGGATGCCTTAAGGCGACTTGGTTTAGACCCGAAATCCAGAATAAGATCCTGGATCTACCTTTTGATGTAGAGGCATTATTTGGAAAATTGATCGATGACACTCTCCAAGATATTAAAAAGGATACTGAGACTGCTAAGTCTTTGGGTACACTTCAGTACCGTAAAACTCCTTTTAGAGGTTCCAGAGGCAAAAGCACCACCTACAGAGTGTAGGAAGGTGGATATCTGACTATGGTTACCCCCAACTTTTTGCCTGGTGTTTAGCTGGTTTTCGACTTAGTTGGCCTGGGATCCTGCTATTCAGGACCCCAGGCTATCTGCTTTTTCTGTTAAAATGGACTCCATGTACTCTAGGTACATACCAATTGGAACCTGGATCACCTTGTGAGCCCCTGTACAGTGTACCCTAGGTACCCAGGGCATAGGTGTATCCAAGGCCTACCAGGGGCTGCAGCACGTATTGTGCCACCCCTGGCCTGGCATTACTATTTGACACAACTGGCTGATCACCTCCTGGTCCACGTGGCTGCAGAGTCAAGCGTCCACTCTTCATCTGATCGCGACAACAGCATCTGGTTCCTTCCTGGTTCCACTCCAGTCACTGGCTAGTGACTTTGAACACTGTCCCCTCTGCTTTCAGGTCTCCATCTTCCTCGATCCACCCTTGGATCGCTCCGGACATCTTCCTCCTGGTCGCCTGCAGCATCTTTCTTCAAGGCTCCATTGACTTCGACGCGGAAACCCGACACACTTTCACACCTATGCACCCGCAGCCCGTGGGTGAGGTAACGAGAGCATTTCGGTGCTCAAGGGTAGATTGACTCTCCTAGTGTCCAGGTATCCTGTTGTTTTAGTCGTAACTAGTCGTAACTGTCTTTACTTACCTTTTTCGTAATTTGTTGTGCCCATTGACTTTGTTCCGCATCTCGTGTGTGAGTTCACACTCTGGACATGCGTCCCGTGGGCCTCCTGCCCCTTACCTAAGGTTAGGGTAGTGTAGTCCCAGCGATCCTACAGCCTCTGGGCAGCTTCATTTCCTCTATCGTTCTACTTATACCATTTACTTAGTATATGGTTTGTCGTGCCTGTAGGGCACCATTGTAAATTGTTTGACTTATTGTATTTTTCTGAAGAGTATTGTTATGTGCTTAGCTCTCTGATCTCATAAAGAGTTCAGAGGTGTTTGTTAATAATAAATATATTGTTATTTTCATAACAACCTGTGTGGTGTCCTTTCATCTGGTATTCAAGGGGTTATATGTGGTAAAACAGCTGGCTTCACCTGCCAAAAGAGTTTAGCCTAAGACCTCTTTGTCCATGCTACCATTAGGATAGCTGGTCTATAAGGTTGACTTACAACCAATCACCATAAGGGTTGTTTGGACTGATACAAGGTGATCACTAGAACTAGTGAGCATCATATATCAGGCCAACTTCTCACACAGAGGCTCTTATCAGCAGCAACGGTATTCATCATATGGCTCAGGTTCGCAACAGTACCGCCAACCTTATCAGCAAAGGCAGGGCCAGTCCTCGAATTTCTCAAGACCTAATAACAGAGGGAAGCAGGCTCGCCAAGGACTTGATACGTCCAAGAGACAATAGCAGCCTCCTGGCTCTTCCTACTGTACTCAACTCCGCAAGATCATCAGTAGGAGGCAGGGTGTCACAATACCTTCAGAATTTGTCCAAGATAACATCAGACCGATGGGTCTGAAACATCATTCGAAAGGGCCATAGTTTGGCATTCACTCAAATCCCACCATCCAAACCCCTGCTGCCATTCCATCAAAACATCTGCGTCTTCTACGGCTCGAAGTTCATCAAATTCTCCTGAAGGGTGCTATAGAGCCCGTCCCCTCCGCCCATGGGGGAGAAGGATTCTATTCCAGGTTCTTCCTGGTAAGGAAGACGCTAGAGAAATGGCGCCCTATTTTAGATCTCAGGGAGCTCAAAACCTATCTCATCTCCCTGTCTTTATGGATGGTATCTCTTCAAGACATTCTACGTCTCATCAATCCAGGGGATTTCATGGCCACGCTCGATCTTGATAATGCGTACTTTCATGTGTTGATTCACCCAGCACACAGAAGGTTTCTATGATTTACAGTAGCCAAGAGCCACTTTCAATTCAGGGTTTTACCCTTTGGTCTTCGCTCAGCCCCGAGGTTCTTCACAAAGGTGTAGTGTTTCTAAGGAGGAATCACTTTCAGGTCTTCCCTTACCTGGACGATTGGTTGTTGAAAGCTCCGTCCAGGGAGGCAGCGCGGGAACCGGTCGAAGCATGTACAAACCTGTTTCTGAACTTGGGTCTCACTTTAAACAAAGAAAAGTCATCTCTGGTTCCGTCCAGGACAGCATGCTTCCTGGGATCCATCTTGGACTCTAATCTCAAGAAAGCTTTCCCAACCTTGGAGAGGCAGGAAAAACTGCAGACCATGGCGCTAGACTTACAAAGAAGAAGGTGTCTTTCAGTACGCAGCTACAAATCTCTTCTGGGGGTAATTTCTTAATGCATTCCTCTAATTCCACACTGCAGATTGAGGATGCGTCCTCTTCAGGAGCAACTGGACATCCAATGGAAACAGATTCACGGGTCGTTCGACGACAGAGTGACCATCACCTCGGCAATGAAAAAAGCAGCCTTTTGGTGGACAAAGCATGAAAACTTGTCCCAAGGTCTATCCTTCGTAAGCGATCCATCTCCTCAGGTGGTGACGACGGATGCGTTGTTGGATGGTTGGGGAGCAGTACTGCAGGACCTGCAGGTCAGTGGACATTGGTCTCCTCAGAACCGTCGGCTCCACATCAATCTCTTGGAGCTCAGAGCAATCAAACTGGCTCTTCAAGCTTTTCTCCCTCGCCTGAGAGGTTCAAAGGTTCTCATCCGGACGGACAACACCACGGCCATTCATTACGTAAACAAAGAAGGGGGAAACCAGGTCTCTCCCGTTGTCTCAGGAAGCTCAAGAAATCTGGGAATGGGCGATCCTTCACGGGATGTTACTACAGGCAGAACATCTGCCAGGGATTTTAAACGAAAATGCCGACAAACTAAGCAGATTATCCTCGATCAGTCACGAGTGGGAACTGAACCAGCGAGTTCTGGAACGAGGTCTTTCAAACCTGCAATAGATCTATTTGCCACACCGACCAACAAGAAATGCCGGTCTTATGCAAACAGGCCTCACCACCGAGGATCATTGGGGAATGCACTTTCGATAGCCTGGTCAAGGACATTTGTCTACGTCTTTCCCCCCATTCCACTGATCCCGAGGCTTATCAGGAAGATAAAGATAGAACCATGCAAGATGATCTTGATAGCCCCTGCTTGGCCGAGACAGTTCTGGTTCACGGAACTCCATCTGTTGTCGCTGGCTCCTCCTCTTCCCTTGCGAACCATTCAGACCTTCTCACAATGTCCGAAGGGCAAATTTGGCATCCGGATCCAGAGTCATTACACCTGACAGCATGGCTCCTGAGCAGCGAGAATTTATGAATCTTCCCATCTCTAATGAAATAAAGGAAGTTCTCTCCCAGGCTAGAGCCCCTTCCACCAACTAGACTTACCGTCTCAAATGGAAGAGATTTTGCATTTGGTGGAGTAAAGAGGGTGTTGACTCTTTCTCTTCAGAACCTCATCAACTTCTACCTTATCTCTTGTCCTTGGCTAAGACGGGCCTGCCCATTCATCTATAAAAATTCATTTGGCAGCAATTTCTAGGTACAGATGTTCTGAGTCTGGACCTTCTCTTTGGTCTTCCAGGATAGTGAAACAGTTTCTCAAAGGATTGTTCAATGTCTATCCCCCGGTGAGGCCTCCGCCTCCAACTTGGCAATTGAATTTGGTCCTCACACAGCTCATGAAGGGCCAGTTTAAACCAATACATTGTTCAGACATGAAATTTCTTTCATGGAAATTGGCTCTCCTCCTTGCCCTCACATCAGCAAGACGCATTGGGGGGTTGCAGGTTCTCACAATCCAAGAGCCGTTTCTCCAATTCAAAAGGAATACAGTAATCTTGAGAACGACCTCAAAGTTCATACCCAAGGTACCCTCGGACGTCCACTTAAATGAGCTGGTTATTCTTAAAGCTTTCTTTCCTCACCGTACTACACTAGCGGAGAGGTCACTGCATTCTCTGGATGCACAGTGGTGCTTAAAATTCTATTTAGATCGCACCAAGGGATTCTGTAAATCCTCCCAATTGTTCATTCCTTTTGGTGATCCTTGCAAAGGCCTTCCCCTATCAAAACAGGGTATTGCGAGGTGGATTACAAGTGCCATTCTACATTGCCATACTGCAGCCGGTAAGCCACTGACTAGCAGAGTTAGAGCGCATTCCACAAGATCAGTGGCTTCTTCAACAGCTCTCTTCACGGGAGTGCACATCAAAGACATTTGCAGAGCTGCGACTTGGAGCAGCGCCCACACCTTTACATAGCATTACTACTTAGAATCCTTGCAACAAGAGGACACTGCTGTGGGCCAGGCGGTCCTGAGGAACCTCTTCCACTAATTGGGGAGCTTTCCTTCCTATCCCACCTTCCTTTATTCTGAACATTTTGTATCTTCACGTATTGTTGGCTATTGCAATGTATATTTATGCCACAAAATGTGTTTTTTATTGCTTACTGCTTGCTACTCTGATACAAAAGCATGGGAATCTATGAAAGTTCCAATACTGGGGCAAGAAAACAAGTTACTTACCTGTAACATTGGTTCCCCAGTATTGGTAACTTTCATAGATTCCCATGCGCCCACCCACCTCCCCGAGGAAAGCTCAGCCTTCAGCATTTATGGAGACTGTTACACAACGGCTATGAAAATCTGAGGCTCTGAGGTTCCTTCAGGAGGGTTCTATCGGGTGAGGCTCTTCTGATTGGCTGATGCCTAAGTTTGGTCTCTTTTACAAAAAGAGGCGGATATGCTACAAAAGGGAATGAGGCCTAGGCCTTTTTCTTTCTCTTTTGTACCTACTGCTATGTTATTTTGTTACCGAGACTCCCATTCCGACGACGGGGAATGATACAAAAGCATGGGAATCTATGAAAGTTACCAATAATGGGGAACCAAATTACAGGTAAGTAACTTTTCTTCCTTTTAAATCCAGAACACTACTCTCCAAGCAAGGTGACACCCCAAATTCTCATTTCTTGGAGGAAGAAGCTTCGGATTATGATGGGCCCTTTGGGGTCGCACGCAGCACCTGTGAGTTGCATGTTAATTGCCAAGAAGAGGAGGACTATGATGAGGGTTATGGACAGCAGTATTAGTATTCTCATGACCAGTATCAGCAGTCATTCCAGGAGGAGATGGTTTGTCTACCAGGCTCTCTAATTTCTGACTTGCAGTTCATACTTTCAGATTATAGAAAGCGATTTCCATCTACTACACCTACTGCGCCACAGGCATCCACACCTTCCACATTTTGTGGAATTGGGCCATCCAAAATGGAGTGCATCTACTAACGTAGCATGTCCCAGGGCAACAAAACAAGATAGCGGACATACTCAGCGGACTGAGGTCATCTTGCCACGAGTGGGAACTTGATCAGGGAACAGTCAACCATATATTCTCACAGTGGGGAAAACCCAATCTTGATCTCTAAGCAAAGCCACAGAACACCAAATGCATATTCTTTGCAAGCTGGCATCAACATCTGGAATCATGAGGGAATGCAGTTTCTATGGTATGGTCTGGAATCTTTACTTATGCCTTTGCGCCCATTACCCTGATTCCTAAGGATCTCACAAAGATGAAGATAGAACCTTGAAGAATGATACTGATAGCCCCAATGTGGCCTCGCCAACATTGGTTTACAGAACTCCTCCTGCTGTCGGAGACACCTCACATCTGATTGAAGGTCTCATCTTATCTTCTAACGATGAAGTCCTGCATCTGGATCCAGAGTCTCTTCACTTATCAGGCAGGCTCTTGAGAGCAATGAATTTGCCCATTTGAACATCTCTCCTGAATATAGTTAGATACTTTCCAGGGCGAGAACTTATTCTCTCAATTGGAAGAGATTTTTGTTTATGGTGTCAGCAGAAGTGGATACATCCCCGGTCCTCCTCACCTGATCAGATATTACCATACCTTTTGCAATTGGCACTTTTAGGTTTAGCTCATGCATCCATCAGAGTTCACCTGGTGGCCATTTCTCGATTTAGGTGATCACGAGGTCCCCCTCATTTTGGTCCTCCAAAATAATCAAACAGTTCCTCAAAGACTTATTTAGAGAGGACAGGATAATTCTAGATACAAACCCAAAGTTTGTCCCTATAGCCCCTTTGGACTTCCACCTCAATGAGCAGCTGATTTTAAAGACATTGTTTCCAAACCATTCAATACCGGCTGAAGGGGGTCTTCAATTTTTAAAAAATCAAGAGGTGCATCAAGTTCTACATAGACAGGATCAAGAGCTTTCGTAAATCTAAACAATTGTGTGTGGCTTAAAGTGCACCACGGAAGGGGCACCCCCTTTCCAAATAGAGCATGGATAGATGGATATCAGCTGCAATTCACTTCTGTTACCGAGCAGCAGGAAAACGGTTACAAACGTCTGTGCATTCTCACTCTACATGGGTAAGTTCAATTTCAACAGCCCAGTTTGCAGGTGTGCCACTCCAGCATATTTGCAGAACTACTACCTGGAAGGATCTGCATACCTTTATGCAACACTACTGCTTGGATTCAATTCCTCTAAAGGATGTAGCAGTAGGCTAAGTGGCTCTAAGACATCTTTTGCAGTAAAGGTGAGCTGCCTCTTTCTTCCCACCAACCTATTTCTAGTTCCGCACATTGCCTATAACATCATGTGTTTTTCTGTCTTTACTGCATACTGAAATGTTCTCGTATTTTGAGCGAAAGATTATAAGAGATGTTCGTGGTCATGTCTGTTTTTTCTATGTAGCATAAATATCTCTATAGAATTGTATTCCTAGCAACTCACAGTTCAATGTGCCTTACAACTGCTCTATACTCTGATTCAAGCATTTGAATATGAAAGTTCCAATAATGAAGTAAGAAAATAAGTTGATTTCCTGTGACTGTAGTTCTACAGTTTTGGAATCTTTCAAAGATTCACATGCGATCCACCCATCTCCCCAGAGATGCTCACCTCCCTCCTTTAAGCAGGTCTCTGGCACTCGTGCTGTGGAAAATCTGAGGAACTGGAGCTTCTTGCAGGAGTGGTCTAGAGGGCAATGCTGCCTAATTGGCTGAAGTACAAATGTGGTCTTTTTTTAGATAGACTGATAGGAGGCAAAATTGAAGGGCCTAGGCCCTTCATGTTCTATCTTTAACATTGAATTACTACTATATGGTACCGGAGACTCCCACCTTGACTATGGGGAATAATTCAAGCATGTGAATCTCTGAGACATTACAATACTGGAGAACTAAAGTTACAGGTAAGTAACTTACTTTCTCCCTCACCTTTAGGTTATGCCAGGTGCCAAACTGGATCAGGAATATTTAATGGCATTGTTACCGCTTGCCGGTAGGTAGCGTTGTGTGATTCCATGCCAAATTCTTTCAGCCCTGAAAGTGACGTTCAGACTCTTACGTCAAGCATGCAGGTATGGTGCTTATATCTGAAAGAAACACGTTAGTTAGATTCCATACCTTAGAATATCCCCAGGCGTCAGACTGGATCCGGAAAGTTTTCGTCAGCAGTACCCCTGCGCGTTGGTAGGCGTCGTCTGCGGCTCCTTGCCTGTCTTCAGCGTTGTGATCGCCGGGATGACGTCAACGGAGTACTTAGACACCGCCCTCGCGCGCTGACATCAGTTCTTTTTTCTGCACCAGCAAGCACAGATGCGGGAAGAACTAGTACCCTTAGTCACTTTTTGACTAAACTTTTGATGTATGTTGACTATCTTTTTTGAGTCGATTCAACTCCTGGTGCCGGTAGGGTTGCCTGGATTCAAACCGTGCGACGCCTGTCACCGACTGATGTCGGTGACCGACCTCCACTGCCGGTGTCTCTACTGTCTTGGGGCTGACCACTATGACAAGTCGTGCCCCGACTGCCGGGCCTTGACCTCGAAAGCTAGGCCGGAGTGGTCCCGTAAGCTTCTCGAGCTCCGGCAGTCTGCTCCGCGCTGCTCAAGGTCCCGGTCGAGGAGAAAGTCGAGGGACCGGTCGCGGAGCTGCAGCCATCGCCGCTCGTCAAGCCATCGCCACTCTTCGGGCTCCAAGTCTTCCGGTAAGTCGAGGCACTCTAAGAAGAAGTCGAAGAGACGACATCGCTCTGCTGACTCCCCTCGCGCGACTCGGCCGAGGGTTCGGTGGCACCACCCGTGCGATTCCGCAGGAGTCTCGTCCGGCCGTACACCCTCCAGTCCCGGGCTTAACGCGACTCCGGGCGAGATTCGAGATTTCCTCGTGGCCATGAGGACTTTTTCCACCGTCAAGGCCTGCCGGTGCGCCTTCGGGCCCCGCGGGTCGACTGGGGGTCCTTGTGTGCCGGCGGCTTCGGCATGGTGTCGTCTGCGACTTCGGGCCCGGTGCCACAGGACCCCACGGGATCCAGGCCTGGAATCCCGGTCGACGCCAGTCGACCTCACGACTCCTCCGCTGGCACGACCCCTACAGTGCCACCCCCGGCGCTGTCCTCGGACTACGCCGTCACCGGTTTCAGCCCCTGTCCGATGTTAGAACGGCACCGCTCTGCGCTGTCTCCGGCGTCGATGGATGAGGTCTTCACCTACGACCCGGCTCTGTCCTTTATGCCTGTCTATCAGGACACGGATGAAGGGGAGAACTGGGAGGGGTCTGAGGACCCTCTGGCACAACAGTGCCAGTTAAGTCAGGACTGGGCAGATGAGCTGGGGGAGGCCTGTGGACCTGACACGTCGCCAGACACTGGTTTCATCTCCATGGCTACGGAGGAGGGTGCTACTTATAGCATGGTGTTGCGCAAGGCAGCCAAGGCCTTGGCACTTGAGCTCCCTGCTGCGGCCGTGAGGACTAATCTCCTCACTGAGGTGCTTCAACTGCCAGTAAGCTCTTCGGAGCCTATGCTACCGTTCAATGAGGCCCTCACCGACTTTCTGATGGGCACTTGGTCCAGGCCCTCCACAGTGCCCCCTGTGGATCGGAACGTGGCCCGACGCCTGCTTTCTGTCCACCCACCCCACCCCCGAGAGCCTGGTGATCTAGGCCTCTAAGTCCCAGACCACTTTTCCGTCCGCTCCCCCGGATTGGCAATCCAAAAGGCTTAATCAGTTTGGGAGGAAACTGTTCTCCTCGGTTAGCTTGGGGTTGTGGTCCATTAATACCTCGTGCCTTCTGGGCCGTTACACCCACTCTCTGTGGGATACGGTGGCAGACGTGCTGCCTCAGTGTCCGGAGGAGGCCCGGACAAAGCTCGCCCAAGCTCTTGCTGAGAGGCGGGATTCGGCACAATATTCCATCCGATGTGGACTTGAAACCACGGACTCGCTGGGCAGAGCGATTTCCACAACGATGGCGATCCGTCGCCACGCCTGGCTGAGGTCCGCCAATTTTTCAGGGGATGTCCAGAACCCGCTCATGAACATGCCCTTCGATGGCCATCGCCTATTTGGCGACAAAGCAGACAGTGCGCTTGAGCTTTTCAAGGACTCCAGGGCTACGGCCAAGTCTTTGGGCCTGTCGGGTCAGCGCCAGCAGACTTCTGCTTTTCGCCCCTTTCGTGGCCAAGGAAGGGGCACCCCCACACGTTCGTCTAGCCACAGGCCACAGGCCACAGACCCAACCTCAACGCAGTCGCGGACGTGGTAACCACCGTGGCCTGCAGGAGGACAGAGGCCCGGTCAGCCCACATCCACTTCCGCTGCATCCGCCTCAAAGCCTTCCTAGTCCGAGCTTTCAGGCCCATTCAACGCCAGTAAGAGGCAGGGTTCACCATCACCTTCTCCACTGGCGTACCGTCACTTCGGACAGGTGGGTGCTGTAGGAGAGTAGGGTCTGCTATCCTATGGTCACCCCAATTTTTGCTTTTTGCTTCACTGGTTTTTGACTTAATGTGGCTGTGGGCCTGCCAATCAGACCCACAGCCTGCTGTTCTCTCTCTAAATTTATGCCAATGCACTTTAGGTGCATTACCAATTGGAACATGGATCACCTTGTGAGCCCCTGTACAGTGTACCCTAGGTACCCAGGGCATAGGTGCATCCAAGGCCTACCAGGGGCTGCAGCACGCATTGTGCCACCCCTGGCCTGGCCTTACTATTTGACACAACTGGCTGATCACTCAGCTGGGGCAAGGTGGTGTATAGATATAGTATCTCTATATCTTACACATACAAGGACACACAGTAACCTATAAGTCACTCCTATGGCAGGCCTTATCGATCCTGGAGGCAGAGTGCTTGGTTATGTTTGAGATGGTGCTCTGGCACGAGCTGAGCCTGTCTGCAGCTTTCGGAACCATGTCCCTTAGCTGTTTCCTGATAACGTCATACCATATACTCTTAAGTGCATTATGAACCTCGCGGTTAAATGCTAACTCTGGTTTGACATTATCAAAACATGTCGAGTAAGGTGTCATACGAATTGGAATACTACCCCCTCGCCAATTCTGGCGACGGGGGTAGCATTCCACCCTTCTAGAGGGACACGACATGTACAGTACCTGAACCCCGGTTAAAGTTAAACGGAGCCTCAGCATCACAAAATGGATGCTGCCACCACAGACACAAGTCTGACCTCCTGCTGCTGGGAGTCCTTCCAGAGATGGAGGCTTGGACAAAGGGTTTCCTGCCTTGGGAGGTGCTAGCACCACCCCAGACAGGATTTTGTGTATCTGGTTAGGTAGGGCTGAATAGAATCAGACATGCCCGGGGCACACAAGGTGTCCCCGTGCATAGGCCAGTTCAAACCGGTGCTGGGGCACTCCGGCCCCAGCTCTGGCGCGAAACTGGACAAAGGAAAGGGGGTGTAACCGCCCCCTTCCTGGTCCCACCCATAGGAGGGACCTAGTAGGTAGTCCAGCCCCTAGAATTGGTTTAAAAGTAGGAGCTGAGTCCCAAGACTTTAGATTACCCCAAAATTCGACTACATAAGAAGAAACTCTGGACCTTCGACTTTCTGCTGCTCAGAAGACTGAAGAATCTCCCTTGTGGCCAAGAAGTGGCCACCCTGTGAACACAGGCACCATCCAGCGATCAACGACTGCTTTGCCGCTGCCTCCCGCTAGAGCCCGAGCCCAGAGCCTGACAAGAACCAGGCTCCCAGACATCTAACAGCCCGATCCACAGTCCCTGCAAAGCTGAGACAAGTGGAGGCGACCTGAGACGTGGGACCGGACCTCTTGAAACGTCCACGAGAAGCTGACTACGCAGCACCTGAGGCACCCTCAAAGCTGTGCTTGGGGTCTTGAGAAGCCCCACCACCGAGCTACATTTGCACTAAGGACCAGCCCTCCAGCCCTCACGAGATCTGCGTGGGGCCCTTCTGCTTTGTTCCACTCGACGCGCCTATCCGGTTGCTAGTCCGTTGGCTAGTGGCCATCTTGGCGACCAAACGACAACTTTGCACCGCTGGTCTGGTTGCTCCAGACTGGCCCTTACTGCTCCCAAAAGCAGTAACCCCTCTGACCTTGCTGGTTAGAGGAAGAAGCCTTCTTTGTTTCCTGCGTGGCTTGCTTTAGCCAAGGCCTGTTTGCTCCAATCAAGAAGCCAACTCCGCCATCAACTAGAGCCTACGTGGGACACCTCGTGAGTGACTCCTGGTCGTCGTCCTCGTCGCCCAGTCCACGCTGCTGAAGAGACAAGCTTCACGACTTCACCTGTTGGCACCCGACAACGCCTGGTTCCTTCCTGGTTCCACGCCGGTCCCTGGCTAGTGACTTTGAACCTCTGCTTTCAGGTCTTCATCACTTCAGATCCACCCTTGGATCCACCGGAACTCCTCACATCAGGTCGCCTGCAGCATCAACACTCCAAGGCTCCATCTGAACTCCTGCAGAATCCCGACGCACTTTGGCACCACTGCACCCGCTTCCTGTGGGTGAGGTAATGCTGGCACTCCGGTGCCCCTGAAACACTTCTAGTGTCCAGATTCCAAAGGGCTAAGTTCTAGACTGACCAGAAGACTTCCTACCTTTACCTTTTTAACTTTTACGCATCCATTGACTTCAATGTAACTTGCTCCTAACTTTGCGCACTGCAAACCAGATCCTGTGGGCCTCCTAGTTCCTAACTTGCGTTAGTACAGCATAGCCCCAGCGATTCCCAAAGCCCTAGGCCTTACTTCCTTTCGACTCGTGGTACTTTTACCAATACTTTAGTATATGGTTTTAGAGGCCACCCGGGCCTATCCATATTTGTGCAACTTTTGTATGCTTATCTATTGAATTGTTTTAACGTGTTTGCTCTTGTGCTCATAAAGAGTTCAGGGGACTATTTGTAGTAATAAATACATATATATTTTGAATATATATCCTGTGTGGTGTCCTTTCACTTGGTGTTCAAGGGGTTACATATGGTAATACAGCTGGCTTCACATGCCAAAAGAGTTTAGCCTAAGACTGCTTTGTCCATGCTACCAATAGGATAGCTGGTCTATAAGGTTGACTTACAACCAATCACCATAAGGGTTGCTTGGACTGATACAAGGTGGTCACTAGAACTAGTAAACATCATATATCAGGCCAACTTCTCACATTGGTGAGCAGCGGTTGGGATTTGAGCTTGCTGTTGTTTTACCATTGTAATCTTTGCCAATACCATGTGAAAGATCATACAGGTACCTATAGGTACGTATAAAACAAGATAGTATATTTAAGTTCTACTGAACTTAGTGTTGTAGAGGATAGGGCTTAGCACACCCTGACTACAACTACTAGAGAAGGTTTAGTAGGAAGAACACTTAGAGTAGGTAGATTGCAACATATCCACCTCACTAGAGCAAACGGCTGGCACAGAAGGAACCAATGGAGTTCCAAATGTGGAGAGTGACCCTCCCAAGGCACCATCCGGATTTGCTATCCTCAGTTTTCAGGAACTGAGAAACTTGTGTTCTACAAGGAAGCTGAAACAAGGGGCTAACCCTGCCACTCAGCACCTCCTAGACCTTTTAGAACAGTCCGAAGCTCTAAAAACCTCTGAGCCAGCCCCTACAGGGAATGATGAAGAGGTCCTGACTCCTACAGATGATGCCAGGGATCCCCCAGTTATTGTTAATGATGATGATGATGATTCAGATAAGGGGGAGGATGATTCTGAAGGAGAAGGGCATAGCCAGGTCCAAGTCAGGAGGCTTAGCCAGGCTAACCTAAGTCACTTTGGAGCTGAGAATGGGACAGCCCCATTCAGGCCCCTAAGTGGACTTAACCAGAGGTACAGGAGGAACAGGAATCACTCAGGTGAATCCAACACCTCTAATGGCTCTCAGGTGCCTACTCAGAGGAGGATGACTTCCCCTCAGAGGAAAGTACATGAGGCCAAGATGAGAGAGGCTCAACTTAGGATTGAGAGGCAAGAACTAGAAGTTGCCTTGGCTAAGGAGAAGCTTGCTTGTGCTAGAGAGCATAGAGAGAGTGGATTAGATTCCATTGGTGGCAGCAATATCCCTAAGGATAAAGACAGGGCCTATGACACCTGAGTAAGATTGTGCCCCCCTACAAGGTAGGGGATGACATCCACAAATGGATTACTGCTTTGGAGAGGGCCTGCAAAGTACAGCAGGTACCCCAGAGTCAGTGGGCAGCAATCTTGTGGCTCTCCTTTGAAGGAAAAGGTAGAGACAAGCTCCTCACAGTTAGTGATGGGGATGCTAACAACTACTCTGTCCTGAAGAGTGCTCTGATTGATGGGTTTGGCTTAACCACTGAATACTACAGGTTGATGTTCAGAGATACCCAGAAGAGACAGACTCAGGACTGGACCGATTTCGTTGATTGTGCCACTAAGGCTCTGGAGGGCTGGTTACTGGGAAGTAAAGTCACTGACTATACAGGATTGTACAATCTTTTAATGAGAGAACAGATTCTTAATAATTGTCAGAACCAGCAGTTGCATCAACACCTGATTGACTCAGATCTGACCTCTCCCCAAGAATTGGGAAAGAAGGCAGACAAGTGGGTTAGAGCCAGGGTTAAGCAGAAAAACCAGGTCCAAGGTGGTGATCAAAAGAAAGAATACCAGAAGGGTGGGGAGCAGAAACCAAAAGACCAGAAGTCTTCTACAGGGCCCCAACAAACCACAGAGGGGGGGTCCCAAACTTCCAAAAAGAAGAAGAAGAATGATGGCCAAAGGAAACCATGGTGTTCTACATGTAAGAACACTAGTCACTGGACCAGTGACTGTAGAAAGACTGGAGCCCCTACCACTGCAGCCCCTAAGGTACCTGCACCCCCTAGTACAGTAAGCAGTGTTCTCCAGTATTTGGGGTGTCTTTCATAGATTCACATGCCTGAATCATTCCCCGTCGTCGGAGTAGGAGTCCCACGGTATATAAAAAAGCAGTAATAAGCCATTTGTACATAGCAAATAACAGTTACAATAAACCAGGAAGTGAAGTAGCCTCAGCTACCAATGAAAAAACTTCCACATTAGTGACCATCCAAGTCATTATGTTAGACCAAACTGCAGCCAATCAGGCCACAGCTCCCACCTAGGTATTCTCCCCAGAGACCCAGGCTGTCAGATTTTTTACCGCACGTCGTGTGATAGGGAGTCTCTCTGAGCTCTGCTCAGTTTATTCTTCTACTTTGAAAGTTTCTTCTTTCCAACATGTCCACATCTAAGTCCCTTTTCAGGGCTTGTGACTCTTGTGGCAAGGCAAGGCTCTTCAAGGAAGACCCTCATTCTCTCTGCATTTACTGCTTGTATCCAGACCATCAGGCTAAGGAATGCAAGATTTGTCGCACTTTTCCAACAAAAACCCTCAGGGACAGAGAGGGTCGCCTCCTACTATGGATACAACGGAATAAGGACAAGGACTTGCCACTCTCTGAGGTAGGAAGTTTGGCCTCTATGTCTTCTATGGGATCTAGGAAGAGAATAGCTGAGGGTACAGTAACTACCCCTAAGGCTAAGGTGGCGAAACAGGCCCAGCACGCTGCTGAGGAACCTTCAACTTCTAAAGTGAAGAAAGCCTGTCAAAAATCTGTCAGACAGCCTGTCATTAAAAAGACTGTCCCTTTATTGTCACCTCAGAGGCCTACAACCAAGGCAGCAGCTTCTCTGCCGGTTTCCTGTCAGACTGCCACTACAGTGACTTCTACTGTGACCTATTCCTCACCAAAACCCTCTTTGGTGGTGTCCTCGGTGTCCTCACCTACTTATGTGCATGTTCAAATTCGTCCCATCTCGTCGACGAAGAAAGTTTCACCTACCGTCGACGAGCCTCCGTCGACGAAGCCCTCCTCAGTGTCGAAAAATCCCTTCCCGTCGACGACGACACTACCGTCGACGAAGAAAGCCTTGCCGTCGACGGCTTCACCGTCGCCGAAGCACCCGTCGACGGACTCCTCGTCGACGAGGAAGACTCCGTCGACGATCCAACCGTCGACGAAGAAGACACCGTCGACGGCCCCGTCGACGAAGTCGTCGACGACGGCCTCGTCGACGAAGAAGATAACGCCGTCGACGGCCCCGTCGACGAAGAAAAATGTTCCGACGACGAAAGGTGTTCCGTCGACGACGACGACATCGTCGACATCGAAAAATGGATCGTCGACGAGACCTCTCCAGCCACAGTCGTCGACGACGGCGAGTTCGTCCCTCACGGCCAAGTCAATGCCACAGGACTTCTCGGTGGCCCAAGGGAATCCAATGACGCCAAAACTGTCAACTTGCACAGATCTTCAAGTATGGTCTGCAAAGAGCAACCCCATATCGTTGCCTTCTCCAGCCACCACTGCGGCGATTTTACAACGCCCATCACAGTCTGCATGTATGTCGCCACTCACGATGCCAGACAGGCTTTTGGATTCCGACGAGGACTCTGGTGGAGACTTATTTCCGGCAGCTACGAGTCCATCTGACTTGCTCATACACGTTAAGGAACAAGAGGAAGAGGAGCAGGTGACGCAACACACAGGGTTGGATCCTGCACCCCCGTCAGGGACACAAATGCCCATGGAATTATTTAGAAATTTGATGTCCATGTTGGATGACTATTATCAACGATTTCCGCCCTCGGAATCGGGCGAATCGCACATCACTTCCCCCCCGCCTAGAGGAACTCCGCATTCAGTCCCTCCTAACATGGAAGAATCGGTACATGCCCCATCCATGCCGGTACCATCTACTCAACCGGTGGATGACAACTCTGAAGAGGAGGCTCATGAAGAAGGAGAATTGGATGACTCGGATTCGTCGGAGTATGAGGATTATCAGGCTGACTCCCCTGCTCCAGATGAACAGCCGAAGGCTGAATCACCACCGGTGGATATTGCAAATTTCCATAGGATTATGGATAACGCTACCAAACGATTTCTCATTACCATGGAGACAAAACAGGATGATTGTTTCCTGTATGATTTCAAGAATCTCTCCCAAAGACAGAGCTGGTCGATACCGATCATAGAGTTTATTTGGAAAGAAGGTCTGAAGATCATGGCCACTCCAAACTCTTTACCTCCAGTTTTGCCACGAGTGGATAAAAAATACAGAGCGCCTGCTTCTTCACCGGCTTGCCTGATTGGACAGGCCAAGACAGACTCAGTCATTGCTCAAGCAGCTCAAAAAAGGGCGAAAAACCCATCATCTCAAATCTCCACGCCTACAGACAGAGACGGAAGACGACTCGATACCATTGGCAAAAAAGTTTCCACGATTGCAGCAACCACAGTAAGGGTTGCTAATTCTATGGCGATTCTTGGCCGATACGATAGGCAAATGTGGTCTGACATTTCGCCTTATATTAAGAAACTGCCTGAACCGGACCGGTCTGAGGCGATCAAAATTTTACAAGAAGGGGAGTGTGCATCGTCAGAGATCATTGACGCCGCAGTGGATGTAGCAGCTACAGGCTTCAGACAATTGGCAGGAGCCGCAGTCCTTCGGAGAGAGGGATGGTTGAAATCTACATCCTTTAGACAAGAAGTACAGTCCAAGGTCTTAAATATGCCTTATGATGGCGAGTTCCTATTCGGCTCGCACGTGGATGAGGCTTTGCAGGCCATCAAAAAGGATACTGAAACTGCACGATCTTTGGGCACTCTGCAGTTTCGTAAATCTTCCTTTCGTGGCGCAAGAGGAAGGGGAAATTTCTCCAATAGGGGAGGATATTACCAACAGCGCAACTACACCACTTCTCAAAACACACAGAGGTACCAGCCATATAAGCAACAGCCTTATGGCCAAAGACGTAACTCTTACACACAGCCCCGAGGAAAACCAACATATCGCGGAAGAGATAACACCAACAAGAAGTGAAGTTCACTTCCTGCCGCCAAAGTGTCCCCGCCAAAAACGAATTGGAGGAAGAATATCCCAACATTACTCAAAATGGTCCAAGATTACTACAGACAAATGGGTGCTGGATGTGGTATCCAAGGGACACATTTTAGAATTTGTAAAAACCCCTCCAAATTCTCCTCCAAAAGGACCGCCCCCAGCACATCTCAAGGAGCTCTTCATCCAAATCAATTCCATGATTCGAAAAGGGGCAATCGAGAGAGTACCTCGACACCAGAGAGGGACAGGTTTCTACTCTCGTTTTTTCTTGATACGCAAAAAATCAGGGGAATGGCGCCCAATCCTCGATTTGCGAGCCCTGAACAAATTCATCAAAAAATTGACGTTCAGAATGTTAACACTCCAGGAGATCCTACAGTTTTTGGCAGAAGGGGACCACTTGGCAACACTCGACCTTCAGGATGCCTACTTCCACGTCCCTATCTTCCCCAGACACAGGAAGTTCCTAAGGTTCAGAGTGGCTGGCAGGGATTTCCAATTCAAGGTGCTTCCCTTTGGACTACGTTCAGCCCCGAGGGTATTCACGAAAATGCTAGCACCCGTAGCGGCGCACCTACGATTGCAGGGAATTCAAATATACCCTTATCTGGACGATTGCCTTATCAAGGCCAATTCCTACGCCACTGCAAGCGACCATGTCCAAAAATGCCTTTGCCTGTTTCAAAGCCTGGGGTTTTCAGTGAACTTCGAGAAGTCAGATCTAATTCCATCTCAAAGAAAGTCCTTCTTAGGAGCAACGCTGGATTCAAAGCTCGCCCAGGTCTTCATTTCAAACGAAAGGCAGAAAAAGATCAGAACGATGGCAACCACACTCCTCAGAAAAGAGTACGTTTCTGTTCGGAGATTCAAATCTTTCCTAGGGATGATCTCTTCGTGCATCCCTCTCACTCCAAACTGTCGTCTGAGGATGAGACCATTACAAGAGGAACTCAGTCACCAATGGGTGCAGATATCGGGGTCCTTCGAGGATCTCATTACACTGACGCCTCGAATGAAGGACACAATCCTGTGGTGGAGTCAGGCACGCAACCTACAAATCGGCTGTGCCTTCCTCGCAGAAGTCCCAAGGTTCATCTTGACCACGGATGCCTCCCTAGAAGGTTGGGGCGCTCACCTTCAAGGGATGACGATCAGCGGCAAATGGGACGCTCAACAGAAGAAATGGCACATCAATCTGCTGGAGTTACGAGCCATTTTCCTCGCCCTAAAATCCTTTCTGGCAATCCTACAAGGCTCCACAGTGTTGATTCGAACAGACAACACAACGAGCATGCATTACCTGAACAAGCAGGGGGGCACAAGATCAGCCCGGTTGTCTCAACAGGCTCAAGAGATCTGGACTTGGGCTCTGGATCACGACATCAACTTGTCAGCGGTGCATGTTCCGGGAGTAGCCAATGTACTGGCAGATTCGCTGAGCAGATCCAAGAACAGCACTCACGAATGGGAACTGCATCAGCCGGCGCTGGATCGGATCTTCCAGAGGTGGGGTCTCCCCGATCTGGACCTGTTTGCAACTTATCAGAACAAGAAATGTACTCACTTTGCGAGCTGGATTCCCCACAGGGACTCTTGCGGGGACGCTCTTTCACTCAATTGGGAACGGATCTTTGCCTACGCCTTCCCGCCAATTCCGCTAATACCCAAAGTCATCAAGAAAATGAGAAAGCAACCGTGTCGAATTATCCTGATTGCTCCACGGTGGCCACGACAATATTGGTTCACGCAGCTTCTCCTTCTATCAGAATGCGAGCCAATTCAACTGCCCCGAATTCCACACCTTCTAACAATCCAAGAAGGCAAGGTGTTTCATCCAGACCCTCAATCTCTGAAATTATCGGCTTGGCTCCTCAACACCACGAGTTTGCGCACTTGAACATTCCACAAGACTGTCAGGAAGTCCTGGCCAATGCTAGGGCGCCCTCCACAAACAAAACTTACAAACTAAAGTGGAAACGTTTCTGTGTTTGGTGCCAAACTATGAATTTGCATCCAATGACTGCGAAGCCAGAAGCGATATTGCCCTTCTTTTTGCAGCTCGCTAAATCAGGTTTGGCGCACTCAACACTTAAAGTGTTCTTAGCCGCCATATCACGATACCGTCAGGACGGTAAGACTTCTCTATACTCCTCAAGGATAATACAACAATTCTTTAAAGGCTTATTTCGTATGTTTCCACCTGTGCGCCGGCCACCTCCATCTTGGCATTTAAATATAGTCCTAGCACAGCTTCTTCGCCATCCCTTTGAGCCTATTCATAAGGTCGATCTCAAGTTCATCACTTGGAAGGTTGCATTACTGCTGGCACTGACATCAGCCAGACGAGTGAGTGACATGCAAGCATTCACCACTAAGCCACCATTCTTGCAATTCACACCTGACTCTGTGATACTACGCACCAACCCGAAGTACATGCCCAAAGTACCATCGGATTTTCATCTCAATGAGCCTGTGATACTTAAGACATTTTTTCCCAATCCGCAGTCACCAGCTGAGCGGACTTTACACACATTAGACATTAAGAGATGCCTTAAATTTTATCTTTCAAGAACAGCTGCCATCAGGAAGACGGATCAGCTATTTGTGGCATATGGCAGACCAAGACAAGGCTGTGCTGTTTCAAAACAGACTATCGCCAGGTGGGTCTCATCCACGATAGGGTTATGCCATCAACAAGCAGGTAAACCCTTACAGACCTTACCTAGAGCCCATTCTACAAGAGCAGTCTCCTCTTCAACTGCGTTATTTGCTGGTGTGCCTCTCCCGCATATTTGCAGAGCAGCAACATGGTCCAGCAGACACACATTCACGAGGCATTACTGTCTGGATTCTTCAAGCGACACCGATGCCTCTGTGGGGAGAGCAGTCCTGCGAAATCTGTTTCAGTAAGGTGAGCCTCTGGTGTTCTCTCCCACCTCCTTTCCACTCTTTACGCTTTCTTATGATGTTGCATTGCTTTCTGTTTATGCATGATAACTATGTTTTGGCGTATAAGAGCGAGATATTGTATTACTGCTAACTACTCGGATTCAGGCATGTGAATCTATGAAAGACACCCCAAATACTGGAGAAGAACAATAGTTACTTACCTGTAATCTGTGGTTCTCCAGTATTGGTGTCTTTCATAGATTCACATGCACCCACCCACCTCCCCTCAGAGTCTCACCCAGACTGTTATGATATAGCTGTATATACTCTGGTACACTCCAGTGCTACAAAAATCTGACAGCCTGGGTCTCTGGGGAGAATACCTAGGTGGGAGCTGTGGCCTGATTGGCTGCAGTTTGGTCTAACATAATGACTTGGATGGTCACTAATGTGGAAGTTTTTTCATTGGTAGCTGAGGCTACTTCACTTCCTGGTTTATTGTAACTGTTATTTGCTATGTACAAATGGCTTATTACTGCTTTTTTATATACCGTGGGACTCCTACTCCGACGACGGGGAATGATTCAGGCATGTGAATCTATGAAAGACACCAATACTGGAGAACCACAGATTACAGGTAAGTAACTATTGTTCGTAGTTCCCAAGCCAAGGGTGTAGTAGGGTTAACCCTGGGTACTGAAGTGGGTTCTGACCTAGTCAGGATCCCCACACAGGCTGTCTTGATCTGTGATGTGGACATAGCCATGACCACTACTGTGAGTCCCAGTAACCTGGGCAAGTACAGGCAGACACCTTTAATAAATGATAAAGTGGCTCAAGCCTATAGGAACACCTGTGCCAGTGTCACCATGGTGACACCAGCATTTGTAGACCCTGTACAGATTGTACTAGGTGATAATTACCTAGTGACCAACGCTAGCAATGTCACTACTACACATAGTGTGGCTGTTGTTAATTTCTCCTGGGGAGGGGTAACTGGCCTAAAAAGGGTTGTAGTAAGTGCAGACCTCCCAGTTGAATGTTTGTTGGGCAATGATCTAGAATCCTCACTATGGTCAGAAGTGGAGTACAGGACTCATTCTGAGATGTTAGGGATGTCATCACATGTCCTTGCTGTGACCAGGTCACAGGTCAAGAAGTGCCTCACTGAACCTCAGGTCTTGGATCCTGGAGCAATGGACCAAATACCTACCAAGAGAAATAGCAGTAGGGTTAAGGCTGTGCCTTCCCTCCTACCTACAAGTGATGATCAGCCTTCACAGGAAGCGGATTGTGAGACCACTGAATTAACTGTCCCAGAAGAGCTTGAACCTGACCAGGTTGAGTTTCTTGGGACAGGGGGACCTTCAAGGACAGACTTGAGGCAGGCACAGTTAGACTGCCCCTCTCTTGAAGCCCTCAGACAGCAAGCTGCTGCTGGGAATGCTCAAGGTACCCATAAAGTATATTGTGATGATGGGCTCCTTTATTCAGAGGGTAGAGACCCCAAGCCTGGTACTACCAGGAGGTTGGTCATACCTCTGCAATTTAGGGGCTTGCTTCTAACCTTGGCACATGATATTCCTTTAGCAGAACACCTGGGCCAGAACAAGACTTGGGGCAGGCTTGTCCCTCACTTTCACTGGCCCCACATGTCTGAAGATACCAAGGAGTTTTGTCGCTCCTGTATGACCTGCCAAGCCAGTGGCAAAGCATGTGGCAAAACAAAGGCCCCCCTGATACCACTACCTGTGGTGGGGGTACCCTTTGAAAGAGTGGGAATTGATATTGTTGGACCAATGGATCCTCCCACAGCATCTGGGCACAGATTTATACTGGTGGTAGTGGATCATGCTACCAGGTATCCAGAGGCTATTCCCCTAAGGACCACAACAGCCCCTGTTGTGGCAAGAGCCCTCCTGGGAGTCTTTCCAAAGGAGGTAGTATCTGACAGGTGTGCAAACTACATGTGAGGATACTTAACTGCAATGTGGAAGGAGTGTGGTGTTCTCTTCCAGGGGATACTCATTAATAGTCATAAGCACTGAATTATCTCCGCCCATGAGCGGGAACCCGGAACACATAACAATATACATATATATGTGTAAATATATCAAAAAGTACATTGTACTAAAATAATTATACACATATACATGTATAACAACCATAATATGCAGCCTAACATATACACATAGGCTAATAAAGCCAACCTTACACACGTTCTGAAGCATGAAAATATGCTAAATATAAATGCAATAAACAGGCATGAGCCCAAAATGCATTTCATAACCATGAAAAACTTTTATTTTCATCAAAGAACCTGTTGTAAACAGTTATTAGCCTAAAAGGCTGCATATGAAAAATTGTCTGTGTACAGAAAATCAGACTGGCACCCTGCCTTTAAGGCCCCAGAGAATCTGCACACTTTGCCTTTAAGGCCTCTAGGAGACCTCTGTTCCCATCATGCACCACAGGTGACAGTTAGGTCAGTTCTTTTTTCCGGCTTGTTCTGTGAGGAACCTGGAACTTGAGCTCTGCTCATTTGTAGTATTTTCTGTCAGAAGTTGGATTTTTCTTGACATTTTTTGACAAATAGTACTTTGGTGGTGTTTATTACCTTTTTTCTGACTAAACTGTTGTGAGTTTTTTAGTCAGTATGCCACCTTTATTTTATAAATGTCCTTCCTGTGGGAAGAAAATGGCAAAAACTGATCCACACTCTGTTTGTGTGGTGTGTCTTCCTGATACTCATAATGTGGAAGATTGTTATCATTGCCTCAACCTTTCTAGTAGGACTTTAAAAGAAAGAGAGAAAATGAGGCTTCTGGGCCTTCTGGAGAGAGAGAATCGTGGTGAGAAGAGTTCTAAGGTTTTCTTATCGACTTCTAAGCCACCTTCTCAGCCTAAACGTCGAAGATCAGCGTCTCCAGAAGGTAAAACGAAGAAAAATTGACTCCAGGAAGCTTTTCCTGCGAAAAAGAGGCGTTCAACGTCGAGATCCAGATCGCCGTCAGCATTGTCGGCGTCGAAGAGGACTCCGTCGACGTCGAAGAGGCCGCCGTCGACGTCGAAGACTTCGCCGGTGAGGCAGAATACAGCGTCTCGACCTTCGCCGTCGAGATCTTTATCGACGTCGAGACATCTGGTGTCGATTGCAGTAAGGACGACGTCGGGGGTTCAACGCTCGACGTCGAAAGAGAAGATGCGTTCGACGTCGAAGGATCATGGGTCGACGTCGAAGAGTAAAGTGTCGACGTCGAAGGATCATATGTCGACGTCGAAGAGTAAAGTGTCGACGTCAAAGGAGATTCATACATCGTCGTCGAGGAAGAGATCGACGTCGAGAGGAAGATCGAAGGATTCGACATCGAGGTCTAAGAAGAGGAGGTCAAAGTCTCCATCGCGACGTAGATCGGCGTCGAAGCATGCTTCGGGCTCGAAGCATGGAATGTCTAGGTCTCCCCCACCTGTGCACAGGTCGGCGTTGAGACTGTCACGATCAGCCTCTCGGACCTCAGTTAGGTCTTTGTCGAGGTCAGACATAAGTCCTGAGCCTAGAGTGGTTTCTTCACCGCAGGATCAACAGAAAGATGCGGTGGGACAAGAGACAGTGCATCAGGATTCTTCTATGGTGGCTCAGTCGGGCTCTACCTCAGGCCAGGCAGATGATAGACAATTGGTGCCCAGTCAGCGGATTCCATCTAACTCAGTGGTATCTGAGCACAGTGTAGTCTCCGGAGCTTCCAAGTCTTCAGCAGACCTGAATATTGTGCAGGTGTCACCTGAAGTTTCACCTGAGCGTGTAGGTCGGCCTATCAACTTGTCACCGAGATGGCTGGAAAGTCTTCGGCATTGGAAGATGCGTCCATTATTGGGTGACAGAGCTCCGGTTCCTCGGACGGAGCTGCAAAGAAGATCACGTTCGAGATCATTGGAAAGAGAGAAATCTCGATCAAGGGAGCGAAGGAGGCAGCGATCTGCAACTCCTCAAGAGAAGCGTAGGACTCCTGCTCCATCTCCTAAGTCTGTAGAAGGACGGAAATCTTGTTCAAGGGAGCGAAGGAGGCAGCGATCTGCAACTCCTCAAGAGAGGCGTAGAACTCCTTCTCCGTCTTCTAAGTCGTCTTCGTCTTCTACAAGATCTTCATATAGAGACTATTCTCCCACAATATCATCTACTCCTCCGTCCAGAGTGTCTCCAGTGGATGATTTGGGCACATTTAATGATGTGTTATGTCGTGGGGCGAATAAGTTCAAGATCAAGATGGCAGTTCCTCAAATAGCAACGTCAGTCATCTTTGAAACCCTACATCACAAGACGACTGGTAGGCCTCTTCTGCCGTTAGTGCCCGGGTTGATAGAACCAGCGATGAAAACTTTCTTAACTCCGGCCACAGTGGGTTCAGGACCTTCTAGGATTGCAAAGAAGTACAAGGCTCCAGAGGAAGATCCTTTATTTTTGCGTTCTGACCCACCTCCAGATTCTCTTATTGTGGCGGCAGTCAGAAAAGCACATTCGGCAACATCTACCTCTTCTGCTCCTCCAGAGAAGGATAGTAAGAGTATGGATTCCTTGGGGAGACGAATGTGCAACACCTCAGGTTCGGTCATGAGAGTGGCCAGTGCGTCAGCCTTATTGGGCCGCTATGATCGTCTGCTGTGGGACTCAGTTTCTCGTTTTGCAGAAAAACTCCCTAAGGAGGATCAGAAAGACTTCCTGGAAATAGTGGAAGAAGGAGGATTGGTGGCTAATCAAAGCATTAGTGCAGCTGCTGATGCGGCGGATCTGTCAGCTCATGGTTATGCACATGGTGTTTGTGCTAGACGTACGGCTTGGCTTCGCCTTACGGGTCTAAAACCTGAGGCTCAGAGAAAGATGGTAAATCTACCTTTTAATGGTTCGACTTTGTTTGGATCTCACGCCGATGACGAGATGTCTAAAATGAAAGTGGAGTTAGACACTCTTAAGGCCGTTGGTCTTGAAAAGAAAAAAGAGTTTAAGCGTCGAGGTAATTTTCGTCCCTATGACAAAAGATCTTTTCAGCAGAGGGGCCAACAGACGAATTGGTCCTCGCAAAATCAAGGCCAGAATCAACAGAGATCGCAATTCCAGCAGAGGCGACCTGGACGAGGCAGAGGCAGCGGAAATAGGCAGCAATCATCAGCTACCAAGCAGCCTCAAAAACAATGAATGGAAGCTTCCTCCACAACCGTGTGCCACTCCGGTTGGAGGAAGTATTGTGTGTTATCTGGAAGAGTGGAAACAGATCACAAAGGACAAATGGGTACTCAGTCATTCAGAGCGGGTACCTTTTGAAATTCAAGAAGCCACCTCCTGTCATGCGTCCTCTGAAAATGGTACAGTGGAACTTAATGCGCTTACAACAGGAAGCGGATGTCCTTCTGAAGAAGAATGCCATAGAACCAGTGCCTTTTCAACAGAGAGGTCAGGGCCTGTACTCTCGGTTTTTTCTTGTAAAGAAAAAAGGTCCAGTTACGGAGTTCAGACCCATTCTGGACTTGAGGCGTTTGAACAAATTCATTCGGAAGGAAAGGTTTCGAATGCTGGCTCTTCATCAGATTTTCCCTCAATTACACCAGGGGGATTGGATGTGTTCCATAGATCTGAAAGATGCTTATTTTCATGTCCCAGTATCCAGAAAACATCGCAAGTTTCTCAGATTTCAAGTAGGGGCTCATCATTATCAGTACGCAGTGCTCCCCTTTGGCCTGAAATCAGCTCCCAGAACTTTTTCAAAATGTATGGCGGTAGTGGCTGCTTGTCTTCGAAAACAACGGATTTTCATTTATCCGTACTTAGACGACTGGCTTCTGAAGAGTTCATCCCCATCTCTACTGGAAGAACATCTTTCGATATGCCTCCAACTCATGTACAAGTTGGGTCTTCAAGTCAATTACAAAAAGTCCATAATGAACCCCACCCAGAAGATCCACTATCTGGGTGCACAACTGGACACGGCAAAAGAAAACGTGTGTCCTTCGGAGGAGAGGTGGCATCCATCAAGACAAAGTGTGTGTTTCTCCTTCAGTCTGCACGTCCGACAGTTCGGCAAGTGTCCTCTCTTCTGGGATCCATGGCATCGTGCATCTTCATAGTGCCAAACGCACGTTTGCAGATGCGTCCTCTACAGCAGTGTCTAGAAGATCAATGGAAGCAGAGGACGGGATGCTGGGAGGATCAGATTCTTCTCCAACAGTCTGCAAAAGATTCCATTCGATGGTGGATGAAGAAGACACACTTGATGAAGGGAGTTCCTTTTCATCAGGACCCACCAACGCAGACTCTGATCACAGAGGCCTCTCTCCAAGGTTGGGGAGCACATATGGGCCCGCTGCAAGTACAAGGGCTATGGTCAGATTTCGAGAAAGGGTATCATATCAATCTACTCGAACTCAGAGCGGTCCATCTTGCTATCAAGTCCCTGGCTCCATCTCTTCAGACTCGGTCCCTCTTGGTGCAAACAGACAATACAACTACAATGTATTACTTAAACAAGCAGGGGGGTTCCAGGACTCTGTCCATAGAAGCTCAGACCATCTGGCACTGGCTACTTGCACGAGACCTGTCCATAACGGCAGTTCACTTGCCAGGGAGCCTCAACACGCAGGCGGACGACCTCAGCAGAGACTTCGTCGAAGCGCACGACTGGGTTCTCAACGAAGAAGTCGCGCACAGCATTTTCCAGGCTTGGGGAACACCAGACATCGATCTGTTCGCAGACGCGGCAAACGCAAAATGCCCCGTCTTCGCGTATATACAGTAATGCTCTCGCAACTACAATAAGGTATCATATAAACAGTACAATGACTGATGAGTATTAAAGAAGCAGAAGCAGATTCTTTAGTGTGTTCTTAGTCACAGCAAGAAGATGGTTTATTCTCTCCAGACTTGAGAAATGTCATACAAAGCCGACACGTGTTTCGTCGTGTACAGTTGAGTCAACACGACTCTTCAGGGCTGGTGGTACAAGAATAACATATGCAAATTCAGTAATGCGTCATATCGTTGTGACATACTGCCAATGGTGACAAAATGTGCAACCAACATGCAGTTGTGGCGTGCGTCTGTGTTCGCACATGGTGGTCGTGTATGGTGATGACGCTGAAGATCTAGGAAGTGTGCCACCTCAAGGATGTGGGTGGTTACCCTTGAGTGGCAGTGCACAGTCGTGAGGTCCTGTGACATAACGAATGGGTGTGTGGTCATGTTTAACACATGCACGGTGATCCTGCAATCCGAAGGTTCGTGCGGTGGTGAAGCATCCAACCGAAAGTTATAATGGTGAACTATTGTGTGGAGATGTTGGTGATGGACTCTAACGGTAACGTGATGTGGTTTAGAAAGGGTGGTATCCGTAATAAATAAAAGCAGACAAAATTACGTTTTGGCGCAAAGAAGTCTCTCTCTACATGACGGGCTAATTACCTTAGGGCTCAGCTCAATCGTATTGATTGACATTAAGTCTGGACTTATGTTCGTGTGCTGTATGGGTATATAGGAGAGAGACTAGAGGAAAAAACAAAAAGGATCATTAGGAGAGCATTCCAAAGGGGGATGTCCAGGGACATCTATTCAGTATAATAGATAGAGGACAGCGAATGCGGTGTTCTTACCACTGGTTATTCCGTATGTGACTAATTAGAAAGGGTATGTCCAAAAAAAGGTCACGTAAAAGGCACTTATGTCTTAGTATTCTGCCTTATTGGTTGAGAAAAAATCTTCGAATTTAGACACTCTATTTGGAAAAAGACAGGCAAAAAAGAAAGGAAGAAAAGTCACATAGGTTAAACGGCTGAAAGCGCGGTGTAACACAGTGTTTCAAAAGACATTACATGTCGTGTTGGCGGTGAGCCTACAGAGGCTAAAAGTAACGGAATACCTGACTACTGTTGTGTATCAGGTGGTAGCCGGGAGGGGATCCATCTGTAAAAAGACTCGCTAGAAACGGGTGCGTTTCCTATGTGGCGGTGCGCTGCAAGGGTAAAGGAAAAGTATGCGCACGGGTTAGATCTAAGAAAGCCCGGTTCTGTGGGCTTTTAAAAGTACATTTCTGAAGGAAGGAAAATGACTTATACTGTATCTTCTTAAAGGCGAGTAATTCCCGCTTACCCGTGTTAAGGTATCCCTCCTCCTGTGGTTCCCGGTCGTCGTCTCTCGGGTACGAACACGTGACCTAATGGGAGGGGTCGCTTTATAAGAATGATAGACATCAAAGATGTCAGAGTACTAGGTGGCGAGAAATAGGCGCCATCTTTAAAAGGAAAAAGTTTTTGGCGATATATGCAGTACTGAGATATTGTCGTCTTATCAGGACGAAAATATAATTTAAAAAGAACCCACCGTGTATGAACCAGCATACAACGCGTGTCTGGAATGTATAAGCAAACTAGTGGCAGGGGTTGCTAATTAGGAATCGTGGACGTCGGAGTGTTGGAGGAAGAGGAATCGACGCCATCTTTGAAAGGGAAAATGTACACGGAGATATATACTGACTGTGAAATTATCGTTTCACCAAGGATAAAGTGGTGTGAGCGAAGCGAACAGTATATGGTCTATAGTACGGAGCGAGTCTCTAATGACTAAGTGGGCGTACTAGTTCTGATCGTAGTACCTGAAAGAGATGATGCTCGAAAAATGAGTGATATCAGCAGTTATGTTGGCGCATGCTCAGTAGCTAGGTGTGCTGTGAGGTGAGCCATTTGAAAGTTCTGACGGCCACTAGAGTGAAGGTGCCCCAATATCACCACTTGTTAGTGAGCTTTTCATTTTTTATGATTTAAAAACACTTACAGTCTGGATTCTTACATAGTGTAGTTATTTAACAACATTAGACCACAGTATGGGTCAAGACATTACATGGTACAGTATCTCATAAAATCATGTGTCAAAACAGTACAGACAGTCAGTAACCTCATTATCTTCCTAGAGCGTTAAGGACATTTCTAGCGATGTCTGTGTTTAACACTGTGAGTTCCTAGCTAATCGCATTGTAAACGCATGATCCATGTAGCCTCCCTACGTCTGAGCTTCAGTTCACGGTTGCCCCCTCTGATGTCGAGGGGAATCATGTCTATCCCTACGAATTTGGTCAGGCAAGTGACCAAATTCGTAGTATACATAATAGAATGCCATTGTGGCAAGATTTATGTAGGCAGCACCATCAGGACTCTCAAGGAAAGAATTTCGGAACACATAAGAGCCATTCAGAAAAGAGACCCTAAATACCCGGTAGCGTTACATGTAGCGGAATGTCAACCACTGGAAGATGATATCAAAGTACGTGTTTTTGGGATAGACATGATTCCCCTCGACATCAGAGGGGGCAACCGTGAACTGAAGCTCAGACGTAGGGAGGCTACATGGATCATGCGTTTACAATGCGTGGAACATGGGCTCAACTACGATCCTGAGCTTCAATTCTTCTTGGGCGACTAGCCAGCCGTCCTGGGGACCTATCTTTTACAAAGACTAACTGAATTTTTGCCTTGCGGTTAGCTAGGAACTCACAGTGTTAAACACAGACATCGCTAGAAATGTCCTTAACGCTCTAGGAAGATAATGAGGTTACTGACTGTCTGTACTGTTTTGACACATGATTTTATGAGATACTGTACCATGTAATGTCTTGACCCATACTGTGGTCTAATGTTGTTAAATAACTACACTATGTAAGAATCCAGACTGTAAGTGTTTTTAAATCATAAAAAATGAAAAGCTCACTAACAAGTGGTGATATTGGGGCACCTTCACTCTAGTGGCCGTCAGAACTTTCAAATGGCTCACCTCACAGCACACCTAGCTACTGAGCATGCGCCAACATAACTGCTGATATCACTCATTTTTCGAGCATCATCTCTTTCAGGTACTACGATCAGAACTAGTACGCCCACTTAGTCATTAGAGACTCACTCCGTACTATAGACCATATACTGTTCGCTTCGCTCACACCACTTTATCCTTGGTGAAACGATAATTTCACAGTCAGTATATATCTCCGTGTACATTTTCCCTTTCAAAGATGGCGTCGATTCCTCTTCCTCCAACACTCCGACATCTTCGACGTCCACGATTCCTAATTAGCAACCCCTGCCACTAGTTTGCTTATACATTCCAGACACGCGTTGTATGCTGGTTCATACACGGTGGGTTCTTTTTAAATTATATTTTCGTCCTGATAAGACGACAATATCTCAGTACCTCATATATCGCCAAAAACTTTTTCCTTTTAAAGATGGCGCCTATTTCTCGCCACCTAGTACTCTGACATCTTTGATGTCTATCATTCTTATAAAGCGACCCCTCCCATTAGGTCACGTGTTCGTACCCGAGAGACGACGACCGGGAACCACAGGAGGAGGGATACCTTAACACGGGTAAGCGGGAATTACTCGCCTTTAACAAGATACAGTATAAGTCATTTTCCTTCCTTCAGAAATGTACTTTTAAAAGCCCACAGAACCGGGCTTTCTTAGATCTAACCCGTGCGCATACTTTTCCTTTACCCTTGCAGCGCACCGCCACATAGGAAACGCACCCGTTTCTAGCGAGTCTTTTTACAGATGGATCCCCTCCCGGCTACCACCTGATACACACCAGTAGTCAGGTATTCCGTTACTTTTAGCCTCTGTAGGCTCACCGCCAACACGACATGTAATGTCTTTTGAAACACTGTGTTACACCGCGCTTTCAGCCGTTTAACCTATGTGACTTTTCTTCCTTTCTTTTTTGCCTGTCTTTTTCCAAATAGAGTGTCTAAATTCGAAGATTTTTTCTCAACCAATAAGGCAGAATACTAAGACATAAGTGCCTTTTACGTGACCTTTTTTTGGACATACCCTTTCTAATTAGTCACATACGGAATAACCAGTGGTAAGAACACCGCATTCGCTGTCCTCTATCTATTATACTGAATAGATGTCCCTGGACATCCCCCTTTGGAATGCTCTCCTAATGATCCTTTTTGTTTTTTCCTCTAGTCTCTCTCCTATATACCCATACAGCACACGAACATAAGTCCAGACTTAATGTCAATCAATACGATTGAGCTGAGCCCTAAGGTAATTAGCCCGTCATGTAGAGAGAGACTTCTTTGCGCCAAAACGTAATTTTGTCTGCTTTTATTTATTACGGATACCACCCTTTCTAAACCACATCACGTTACCGTTAGAGTCCATCACCAACATCTCCACACAATAGTTCACCATTATAACTTTCGGTTGGATGCTTCACCACCGCACGAACCTTCGGATTGCAGGATCACCGTGCATGTGTTAAACATGACCACACACCCATTCGTTATGTCACAGGACCTCACGACTGTGCACTGCCACTCAAGGGTAACCACCCACATCCTTGAGGTGGCACACTTCCTAGATCTTCAGCGTCTTCACCATACACGACCACCATGTGCGAACACAGACGCACGCCACAACTGCATGTTGGTTGCACATTTTGTCACCATTGGCAGTATGTCACAACGATATGACGCATTACTGAATTTGCATATGTTATTCTTGTACCACCAGCCCTGAAGAGTCGTGTTGACTCAACTGTACACGACGAAACACGTGTCGGCTTTGTATGACATTTCTCAAGTCTGGAGAGAATAAACCATCTTCTTGCTGTGACTAAGAACACACTAAAGAATCTGCTTCTGCTTCTTTAATACTCATCAGTCATTGTACTGTTTATATGATACCTTATTGTAGTTGCGAGAGCATTACTGTATATACATGTTTAGTCCTTTGACTTTTTTAGACGGTTAAGGGTGTTTTTCCGCCTGCTCTTCACGCACTACACACAAACCTGTCACTTCACACACTGTAACGTATCAACTGAGGCAGTGCGCCCGAGTGATCTGAAATTCCAAAAACCCCTTTCCAGTGTTGCCCCGTCTTCGCGTCCAGGATCTCCCAGAAAGGATCTCAAGGGAATGCCCTTTTGATAGACTGGTGTCAAAATTTGCTGTACGCCTTCCCGCCGACACCGTTGATTCCAGCAGTGATCAACAGGATGTACAAGACCAAATCCAGAATGATATTGATTTGCCCAGAGTGGCCACGCCAATGGTGGTTCCCAGATCTCCTCCAGTTGTCAATCAGGCCACACAGGAGATTACCTTGTCGCCCGGATCTTCTGTCCAAACAGGAGGGGTGTGTGTTTCATCCCAATCTGCCCTCCCTGCGCCTGGCAGCATGGCTCCTGAAGTCATCCAGTACGGGCATTTACAGTTAAATCCAGAGTGTATGAACATTCTTAAAGAGGCAAAGCGGCCTTCTCCAAGACAATCCTACGGATTTAAGTGGAAACGCTTTTTTCTTTGGTGTCAGAGCAAGGGTCTTGACCCTATTCGAGGCCAAGAACAGGTGATCTTGCCTTATCTTCTTTATCTTGCTGAGTCTGGTTTGCAGTTTAATTCTATCAGAGTCCATCTTGCTGCAATAACTGCTTATAGAAAATCGCCAACACAGATATCGTTTTTTCGGATGCCTGTGGTGAAGGATTTTCTAGAGGGATTAAGAAAGGTGTTTCCTCCAGTCAGATCTCCTTCTCCACCTTAGGAGCTTAATGTGGTGTTGACTAAGTTGATGGGCCCACCCTTTGAGCCCATACATAAAGCGTCATTGCAACCCTTATCTTGGAAAGTAGCATTCCTGGTGGCTATCACGTCTGCTCGTAGAGTGAGCGAAATTCAGGCTCTGTGTTGCAAGGAACCGTACACAGTTTTTCATGCAAACAGAGTGGTGCTCAGGACTCATCCTTCTTTTCTACCTAAGGTGGTGTCGGATTTTCATATTAACCAATCCATAACATTGCCTACTTTCTTTCCAAACCCTTCAAGTCCGGCTGAGCGGGCTTTGCACTCTTTAGATCTAAAAAGGGTTTTGAAGTTTTACTTAGATAAAACCAAGACTATGAGACACACAGACCGTTTGTTTGTGAACTATGGTCCTACGAATACTGGTTTGGCAGCATCCAAGAGATCCATTTCTAGATGGATAGTGTCATGTATCTTACTGGCCTATCAGCTAGCCCACAAGTCTTTATCAGGTAGACCTAGGGCTCATTCTACGAGGGGAAAAGCTTCTACAACAGCTCTCCTCAGGAATGTGGCTATGTCAGAGATATGTAAAGCGGCTACTTGGCGTTCAGTGCATACGTTTACACGCCATTATTGCTTGGATTCTGATGCGCAAACAGATGCTCAAGTGGGACAGGCATCACTGAGAAATTTGTTTGCTACTTCTAGTTAAACACTGTGTTGTTTGAAATATAGATATGCGTTTATCTGTTCGCCCGCTTCTAGTGGGTATGAGCTTGCTACTCTATTCAGTGCTTATGACTATTAATGAGTATCCCCTGGAAGAGAAGGATTAGTTACTTACCTGTAATCCTAGTTCTCTTCCAGGGGTATACTCATTAAAGTCATAAGCACCCTCCCGCCTCCCCGGGCGAGCAGTAGCATTGAAGTTTTTTCAATATGTATTATGAAGTTTTTAAGTGCAGATTCCTGCTAAAAGTTTACTGTACCGTACAAAAGAACTGACCTAACTGTCACCTGTGGTGCATGATGGGAACAGAGTTCTCCTAGAGGCCTTAAAGGCAAAGTGTGCAGATTCTCTGGGGCCTCAAAGGCAGGGTGCCAGTCTGATTTTCTGTACACAGACAATTTTTCATATGCAGCCTTTTAGGCTAATAACTGTTTACAACAGGTTCTTTGATGAAAATAAAAGTTTTTCATGGTTATGAAATGCATTTTGGGCTCATGCCTGTTTATTGCATTTATATTTAGCATATTTTCATGCTTCAGAACGTGTGTAAGGTTGGCTTTATTAGCCTATGTGTATATGTTAGGCTGCATATTATGGTTGTTATACATGTATATGTGTATAATTATTTTAGTACAATGTACTTTTTGATATATTTACACATATATATGTATATTGTTATGTGTTCCGGGTTCCCGCTCATGGGCGGAGATAATTCAGTGCTTATGACTTTAATGAGTATACCCCTGGAAGAGAACTAGGATTACAGGTAAGTAACTAATCCTTAATTACAAATTCACTACTCCCTATCATCCACAGTGTAATGGACTTGTTGAAAGATTCTACAAAACCATGAAGGGTATGATCAAGGGTTTACCTGAAAAGCTTAGGCAAAGATGGGACATCCTTCTACCCTGCCTTCTGTTTGCTTACAGAGAGGTTCCACAGAAGGGGGTTGGCTACAGCCCTTTTGAGCTTCTGTTTGGGCATCCTGTAAGGGGACCCCTATGTCTAGTGAGGGAAGGATGGGAGTTACCTCTCAAACAACCTAAACAGGATATAGTGGATTATGTACTTGGTCTCCGCTCCAGGATGGCAGAGTACATGAAGAAGGCCCCTAAAAACCTTGAGGCTAGCCAGGAACTTCAAAAAGCCTGGCATGACCAAAAGGCTGTCTTGATTATCAGCCAGGACAGAAAGTGTGGGTGTTGGAGCCAGTGGCCCCAGCAGCACTCCAAGACAAATGGTCTGGACCCCACACCATTGTTGAAAAGAAGGAAGAGGTTACCTACTTGGTGGACCTAGGCACTCCCAGGAGCCCCCACACAGTGCTCCATGTCAACAGACTAAAGGCATATGTCGACAGGGCAGACATGGGCTTGCTCATGGCTACAGATGAGGGGCATTAGGAAGAGAGTGACCCTCTCCCAGACCTGTTGTCTCAGAACCCTGAAGATGGGTCAGTTGATGGTGTGGCCTTAGGTGGCAGCCTCACTGATCATCAGCAAAATGACTGCAGGCAAGTCTTATAGTCATTCAGGCATATGTTCTCATTGACACCCAGTCAGACTAACTAGTGTACCCATGTGGTGGACACTGGTGACAGTCTCCCTGTGAAAAGCAAGATTTACATGCAACCTGACCATGTCAGGGACTGTATAAAGACTGGGGTGCAGAAAATGCTGGAGTTAGGTGTCATTGAGCCTTCAGAGAGCCCCTGGGCTAGCCCAGTGGTTCTGGTCCCCAAACCTCACACACAAGATGGCAAGAGAGAGATGAGGTTCTGTGTGGATTACAGAGGACTCAATGCTGTCACCAGGACAGATGCACACCCAATTCCAAGGGCAGATGAGCTCATTGATAGACTGGCTTCTGCCAAGTTTGTGAGCACATTTGATTTGACAGCTGGCTATTGGCAAATCAGGTTTGCTGAGGAGTCTAAGGCCAAGACAGTATTCTCAACCCCAGGAGGTCATTACCAATTTGTGGTGATGCCCTTTGGTCTGAAGAATGCCCCTGCCACTTTTTAAAGGTTGGTGAACCAAGTCCTTACTGGGTTTGGTGAATTTTGTGCAGCCTATCTAGATGATATAGCTGTCTTTAGCTCCACCTGGGAGGATCACCTGATCCACCTGAGGAAAGTACTTGAGGCTCTGCAAAAGGCAGGCCTCACTATCAAGGCTACTAAGTGCCAGATAGGGCAGAGTAAAGTTGTATACCTGGGCCACCTTGTATTTGGAGGACAGGTTCAACCACTGGAGAGTAAGATCCAGACCATCAAGGACTGGGCCCCTCCAACTACCCAGACTCAGGTCTGAGCTTTCTTAGGCCTGACTGGGTACTACAGGAAGTTGGTTAGGAACTATGGGTCCATTGTGACTCCTCTTAACGACTTGACATCCAAGAAGATGCCCAAAAAGGTTCAGTGGACAGAAAACTGTCAAAAGGCATTTGATGACCTGAAGAAGGCCATGTGCTCTGCACCTATCTTGAAGAGTCCGGACTACTCCAAAGAGTTCATTGTCCAAACAGATGCTTCTGAGTTGGGGGTGGGAGCTGTGCTTTCACAACTTCATGTAGATGGTCAAGACCAGCCCATTGCTTTCATTAGCAGAAGGCTGACCCCTAGAGAGAAACGTTGGTCAGCCATTGAGAGGGAGGCCTTTGCTGTGGTGTGGGCCCTGAAGAAGCTGAGACCATACTTATTTGGAACTCACTTCAAGATTCAGACTGACCACAAGCCCCTCTTGTGGCTAAATCAGATAAGGGTTAAAACCCCAAACTGCTCAGGTGGTCCATTTCCCTACAGGGGATGGACTTTACAGTGGAGCACCGCCCAGGGACTGACCATGGTAATGCAAATGGTCTCTCCAGGTACTTCCACTTAGAACAAGAAGACACAACTGGTCAAGGTTAGTCTATTGTCACTGCGTTTGGGGGGGGCTGGGGTTGTGTAGGAGAGTAGAGTCTGCTATCCTATGGTCACCCCAATTTTTTCTTTTTGCTTCACTGGTTTTTGACTTAATGTGGCTGTGGGCCTGCCAATCAGACCCACAGCCTGCTGTTCTCTCTCTAAATGTATGCCAATGCACTTTAGGTGCATTACCAATTGGAACATGGATCACCTTGTGAGCCCCTGTACAGTGTACCCAGGGCATATGTGCATCCAAGGCCTACCAGGGGCTGCAGCACGTATTGTGCCACCCCTGGCCTGGCCTAACTATTTGACACAACAGTCTGATCACTCAGCTGGGGCAAGGTGGTGTAATCACCCTTTGCTTTAGGTATAGTATCTCTATATCTAACACATACAAGGACACACAGTAACCTATAAGTCACTCCTATGGCAGGCCTTATCGATCCTGGAGGCAGAGTGCTTGGTTATGTGTGAGATGGTGCTCTAGCACGAGCTGAGCCTGTCTGCAGCTTTCGGAACCATGTCCTTTAGCTGTTTCCTGATAACGTCATACCATATACTCTTAAGTGCATTATGAACCTCGCGGTTAAATTATAACTCTGGTTTGACATTATCAAAACATGTCGAGTAAGGTGTCATACGAATTGGAATACTACCCCCTCGGCAATTCTGGCGAAGGGGGTAGCATTCTACCCTTCTAGAGGGACACGACATGTACAGAATCTGAACCCCGATTAAAGTTAAACGGAGCCTCAGCATCACAAAATGGATGCTGCCAACATAGACACAAGTCTGACCTCCTGCTGCTGGGAGTCCTTCCAGAGATGGAGGCTTGGACAAAGGGTTTCCTGCTTTGGGAGGTGCTAGCACCACCCCAGACAGGATTTTGTGTATCTGGTTAGGTAGGGCTGAATAGAATCAGACATGCCCGGGGCACACACGCTGTCCCCGTGCATAGGCCAGTTCAAACTGGTGCTGGGGCACTCCAACCCTAGCTCTGGCGCGAAACTGGACAAAGGAAAGGGGGTGTAACCGCCCCCCTTCCTGGTCCCACCCATAGGAGGGACCTAGTAGGTAGTCCAGCCCCTAGAATTGGTTTAAAAGTAGGAGCTGAGTCCCATGACTTTAGATTACCCCGAAATTCGACTACATAAGAAGAAACTCTGGACCTTCGACGTTCTGCTGCTCAGAAGACTGAAGAATCTCCCTTGTGGCCAAGGAGTGGCCACCCTGTGAACACAGGCACCAACCAGTGATCAACGACTGCTTTGCCGCCGCCGGAGCCCGAGCCCAGAGCCTGACAAGAACCAGACTCCCAGACATTTAACAGCCCAATCCACAGTCCCTGCAAAGCTGAGACGAGTGGAGGCGACCTGAGATGTGGGACCGGACCTCTTGAAACGTCCACGAGAAGCTGACTACGCAGCACCTGAGGCACCCTCAACGCTGTGCTTGGGGTCTTGAGAAGCCCCACCACCGAGCTACATTTGCACCAAGGACCAGCCCTCCAGCTTTCACAAGATCTGCGTGGGGCCCTTCTGCTTTGTTCCACTCGACGCGCCTATCCGTTGCTAGTCCGTTGGCTATCTTGGCGACCAAACGACAACTTTGCACCGCTGGTCTGGTTGCTCCAGACTGGCCCTTACTGCTTCCAAAAGCAGTAACCCCTCTGACCTTGCTGGTTAGAGGAAGAAGCCTTCTTTGTTTCCTGCGTGGCTTGCTTTAGCCAAGGCCTGTTTGCTCCGATCAAGAAGCCGGCTCCGCCATCAACTAGAGCCTACGTGGGACAGCTCGTGAGTGACTCCTGGTTGTCGTCCTCGTCGCCCAGTCCAAGCTGCTGAAGAGACAAGCTTCACGACTTCACCTGTTGGCACCCAACAAAGCCTGGTTCCTTCCTGGTTTCACGCCGGTCACTGGCTAGTGACTTTGAACATTGTCCCCTCTGCTTTCAGGTCTTCATCACTTCAGATCCACCCTTGGATCCAACGGAACTCTTCACATCAGGTCGCCTGCAGCATCAACAGTCCAAGGCTCCATCTGAACTCCTGCAGAATCCCGACGCACTTTGGCACCACTGCACCCGCTTCTTGTGGGTAAGGTAATGCTGGCACTCCGGTGCCCCTGAAACACTTCTAGTGTCCAGATTCCAAAGGGCTAAGTTCTAGACTGACCGGAAGACTTCCTACCTTTACCTTTTTAACTTTTACGCATCCATTGACTTCAATGTAACTTGCTCCTAACTTTGCGCACTGCAAACCAGATCCCATGGACCTCCTAGTTCCTAACTTGCGTTAGTACAGCATAGCCCCAGCGATTCCCAAGGCCCTAGGCCTTACTTCCTTTCGACTTGTGGTACTTATACCACTTCTTTAATATATGATTTTAGAGGCCACCTGGGTCTATCCATATTTGTGCAACTTTTGTATGCCTATTAATTGAATTGTTTTAACGTGTTTGCTCTTGTGCTCATAAAGAGTTCAGGGGACTATTTTTTAGTAATAAATACATATATATTTTGAATATATATCCTGTGTGGTGTCCTTTCACTTGGTGTTCAAGGGGTTACATATGGTAATACAGCTGGCTTCACATGCCAAAAGAGTTTAGCCTAAGACTGCTTTGTCCATGCTACCAATAGGATAGCTGGTCTATAAGTTTGACTTACAACCAATCACCATAAGGGTTGCTTGGACTGAAACAAGGTGGTCCCTAGAACTAGTGAACATCATATATCAGGCCAACTTCTCACAGGTGCCTCAAATCGTCCGAAGGGGCTACTCCCTCCCCTTCGAGGCGACCCCTCCAGCCATGCCACCGCAGTACCACCACATGTCCGGGATCACTTGCGACTTCTCAAGGAGGAAGTTACGGCCCTCTTGGCCAAGGGGGCCATAGAGTGCGTTCCTGGGCCACAAGTAGGACGTGGTTGCTACTTCCACTACTTTCTGGTTCCCAAGAAGGGCAAAGGGGGCCTGCGCCTTCCTCCGGAAGGAGAAGTTCAAGATGCTGACTTTGGCTCAGGTCCTGTCTGCCCTTGACCCTGGAGACTAGATGGTAGCTTTGGACTTGCAGGACACATATTTCCACAACCCCGTTCTGCCTGCCCACCGGTGATACCTGCGGTTCACGGTAGGCCATGAGCACTTTCACTTTACTGTGCTCCCCTTCGGCCTCACCAGTGCCCCTCGGTGTTCACGAAAGCGATGGCGGCAGTCGCAGCTCATCTGTGCAGATTAGGGGTTCTAGTCTTCCCCTATCTCGACGACTGGTTGTTAAAGGCGGGCTCGCCCCAGATAGTCGTCTCCCACCTCCAGACTACGGCCGATCTCCTGCACTTGCTGGGGTTCTCCATCAACGTGCCGAAGTCACCCCTGAGTCCCTCTCAGAAGCTCCTCTTCATCGGAGCGGTTCTGGACTCGCCGCAGTTTCGGGTTTATCCTCCCAAGCAGCGGGTTTGGGATATTCAGGCTCTGATTCCGATCTTTCGGCCTTTAACCCGAGTTCCGGTCAAGCTGACGCTGCGGCTCCTGGGGCTGTTGTCCTCCTGCATCCTGCTGGTACATCACGCAGGTGGCGGATGTGGGCTCTGCAGTGGGACCTGAAGTTCCAGTGGGCACAGCATCAGGGCAACCTGTCCAACCACGTCCTGATCTCCGAGGGCACTGTGAATGAGCTGCAGTGGTGGCTGGCGGACCGCGATTGGGTCAGTGGCCGATCTTTCTTCCTTCCCCAACCGGAGCTCACAGTGGTGACGGATGCGTCCCTTCTGTGATGGGGACCACATGGGAGAAGCGGAGATCAGAGGCCTCTGGTCTCCGGCGGAGTACCAGCTCCATATCAACCTTCTGGAGCTGCGGGCGATCTGGCTTCCACTGAAGGCATTCCTTCCCTCTGTCCGGGGAAGTGTAGTGCAAGTGTTCATGGACAACACCACCGCCATGTGGTACTGCAACAAACAGGGTGGGGTGGGGTCGTGGACCCTTTGTCAGGAGGCACTGCGCCTCTGGACATGGCTGGAACACCAGGGCGTCACCCTGGTGGTTCAACGCCTGGCAGGTTCCCTGAACGCCAGGGCGGACAAACTCAGCCGCCGGTGCATGATGGTTCACGGATGTCGTCTGAACTCGGACGTGGCGCAAGGTCTCTTTCAGCAGTGGGGAGAGCCTTGGTTAGATCTATTCGCCACTGAAGAGAACACGCAATGTCATCAGTTCTGGGCTTCGAAATTTCCAAGGCGCTCTCGCTCGACGACGCTTTTCGTCATGAGTGGAGTTGCGGTCTGTTGTACGCCTTTCCGCCTATACCACTTCTGCCCAGAGTGCTGAAGAAGATCAGGCGCGACCGGGCCCAAGTCATCCTTGTGGCTCCGGACTGGGCACGAAGATACTGTTATCCCGAGCTACTCCGTATGTCAGCCGATCCCCCGATTTGTCTGCCTCTTCAGGATCACCTTTTGTCTCAGCAACAGGGGGCGGTCCTCCACCCGAACCTGTCCAGTCTCCACCTACATGCTTGGAGATTGAGCAGGGACAGTTGAGGCCATTTGACTTGCCTCCTGAAGTCTGTGATATGATTCTGGCAGCCAGGCATCCCTCCACAAAAACGGTATACACCTGCAGGAGTAACAAATTTGTGGCATGGTGCACAGCAAAGGCTGTGGATCCACTCTCTGCCACCCTTTCAGAGGTTCTCCTCTTTCTTCTTTCTCTTGCCCAGCAGGGCTCTGCTCTGTGCACTATCAAGGGCTATCTCTCGGCCATTTCAGCCTTGAGGCTTCCTGATCAGCCTTCTCTTTTCAAGGCCCCTGTTGTAAATAGATTCTTGAAAGGCATCCCGCACATGTTCCCTCCTGTTCCTTTCGTAATGCTTCAGTGGGACTTGAACCTGGTTCTTACCTATCTGATGTGTGCTCCCTTTGAGCCACTTCATAATTACCCTCTTCGTCTTCTGACTCTCAAAACTGCTTTCCTGGTTGCCATCACCTCTGCCAGAAGAGTGAGTGAGCTCTGGGCTCTTTCCTCTAAGCCTCCTTTCCTCTCTGTCCATCCGGACAAGGTTGTTCTGAGGACTCGTCCTTCTTTTCTCCCCAAGGTTGTTACTGCCTTCCACATCGGCCAGTCCATTACCTTGCCCACCTTCTTTCCGCCTCCGCATCCCTCAAAAGAGGAAGAGGCTCCACCGTCTGGACCCAAAACGTGCGCTTTCCTTTTACCTCAACCGCACACAACAGTTCCGGGTGGACGACCAACTCTTTGTTGGCTACATGGGCGCTAAGAAGGGACGGGCGGTGCACAAGTGGACCATCTCATGGTGGGTCGTTTTGTGCATCAAGATCTGTTATTCCTTGGCTAAGAAGGAGCCTCCTGTGGTGCTGCGCCCCATTCCACTCGGGCCCCGGCAGCTTCTACTGCCCTGGGTCGGGGAGTCCCTTTGCAGGACATTTGTCAGGCAGCTACGTGGGCTTCACTGCACGTGTGTGCCAAGCACTACTGCTTGGACAGTCAAGTCCGGAGAGATGGCTTTTTTTGGCCGTTCCGTTCTCCAGGATCTTGGTTCGCAGACCCTCCACCGGGGTTGGTATTGCTGGGGTATCTATTCTAAGGTAAGGAATCTAACATGTTTCTTTCAGATGAACAAGTTACTTACCTTCGGTAACAATGTATCTGTAAGAAACATTATTTAGATTCCTTACCGCCCCACCCATCCTCCCTGTTCTGTGAACCGATATCTAGGGATAAGGTATCTCCCTTTGAGGACCTTAGTTCCATGGCACCAGTGTCGGTTTCTTGCATGGCTCTGTTCCTGATGCGGAAAGCTATGTACAGAACTGACGTCAGCGCGCGAGGGTGGCGTCTAAGTACTCCGACGTCATCCCGGCGATCACTACGATGGACGCGGAGCCACAGACGACGCCTACCGACGCACAGGGATACTGCTGACGAAAACTTTCCGGATCCAGTCTGATGCCTGGGGATATTCTAAGGTAAGGAATCTAACTAACTAATGTTTCTTACAGATATATTGTTACCGAAGGTAAGTAACCTGTTTGTCAGTTTCTTTCTGCCCATGCCTTCATATGAGGATACGTAATCACCCCATCTTATTTTTTACCTTCTCCACGTTTTTTTCTCCAAATTCCTTTCACCAATGTGCAAGGTTGATGTCCCCTCGTAAATCTGCGGGGTTTAAGCCTTGTAGGGACTGTAACAAATAGATTTCCATGACGGATCCTCACAAGGTCTGCTGTGTGGTTTGGGTTCAGCAAACAACTCCAAGTTCTTCAAGGTGTACATCTGTAAGGGACCAAGAAGTAAAACTGTACAGCATCGACACCTGACTCCAAAGTCCTGCTTTTGCTCAGAGTCGAGGGCAATGACACGTTCCTGCTCATGAAGATGTTCACGTAATAGGTCCTCATCAAGGTCCAAGTCTTCTGGCAAGTTGAAGTCTTAAGTGAAAGCACAAGATGTCCAATCAGTCTCTTTCCCTGTCTGGCCACTCGATACCTGAGAAGTTGTATGGTCTTCAGGGTGCCTTGCGGTCCCACTTTTGGGGCCCTGTCGAAGAGATGATTCGACAACTGATCCTGGTACATCTCGAGTTTCCAGGCCCCTCAGCCATATCGCAATTGATTGAAGCCATCCGGGAGGCCATGTTGCATATTTACAGCACCATTTGGGCCCCAAGGATTTGAGCAGGCCTCCAGTCGGGATTCTTTCAGTGGGTCTGCATCCTAGGGAGTCAAAGAGTTGCATGTGGCACAGACCATGACCAGCATTGGCCCGCACGGCCGCGAAATAGAATTAAAAAAAAAACCTGCGAGTTGTGCGAGCGGGCGCAACCGGAAAAAGTGCTGTGCACATCGTGTGCATGTTCTAGCAAGCTGGTCGCCTGCAAAGTAGCGCTTTTTAAAGCAGATACTAAATGTCTCTCCAAGCAGCGCATGCGCGCTGACTCAGCGAGACCTAAAAAATGTTTTCAATCTGACCAGTGACATCACATTAAAAAAGATGGATTAATATTTCCATCATTGGACAGAGGAAATGTTTGTGTGCTCTTAGGGGCTGACTATTCGTTAACTGCCCACCCCCTCCAGCCACATGAAGATCTAACCAAACAGGCTTGCAGTGAAAAGTTCCCATCAAACCCATCCAGGGATAAGGTAGTTGAGAGGCTTCTCTCAGTGGAGTTGCAGGCTTTGGCACCTGAAGGGCTGCATCCGTATAATGTCCTCAAGGTACACTGATGGGGGCAAGAGCTCTTTTGTCTGTGTTTTTCGGTTCCGAGATCTACTTGCATTCTGAAGTTTGAATCCAGGCATGCAGTCATCTGTACTTGACAGCGGTGCTAGTGGTGAGCAGGACCTGAAGTTGATCATGCTAACAAGGGTGACCTTGATATGGAATCATCACTAGGCTGCAGATCACAAAAGACTGGTGAGGCAGGCTGATAAGCAGTGCAGCGTGATTCTAGAATCCGAAGCTATTGAGACAGCAAATCAGTTGTTTGAAATATAGCTAGTGTCCCATCATTAGATAAATGCAAATAGAGTAAATCTGGAGGCTCTGAAGTAATAGAAGGAAATTCATGGGCCTGCTGATCAAAATGTAACTCATCTTAGCTTAGTGGCTATTCGTTGCTTGAACTGACACGAGTGCTATGCATAAGGAATCTGGCTAGTTACGTGACTTCACACATCGAAGACACTTTATTTTCAGTGTCCTGTTGTAGAGCTCAACTTTCACTGAGTACTCACGGTAGCAGGCACTGTGAAAAAGCTGTTGGATGCCTAAAGCTTTTCAAAGCCTCGTAGTAGTCTCTTGTTTTCAGTGAGGGAGTAAGCTTGAGCACAGAGTAGGCATACACACCAGTACTAGAACATAGGTGTAACAACATCAGGGTTTTAGGATTAAGTTAATCTGCACCTGTATAAAAGGTCCCCTTGGGGAAGGATGGGCATCAGCATACATTTTTAATTTTTTATCAACACTGTAGGCAAGACATACAGCACAAAAATGCCAGTGCTGCAATGGAAGAGAAATAAGGTGAAAACCATTGCGTGACATCAGCAAGGATTGTACTGTCTAAACTAATGTGTGCAATGCCGTGATCTAGATGGGCCAGGTATGGGAGCAGTACTCTGTGGGCAAATCTTTTCCCATTCTTCTCTTGCCATAACCTATCAGGGTGTTTCTGACATCCATGCTTTGTGCAGACAATCTTTTCGCCCTCAGGTGCCTGATTCTGGAAATCTGCAAGGTTCTTTAGGATGGACATGAGGCATCAGTAGCTTGGAATACATACAAAGCCATATCAGAGTTTGGGCACAGACAACATCTTTAGCAGCATTGTCATACATTTTTTTACCTTCTGACTTTTTATCTTGAGCACATTGAGAGCATTAAAATTGCAACGGCTACTTACATGGACTTTTGAAGGAGCATCAAACGAAGCTTTTACAAAGGACCCATTTTCTAATGGGGACCCAGCGGATTTAAGAAACATGTACTGCTTTGAAGTCCTAAGCAAACCCAAATGCATGCTATGAATCAGTAAAGATAGTTACAATGTTTTGGTTGCCTGGCTTTTTGATAGATTTGATGAGGTTGTTACTTAAGCTTATAGAGTCGAGCAAAGCCTAGGCAGCATTGACTGACTGGGTGGGTTCCTGTTTTTGCTCAGCGATGCAGTGAATATCGTGGTATGTGTAGGAGAGTAGGGTCTGCTTCCTATGGTCACCCCCACTTTTTGCTTTTGCTTTACTGGTTTTCGACTTAGATGTGTCTGTGGGCCTGCTAATCAGACCCACAGCCCAGATGCACTCTCTCTAAATTCACACCATGTACTCTAGGTACATCCAATTGGGAATTGGTTCACCTTGTCAGCCCCTGTAGAAGTGTACCCTAGGTACTCAGGGCATAGGTGTAACCAAGGCCTACCAGGGGCTGCAGCATGTATTATGCCACCCCTGGCTGGCCACTGAAACTGACACAACTGGCTGATCACTCAGCTTGGGCAGGGTCGTGTAATCACCCCTTGCTTAGGTATAGTATTCCTATATCTACCGTTATATATAGACACACAGTAACCTATAAGTCACTCCTATGGCAGGCCTTAACAATCCTGGAGGCAGAGTGCTTGGTTATGTGTGAGATGGTGCTCTAGCATGAGCTGAGCCTGTCTGCAGCTTTCGTAACCATGTCCTTATAGCTGTTCTATGATATTGCCATACCATATACTCTTAAGTGCATTATAATCCTCGCGGTTGAATGCTAACTTTAGTTTGGCTTTATCTAAACATGTTGTGTAAGGTGTCATACGCTTTGGAATACTACCCCCTCACCAATTCTGGTGACGGGGGTAGCATTCCACCCTTCTAGAGGGAGAAGACATGTTAGTTCTGACTATCCCGGTTAAAGTTAACCAGAGCCCCAAGCGTCACAAAATGGATGCTGCTGCCACAGACACAAGTCTGACCTCCTGCTGCTGGGAGTCCTTCCAGCAAGGGAGGCCTGGACAATTGGTTTACTGCCTGGAGAGGTGCGAGCACCACCCCAGACAGGATTTTGTGTATTAGGACAGGGAGGGCTGAATAGAATGAGACATGCCTGGGGCACACTAGGTGCTCCATGCATACCCCAGTTCAAACCGGTTGCTGGGGCACTCCAGCCCCAGCTCTGGCGTGAAACTGCACAAAGGAAAGGAGGTGTGACCACCCCCCTTCCTGGTCCCACCCATAGGAGGGACCTAGTGAGTAAACCAGCCCCCTTTAGTTGTATAAAGGTAGGAGCTGACCCAGGAGACTTTAGATTAATCCTGGAATCGAACTGAAGACGAAACTCTGGACCCTTCGACATTCAACTAAAGCTGAAGACCGAAGAATCTCCCTTGTGGCCAAGGAGTGACCACCCTGGGCAACCAGGCACCATCCAGCAACTCAACGGCTTGCTTTGTCCCTGTTCCCGCCGGAACCCGAGCACAGAGCCTGACAAGACCTTGACTCCCGGACTCCTCTGACCCCACTGCACGACTCCAGCACAGCTGAGCTCCGTGGAAGGCGTCGGAATTCGTGGAAGCAGGCAACTTGGAAAGTCTTTAACTTGCTAACCGCGCAGCTCCTGAGGCCTCCTCGAAGTTGTGCCCTGGGGACTGAGACACCACGACACCGAGCTCCACCTGCACCGAAGATCAGCCCTACACACTCCACGAGACCTGCGTGGGGCCCTTCTGCTTGTGTTCTGCTCGACGCGTTGCCCGGTTGCTGGCCCGTTGGCTAGTAGCCCTCTGACGACGATCCTTGTGAAAATCCATCGCTGGTCTGGTTGCTCCAGACTGGCCCTCGCTTCCCTGAAAAGGTGAAGTACCTCAGACCCTCCTGGTCTGCACCAGAAGCCTTTTGTATATCCTGCGTGGTTTGCCTTTGCTTAGGCTTGTTGGCTCCAATCCTGAAGTCGACCCCTCCATCTGCGAGAACCTTCGTGGGACAGCTCCTCTCCAGCACCTGGTCGTCCTCGACGCCTCCTGGTCCGCTTGGCTGCAACGACAAGCTTCACGACAGCACCTGATTGCTCCTCGATGACATCTGGTTCCTACCTGGTTCCACCCGGTCACTGGCTAGTGACCTAGACTCTGTCCCCTCTGCTTTCAGGTCTTCTTCAACTCCGATCCACCCTTGGATCCACCCGGACATCTTCCTCCTGGTCGCCTGCAGCATCTTCTTCCAAGGCTCCATAGGAAACGACGAGAAAACCCGACACACTTTGACACCTATGCACCCGCAGCCCGTGGGTGAGGTAACGCGAGTACTTCGGTGCTCCTGTAGGGATTGACTATCCTAGTGTCCAGTTTTGCTAGTTGTGTAATCCTAGTTAGACCGGAAGTGTCCTAAAACTTCATTACTTACCTTTTTACGTTCCTATTAACTTTCTATTGATTCTCGCGTGAGAGTACTGACTCTGCACGCGCCGCCTGTGGGCCTCCTACTCCTAACCTAAGGGTCAGATAGCGTAGCCCCAGCGATGCCCTAGGCCTTCTCCTTTCCAAAGTCGTGGTTCTTATACCACTTACTTAGTATATGGTTTTACGCGCCCCTAGGGCCTAACTGTAAATTGTGCTATTTAAAGTATTTCTGAGTATAACTTGTTATGTGCTTTTGCCTCTGATCTCATAAAGAGTTCAGAGGAGTGTATTAGTAAATAAATACATATATATTTTATATATATCCTGTGTGGTGTCCTTTCATTTGGTATTCAAGGGGTTACATATGGTGAAACAGCTGGCTTTACATGCCCTCAAGAGTCTTTTAGCCTAAGACTGTTCTGTCCACGCTATCAGTAGGATAGCTGGTCTGTAAGGTTGACTTGCAACCATCACCATAAGGGTTGTTTGGACTGGTGCAAGGTGTTCACTAGAATAGTGAACATCATATACCAGGCCAACTTCTCACAGTATGTAGAAAGAATGCTTCTGCATTAGACTCAACCTAATTTTAAGGGGTCGGCAGCCGAAATACATTCTACACACAAGATGATGGAAGGAATGTTGCACAATGGCAAAACATTCACCCCCCAGTCACAGATCTGGGTTTAATCCATCGTTATTTTGCTCACCAAGCCACCCCAGTACAGACATGGCCATATGCAAATCAGTCTTGACCCTGTGCCTCATGGGAACAGTCCAGCCCGAACTGCCAAGCCCTGTCCGTCAATTGTTGTTTTTGCATTTGTCACACTGAGTGGGATGGGTATGCTCAGACGTGAGTCCCATGCTCTCCATGCCACTGGAATCAAGCTATCTTGGCTGATAGCCAGAAACTGGTCCTAGGATGCTTGATTCCGGTCCTGGAAAGACATGGCTTGTAAGTTCGGGCTGGACTGTTCCCACTCAGTGTGACAAATGCAAAAACAACAATTGACGGACAGGGCTTGGCAGTTCGGGCTGGACTGTTCCCATGAGGCACAGGGTCAAGACTGATTTGCATATGGCCATGTCTGACCTAGGGTGGTGTGGTGAGCGAAATAACGATGGATTAAACCCAGATATGTGACTGGGGGTGAATGTTTTACCATTGTGCAACATTCCGTCCATCAATTGCTGTTTTTGAAATACATTCTACATCACTACCAATTTGGGACCAGAAAGATGGCAGAACATGAGCCAAAGCAAAAACCAGGGTTTGTATTGAGGCATTTGCAGTATTCTTAACACCAGAAGCATATTAATTTTCACACAACGCGAGTAAAATCATTTGTTTATATTCAGTATTCATATTCACATCCAAATAGATACCATCACTAGTGCAATAAGTCTATTTACAAAGTATTTCCCTCCATGGTAAGTTTACCGGAGAAGGGGGGCTTAAAAGGGAAGCATGATTGTCTGTAACTTGACTAAAAACATGTAGGCACAGGGTTAGTGACAGGTGTTGCAAATTCCATACTGTCCGAGAGGTGAAGATTAGTATACTCGGGCTCTGCAGTAGATCGGCTAGTGCCATTGATCAGTAGGGCATGATGTGGACTTTACGTTGCTAAGACATCATGCATATGGCCCTTTCTGGTCTCCTGAGATTAAAAGATACACAGATCAGTCACTTTCTTTGACCTACCCTAAAATGATGAGAACCAATTCAGCAGAGGTGGAGGGTAATTAGACTAATCATTCGAATCCTGGGCAAATATTGGACAATCTCCTTTCTAGTACACTGTAGGCGCTCACAGTTGAAACCTGAGGAGTTACCAGGCAGAGAAAATTCTCCTCTCACCCATTCATTGCCTACTTGGCTCTCCTATCTACCTCTTCAATCCCTGCTCCTCTCTGATTGTTTGCTAAAAGGATTGCTTTACATGCTTACATTTTTCCCTGTCATTGAGTAGAGAGTCCCACAGTAACGTTTCTCTTGTGGCAGTAGTACTGACAAAATTCCTACCGAAACATAAAAAACCTTGTACTTTAGTAACCAAGTCACCTCAATAGAAAAGGCGCAAACTTCAGCCAATTAGATGCTCTGACCTATACTCTCTCCAGACGCCTCAATACTTATGATTCTCCATTATTGGGGTGTCTTTCATAGATTCACATGCCTGAATCATTCCCTGTCGTCGGAGTGGGAGTCCCACGGTACATAAAAAAGCAATAATTTGCCTATAATAAACCAAACCCCTTGGTAATAACCAACCAGGAAGTAAAGTAGCCCTAAGCTACAGTGAAAAAACTTCCACACACATGACTATCCTAGTCATTTTGTATAGACCAAACTACAGCCAATCAGGAGACAGCACCCACCAGAATGCTCTCCTCAGAGGCTCAGGCTCTCAGATTTTCTACTGCACGTTGTGTGAAGGGAGTCTCCCTGAGCTCTGCTCAGTACTTCACTTTTCTGACTGAATTTATTCATCCAGGATGTCATCTTCTAAGAAATCTCTCTTCAGGCCTTGTGATTCTTGTGGGAAGCTCCGGCTTTTTAAAGAAGACCAATACAAAAAAGTGCATTTATTGCCTTTATCCGGATAATGAGGTTAAAGAATGTAAAATCTGCAGGACCTTCCCTCAGATGACCCTCAGGGACAGGGAAGGACGCCTTCTTTTATGGCTACAGAAGTTAAAGGACCAAGTCTGCGCTCTTTCTGAGGTAGGAAGTGTGACCTCAGGGTCATCTAAAACTTCTAGGAAGAGGAAGGCTGAGGAAGATTCATCTTCCACTGGGGCCAAGGTGTGGAGAAAGGTTCAGCCCTCCAAGGGCTCGGGCCTGTCTTCAGGAAAAAAGGCTTCTCCACCTTCTGAATCTGTGTCGCCCCCTAAAAAAACTGGATAGTCTGTGACCTCTAAAAGGTTTCCTGAGAAGAAAAAGTCTACTCCGTCGACTGAGTCGTCGTCGATTCCATCATCGGCGATTACCATAGTCGACACCACCTCAACGTCAATGGTAACCTTCTCGTCTCCTAAGCCCAAGATGATTATGTCTTCGGCTTCTTCACCGTCGACGCTGGTCTCGGTCACAGTAAGGCCTATTTCGTCGGCAAAGATAATGCCTTCCATCGTCGACGCTCTGCCGCCGCCGAGTGCTTCGTCGACGAAAAGCAGCTTGATGACGACGGCCCTACCGTCGATGAAGACTACATCGTCGACGAAGATTGGCTCGACGTCGACTAAGACTTCCTCGTCGACGAAGATTTATTTATTTATCACATTTATAAAGCGCATGAATCGCCCCACATGGTGCATCTCCGCGCTGAGGACCAGCAATACAACATAAAGGAAAGGAGAAGTTAAAAAAGATGAGAAGATTGCACCTTTGAAGAAGGCTGCCTCGTCGTCGACAGCTTCATCGTCGACGAAAAATGTCCCGTCGACGACGCCATCGTCCACGAAAGATTCTTCATCGTCGACGCAGATTACACCATCGCTTAAAGTAACTGTCCTGTCGACGGAACGGTCTACGAAGAAACCGTTGACGCCACTTTTATCAAAGTGTACTGACTTACAAGTATGGCCTTCTACACCAGCTAAGACCTCCTTTAGCCAACCAATTACGTCACCTTCTTTGCTTCAGACGTGGCTCCTCATTACAAGCACTATCACCGCTTAAATTGCCTGACCAATTGCTGTATTCAGATGACGATGAGGAGAAATCTGACATTGATGACAGGTTCCACACTGCTACTAGTCCTTCGGAACTGCTCATAAAATATCAAGAGGAGGATCCAGACGACTAGCAGTTCTCTGAATCCGTAGATCAAGTTCCGGCCACGGTACCCTCAGCACAGATGCCTCTGGCGCTTCTTGATAATTTACAGTATATGTTACAAGATTATTATCATCGTTTTCCTCCCTCGGAGTCGGCGGCATCCCTTCCATCCACTCCCATGCCTCAGGCCTCTATATCCACTTTGAGATCTCCAAGACCACAATCTCCAGCACATTCTCATCATTCTCAAGGAGCAAACACCACTGATGAAGATAGGGAAGAGGGAGAAGTGGATGATAAATCTAGTCTGTCGGAGTGGGATGATTATCAGATTCAGACACCATCACCTTCAGCCCCAGCTACAGCTGATTCACCTCCAGTTGTTATTGGGGGATTTCATGTACTGATGGAAAGGGCTACTAAGAGATTCTCGATCGCAATGGAAACAAAGAAAGACGAGTGCTATCTTTATGATTTTAAAGATCAGCCGCGAAGACAAGTCAGAACGATTCCTATCATTGACTTCATATGGAAGGAAGGTTTGAAAATTATGGCAACACCCAATTCTCTTGCAGCTGTACTACCCAGATTAGATCAAAAGTACAAGGCACCGGACAAATCTCCTGCGTGCTTAATAGGACAACCTAAGACTGATTCGGTCGTCGTTCAAGCGGCTCAAAGACGTGCCAGGAACCCATCATCACCTATCTCAGCTCCACCTGATAGAGATGATAGGCGCTTGGATTCCATCGGAAAGAAGGTCTCCACGATGGCTGCAACCACTGTAAGAGCTGAAAACTCCCTAGCAATACTAGGGAGATACGACAGGCAGATGTGGTCCGACATCTCCCCCTATGTTGAGATGTTACCAGAACCTGCAAGAACGGAAGCAAAGCAGGTATTACGAGAGGGCGAGCTTGCTTCAGCAGAAATAATCGATGCAGCAGTAGACGTGGCGTCTACAGGCTTTAGACAGCTAGCAGGTGCTGCGGTGTTAAGAAGACAAGGATGGCTGAAGTCCACATCGTTTCGTCAAGAGGTCCAGATCAAGATAATTGACATGCCTTTTGATAGCGAGTTTCTCTTTGGCCAGCATGTTGATGAGGCTCTACAAGCCATAAAGAAAGACACTGAAACAGCGCGATCTTTTGGTAGCCTGCAATTTCGCAAGTCGTCCTTTCGAGGGGCTAAAGGACGCTGATCTTTTTCAAACAGAGGAAACTACAGTCAGCAGAGGGCTTATCAAACCTCCCAATCCAACCAACGGTATCAACCCTACAGACCGCAGTCTTACGGACAAAGAGGTAACTCTTACACGCAGTACAGAAGAAAGTCCTACCGTGGAAGAGATTAGAATAAAAAACAGTGAGACACGCTGCCTGCCACCATCTCTACCCTTCCCCCAGTCAAGAGTTGGAGGAAAAATATCCCAATATTACTCAAATTGGTCCGCAAGCACTACAGACAAGTGGGTCCTGAATATAGTGGCCAGGGGTCACAGTTTAGAATTCGAGAAAATCCCCCCAAACTCTCCTCCCAAGGGCCCACCTCCAGCTCATATCAAGGAGCTGTTCACCCAAATACGCTCAATGATTCGGAAGGGAGCGATCGAAACAGTTCCTCATTTGCAGAAGGGAACGGGCTTTTACTCAAGATTCTTCTCATAAGGAAAAAGTCGGGGGAATGGCGTCCCATCCTCGACTTACGTGCCCTCAACAAATACTTAAAGAAGTTGACCTTCCGAATGTTAACACTTCAAGAAATACTCCTACTTCTTTCAATGGGGCATCACATGGCCACCCTCGATCTTCAAGACGCGTACTTTCATGTGCCAATCCTCCCCAAGCACAGAAACTTTCTACGATTCAGAGTGGCTGGCAGGGATTTTCAGTTCAAAGTTCTCCCCTTTGGACTTCGCTCAGCGCCCCGTGTTTTCACAAAAATGATAGTTCCGGTAGCAGCGCATCTCCGCCTAGAGGGCATTCAAAGCTTCCCTTACCTGGACGATTGCCTTATCAAGGCCAGTTCTTTTGCAATGGCAAGCGCACATGTTCAGAGATGCCTGTCTCTTTTCCAATCGCTGGGTCTCTTCATCAATTTCGCCAAATCACATCTCATTCCATCTCAAAGAAAGCCTTTCTTGGGAGCCACACTGGATACCCATCTCGCCTGGGGATGATCTCATCCTGCATCCCTCTACAAGAAGAGCTCAACCTCCAATGGTTGCAGGTTTCAGGGTCGTTCAACGACATTATTCACATAACCCATCCTATGAAGGAGGTTTTTCAATGGTGGACTCGGGTAAAAAATTTACAGGAGGGATGCACATTTCTGCCAGAAGTGCCAAGGTTTACCATCACCACGGATGCTTCCCTCGAGGGATGGGGAGCACACCTTCAAGGGATGACTGTCAACGGAAAGTGAAATGTAAAGCAAAGGAAGTGGGATATCAACCTCCTGGTATGCATTACTTAAACAAACAAGGCGGGACAAAGTCAGCCCTTCTCTCCCAACAAGCCCAGGAGATTTGGGATTGGGCTCTGGGCCACGGGATCACTCTTTCAGCTGTCCATGTCCCCCGGGGTTTCCAATGTACTAGCAGATTCTCTCAGCAGGGCGACAAGATCCAATCACGAATGGGAGATCCACCAACTAACGCTGGACCGAGTCTTTCGGAAGTGGGGGCACCCAAATCTGGACCTGTTTGCGACGTTTCATAACCGCAAATACCCACACTTTGCAAGCTGGCTTCCCCACAAACAATCATGCAGGAATGTGCTTTCGATGAATTGGTCTCAGATATATGCATTAGCCTTTCCTCCGATTCCGTTGGTTTCCAGGGTCATCCACAAAATGAAGAAACAACCGTGTCGCATCATCCTCATTGCTCCCAGATGGCCTCGCCAATACTGGTTCACCAAACTTCTCCTCCTCTCGGAGTGCGAACCCATTCAGTTTCCATCAATACCGAACCTTTTAACCATCCAAGAGGGACAAGTTTGCCATCCGGACCCAGCCTCCTTGAAATTAGCAGCTTGGCTCCTCAACACCTTGAGTTTGCACACTTAGATATTCCTGCGGATTGCCAAGAAGTCTTAGCCAATGCTAGAGCACCTGCAACGATTAAGACATACAAGCTCAAGTGGAAGAGATTTGTGCTTGGTGTCATTCTGCTAACTTACATCCAGTTCAGGCCAAGCCAGAACAGATCTTACCGTTCTTTCTCCATTTGGCTAAATCGGGGTTATCACATTCCACGTTGAAAGTATTCTTGGCAGCCATTTCGAGGTTTTGTCAAAATGGCTCTAACTCTCTTTACTCAACTAGAGTGATTCAGCAATTTTTTAAAGGGCTTTTTCGAATGTTTCCACCTGTTCGGCATCCGCCTCCATCCTGGCTTTTGAATGTAGTACTCACTCAGCTCATGTGCCATCCCTTTGAGCCTATTCATAAGGTGGATCTCAAATTCCTTACCTGGAAGGTGTCTCTTCTTCTAGCACTGACATCGGCACGTAGTCAGTGACATTCAAGCATTTACTATCAAGTTTCCGTTTTTGCAATTCACTTCAAACTCAGTGGTACTTTGTACCAATCCAAGCTACATGCCTAAAGTTCCATCCGACTTCCATCTTAACGAACCAGTAATTCTGAAGACATTCTTTCCCAATTCTCAAACGGTAGCGGAGAAAGCCTTACATTCCCTTGACATCAGAAGATGTCTAAAATTCTATCTACAAAGAACGGCTACATTACGTAAGACTGACCAGTTATTTGTAGCATATTGAAAGATACGTCAAGGATACGCTGTATCTAAACAGACTATAGCCCGCATTCTACGAGAGCGGTCTCCTCCTCGACCGCCCTTTTTGCTGGAGTGCCTCTTCATATCTGCAAAGCAGCAACCTGGTCCAGCAAGCATACCTTTACCAGGCACTACTGCTTTGATGATGCCAGCGATGCAGATACTTCAGTGGGGCGAGCAGTGCTTCACAATCTTTTTAAATAAGGTGAGCCTCTGTTCTCCCTCCTCCTCTATGCTCTTTTAGACGCTTATTTTACATGTCATTATTGTTGGCAAAGCATGTGTATGCATTATGATATAAGAAGCGTCTATGAGCAGGATGGTGTGTACTGCTATCTACTCTGATTCAGGCATGTGAATCTATGAAAGACACCCCAATACTGGAGAAGAACAATAGTTACTTACCTGTAATCTGTGGTTCTCCAGTATTGGTGTCTTTCATAGATTCACATGCACCCGCCCACCTCGCCTCAGAGGCTCCTCAGGCGATAATGTTGGTTTCACTCCTGTGCAAGAAAATCTGAGAGCCTGAGCCTCTGAGGAGAGCATTCTGGTGGGTGCCTTCGCCTGATTGGCTGTAGTTTGGTCTATACAAAATGACTAGGATAGTCATGAGTGTGGAAGTTTTTTCACTGTAGCTTAGGGCTACTTTACTTCCTGGTTGGTTATTACCAAGGCTTTTGGGTTTATTATCGGCAAATTATTGCTTTTATATGTACCGTGGGACTCCCACTCCGACGACGGGGAATGATTCAGGCATGTGAATCTATGAAAGACACCAATACTGGAGGACCACAGATTACAGGTAAGTAACTATTGTTCTATCAACTGCACGTCACGTGGGAGTGCCTTTCAGAGCTCTACGTGGACATCTTTAATTTTTGGGATTGTCATTATGTGTTTCCTGTACCTCTCCTCAGAACTTTGTTTGAGGCATGTGTGGCTATAGATACACATACTTAGCATAATCCCGCCATCCTGTGTTGGGCTCGGGTTTGTGCAAGTTGTTTATCTTTGAAGAAAGTTTTTCGAGTCTCGAGGTATAGGTACTCCTCTTGCCTGTAATGCGCATGGTCCTCGACTCGATTGTTACATTGTCTCCTTCTGCCTCAGGTTCGGACTTGCGCCTCTCTGCTCTGGTTCGACACAGTTGTCATTTACTTTTTCCAGACTGTTGTCGGTATGGTTTTGATCGTGGCTGTTCTCAGTCACCCCAGTCAGTGTATCGGCGTCTACCTCCTTAGGCTGACTCGAGTCGTCTACCGGCCCCTTGAGCCTTCGCCCTTTGGGGAATAATTCCTCTTTGATGCTCCTAACATGAGATGTCCACTTGGTGAAGGAATGTACACCTTTCTGTTTTTGCCATTGTTGCCATGCCAAGTTACCACTCGCCGATCTCCATCAGGTGTGTAAATTGTGCCTTTCTCCCCTTCCTGAGCACGAGGAAGCTACCTGGGAAGCCAGTAGGTCCTATCAATCGAATAAAACACTGCGCTAATGTAGACCTTGATGCCTCGAAGTTTCAACGCAGCGCCAAAGAGACACCACGTCTTTTCGGTTCTGAAGAGCCTGAACAGAAAGTATAAGCCCATCCACCGGCCGCTGATGAGGGCTTCTTGTCTTTCAAGGACAGTTCCGGTTCCGACCTAGAGATGCAGTATATCACTCCAGTGCAAACAGTGAGTATTTTGCACCTCTGCCTACATCCTGACCTGATTCTTCAATCGGTGAAACCAGTCCTTGAAAGTCTTCAAGAGTAGTTTGACTCACTCCAAAAGCATATGATACACCCGGACACTGGAGGTATCATTGGAAGACCTCCTCACTCGTGGCAGCCAGCCAAAGGTCAATTGTCGTTTGAGGAAGCTTTAGATGTCCCCATCCCACCAAAGCACAAGACAAAAAAGGAGATAAAGCCACTAGCCCAGTGCACATCAGCCCTCCCAGCAATGCCTGCTGTGCACCACATTCCAGCACCTCTGCCTGATCACATCACAACAGACTCCCCTGAGGGCTTCATAAACTCATATACTGTGGTCGGGGTGTGTGTGGGGAGGAATTGAAGGGGAGAGGAAGACCAATTTTCCATCCCACCGCAGGATGATCCATAGGACGCTTGTGATGCGGATCCACCAGTAAATACTGACCCAGATCTGTATCCAGCTAAACCCTCTCTCCCAGGCGACACTACCACCTACCATGGCCTGATAGACAGGGCTTCTGCCTTCCACAAGGTTCCATTACACACTGAGTCTTTAGAGGATAATTTATTTATTTGAAATCCTTTCCTCAGCGTTCGGCACAATGTCAGTGCTGAAAGGCATGCTCAGGCACACACCTGATGTTTTCAAGGACCCTGTCTGGTCTAGAGTCATCTCACCCAGGGTTGGCAAAAATGTAAACAGTCACCCAACGATCACATGTACATTAAAAGGCAACTCCCACCTGTCTAGTTAGTGGCAGCCACAGCCAGTAAAAAGGCTAACTCTCAAAAATCTGGTGGAGCTCCCGTGCAAGATAAAGAGTAAGAAGACAGATGCTGCAGGTATTGGAGAATTGCAAATTCCATTGGCCTCTTATCCCGCTACCACAGTGCTCACTAGGACAAGATGAAGGACATCCTCCATTATCTAACTGGGGAACACAAGAGGGTATATCAAATTGCCTCTGAGGGTAAGTTAATTTCAAACATCACAATTCGCTGTGCCCTCCATGCAGCTGACACCACAGCCAGAGGCGTAAACGCAAGTATCCTCTTTCAGAGACATGCCTTGATACGAGTCTCAGATTTTAAACGTGAGGATCAACTAAATCTGTTAGCTCTTCCTTTTGATGGGGAACACCCTTTTGGGCCTTGAGGACTCCCTCTAGACCAAATAAAAAAGAGAAATTAGATGGTTAAACCCATGGGGGCGTTGCAAACGCCATTGCAACATGGCTCCTTTGGCCGCTTCTCTTATCATGGAGGATCCCCAAACTAGCTCCCCTGAGACCTCCACCTCCTTCCAAAAAACACACGTCCAAACGTCAATCCCAAGGAGATATTACAAGGGCTCATGATAACAGAACATCACCTCCGACCAGTGGTTGTTGGATATTAACCAACATGGTTATTGTCTAGTGCTCACTTCCACACCTCCAAACGTTCCACAGTGCTAACACAAACTCTCAACAGACCATCAACAGTTGCTCAGGGAAGAAGTTCAAGCTATGTTAAAAAAAAAAAAGGCTATAGAACCCATGCCATTACACCAGCAAGGTCAGGGTTCTATTCACTCTACTTCCTTATTCACAAAAAAGACTGGTCCTTAATCCCAATCTTGGACCTCAGACCTCTAATCAAATACATTCTCTCAAAGCATTTCCACATGGTCACTCTTCAGGATGTGTGTCTGCTATTTCAAAAAGGCGACTTCATGGCTACACTCGACCTGAAGATCGCCTACTTCCATTTTCCAATTCACCCGGCGCATCGACAATACCTTAGGTTCATATTGAACAACCAACACTTCCAGGTCAAAGTGCTCCCATTCTGGGTCACTACAGCACCCAGGGTTTTCGTCAAATGTCTTTCGATAGTAACTGCTCACCTACACAGCCTGGCTGATGAGGATTATGAATCCGAAACCGGTCCCAGGATGCTTGTTTCCGGTCCAGGGAAGACATGGCTTGGCGGTTCGGGATGGACTGTTCCCATGAGGCACAGGGTCAGACTGATTTGCATATGGCCATGTCTGAACTGGGGTGGCTGGGTGAGCTAAAGAATGGTGGTGGATTAAACCTAGATCAGTTGACTGGGGGTGAGTGTTTGATTTGCTCAAACGCTTCGTCCATCATCCCCTTTTGTATCGCTTTGTTCGCCCTAAGTTGGCAGGGTATGCTCAGACGTGAGTCCCTTGCTCACTTGGCCACTGGATTCAAGATAGCCTGGCTGATGAGGATTATGAATCCGAAACCGGTCCCAGGATGCTTGGTTCCGGTCCAGGGAAGACATGGCTTGGCAGTTCGGGATGGACTGTTCCCATGAGGCACAGGGTCAGACTGATTTGCATATCGCCATGTCTGTACTGGGGTGGCTGGGTGAGCTAAAGAATGGTGGTGGGTTAAACCCAGATCAGTTGACTGGGGGTGGGTGTTTGATTTGCTCAAACGCTCCGTCCATCATCCCCTTTTGTATCACCTACACAGACAAAGCATACACGTTTTCCCATATTTAGATGATTGGGTCATCAAGAGCACAACTCGTCAAATGTGTTTTCAACACATTCAAGTCACCATAAACAAACTTCATCAACTGGGATTCACCATTGATGCAGTCAATTCCCTATCCAACCCATTCAAATCAATCTGACCTAGGAGCCGTCCTAGATTCACAGCAGGGGATAGCTCACCCCAATGCTGCCTGAATCCAATCCTTCCAGGAGCTCATTTCTCTGTTTCAGCCTCATCAGCAGATAACAGTGAGAACAGTTATGAGTCTTCTCGGCTTTATGCATAGCCATAGTACCTCATGCCAGACTCAATATGCGCCGGTTGCAAGAGTGATTAGTGCATCAATGGACTCGAGCAGAGAACCAATCGGAAAATCTAGTGTTGGGGAGCTGTCGAGCTTGCCACTCTGCAGTGGTGGAATACCAACAACCTCCTAAAAGGATGGCCTTTCCTAGACTCAGTTCTGAAGAGAACCAGCTCCTCCCTCAAGGGGGGAGAGGGGGGTGCATTCACAGGATCCACCTGTTCAAGGGCACTGGACAATCAGCCAAACATGCCCCCAAATCAATAACCTAGAGTTGGTAGATGTTCATCCAGTGCGCTAAGCCTTCTTTCCTCACCGGCAAGGTAGTCCTGATCAAAAGAGGCTGCCATGTATTGTGTAAAAACAGAGGGGTACCAGGTTCTCTTAGCTCTCTCGTCTAGTCCAGAATATTTGGAGGTGGGCTCTCCGATACAACATTCATCTGTTAGCAGAGTACCTCCCAGGAGTGGACAACGACTTTGCAGATTTCCTCAGCAGCAAGCACCAACAAGTCCATGGAGCTCAACCTGCAAGTCCTTTTCACATTCTTCGAGCATAGGGTTCACCCCGATATAGACCTTTTTGCCACAGTAGACCATGCCAAAACTTTGCCTCCAGGTTCCCCCAGTCCAGGGGCAATCCATTATAGATTAGTTGGACTGGGATATTTGCTTAAGCTTTTCCAACTCTCTCACTGCTTCCGTTTGTGGTTTGAATTCTGGCAGACATTTCACCCATTAGGGTGCGGCAACCATGGTTCACCACACTTGTATAAGTAGTTCCCCACCATGTACTGCCCAACAGACTGGATCTTTTCGCGCAGAACCATAGAGAAGTCAGAAACCTAAACCCTAGGTCCCTCAACCTTGCGATCTGGCTCTTGAAGTCTTAGAGTTTGGTTATTTAAGTCTTACACAACCTTGTATGGACATTCTTAAAGAAGCAAGAAGACACTCTACTAGGGCCTGTTGTGCTGTAAAGTGGAAAAGATGTGTTCACTGTTGCCATTCCAAACACAATGATCCTCTAGAGGCTAAAGTTCAGGACATTGTCTGTTAGTTAGCTTTTACATCTATAAGGCTTCACCTTGCAACAATAGCTGCTTGTTTCCAATACAGACAACACACTTCTCTATTCAGGATTCCAGCTATTTAAGCCATCCTAGGGGGTCTCGAGTCATTCCCACTATGATACCACAAGCTCATACTTGGAATCGTAATAATCTGCTCACAAGACTAATGGGCCCTCCATTCGATCCCCTACACTCTTGCCCCCTCCGGTTTTTATCCTGGAGGTAGCATTTTTAATTGCTATCACTTCACTCAATTGGGTCAGTGAGTTTCAGGCACTAACTTTAGATGAACTCTTCTTCAAATATTTAAAAATAGGGTTGCACTGAATACCAATCCTAAATTCCTTCCAAAGGTGGTATCACATTTCCACCTAATTTAGGAAAACACAACTCTTTGTTGCCTTTTCAAAGCCACACAAAGGAAGGGTAATTTCTAAATTAATAATTAATCAGCAGGTAGGGATGAGGAATCGATGTGTCCGTTTCTTTCCCTGAAGTGAGTATGAAATTAATCAAAAATGAAAAAGGACACTTGTAACAATTCTAAACCATTGGTTAGAAAAATAGTTGAAACACCCTCAAAAACTCAATGTTGTTTAGAAAAGCGGTATATGTTTCATCCGCCCCACATTGAAGTTGTGGCAGTTATCATTGGATGTTCCAATTTGTGTTAGATGTCAGCCTCATCCAGAGGCACCTCTGGTCTAGAGTGCAGTGTCCAGAGATAGAGGGTTTCCCCCACAAAAAAGTGTAAAACCAGAATTCTTGAAAAAAGGAAGAAAATGTTAAAAAGGGAAAATCACCCTGATTTTTTAATCTGGGGTGAGATTCTGCTGTTATAAAATATGCTGATACTTCAGAAAGATCGAGTTACTAGATCTGTGAGTATTATAATGGAATTGTCGACATGTTTCAGCTCCTTTCGGCCCTATGGGTCTGTGGAGCTTTCGTTAGGACTAACGTACATCAGGGGGATCCGGGGGCAGAGTCAGCACAAGTCCCAGATGAGTTCACCACGCGGCTCTGCGCTTAAACTAGCGGAATCCCCCTGATGGAGAATCGAGCTCTACAAAAACAGAAGTTGGAGAGCTGGTTTTCCTAACCAAGTGTCAAAAAAACGACCATTTCAAAATACTGCACAAGTCGTGTGAGTAAATATTCATGTATGTTAGTCCTGACGAAAGCTCCACAGACCCATAGGGCCAAAAGGAGCTGAAACATGTCGACAATTCCATTATAATACTCACAGATCTAGTAACTCGATCTTTCTGAAGTATCAGCATATTTTATAACAGCAGAATCTCACCCCATATTAAAAAATCAGGGTGATTTTCCCTTTTTAACATTTTCTTTCTTTTTTCAAGAATTCTGGTTTTACACTTTTTTGTGGGGGGAAACCCTCTATCTCTGGACACTGCACTCTAGACCAGAGGTGCCTCTGGATGAGGCTGGCATCGAACACAAATTGGAACATCCAATGATAACTGCCACAACTTCAATGTGGGGCGGATGAAACATATAAACCGCTTTTCTAAACAACATTGAGTTTTTGAGGGTGTTTCAACTATTTTTCTAACCGATGGTTTAGAATTGTTACAAGTGTCCTTTTTCATTTTTGATTAATTTCATAATTTCTAAATTAGCCATTTCACATTGGATTGTCAAATGCATCCAGACCTGTTATGCTAAAACTAAAAGAACTCTACCTGTCCCTTCAAGAGATCACTCCACGCGCAAAAAAAGGGCTTCAGTGGCTTTCTTAGGAAACATACCTACATCTGACTTATGTAAAGCAGCGACATGGTCTGCACCTCATACATTAGCAAAACATTACCGTGTACATGTCATGGCTCATCAACAAGCTAGTGTTTGCCAAGCAGTTCTGCGTACAGTATTTCAAACCACTATAACGCCCACTGCTTAGCCACCACTTATGCAGGAGAGCTGCTTTACAGTTTGTGCTAAACATGTGTATCTGCAGCCACACATGCCTTGAACAGAAAGGGTTATTTGCCCAGTAAGCATCTGTTCCTGGCATGTAGTGCTGTAGATTCACATACACCCACCATTCTCCCCCGAAACCTCTGGTGGCTGCAGTTACTTTTGTATTGCATTCTTTATGCATGGTCATCTCACTATACATCACTAGCCTTCATATTCCATCCTCGCCTGTCTTGTGGTAAACAATCTAACAATGAAGTCGAGGACCATGCACATTACAAGCAAGAGGAGGAGTCCCTAAACCTTGTGATGCGAAAGACTTTCTTTGAAGAAAAACAACTTTCACACATCGAAGCCCAACACTAGATAGTGGAATTATGCTAAGCATGTGAATCAACAGCACTACATGCCATGAACAGATGTTACTGGTTAAATAAACTTTTCCTTCCATCCCTGCGTCTGGAGAATTCTTTCATGGGAAGAAGAAAGGGAGAAACCGCTGGAATATTTTAGACTTGATCATCTAAAAACTTTTCAGGACTTCTGACTCGCACCAAGATTGCTCTATCCTCACAAAAAAGTGCAAAATGTGCTGAAAAGCTTCAGCTAAGAAGTCAAATTACTTAGAAAACAGGTATTGAGGTGACTTCAAAAGTAAAAAGGCAAGTGGCCAACCAATCTCTGATGAGGAATCATCTTGCAGCTCTCATCATGAAGTGCTGTATAGAGGACAAGACGGAATCCCACAAATCAGTATCTGAGGGAAATGTTACTACTCCAGAATAGCTCCCGGTATGTTGTCCAAGAAGTCCAATGTAAGCTGGATAGACCACAAGAAAAGTCTTCTGGACTCCCATCACTGACACCCACGGAGAAGCCTGCAAACATTGCTTCTTCCTCCTAAGCCTAGTCAGCAAAGCATCTACCGTTGATGGCGATAATTGACAACAAAGTTGATGACCTCACCGCCTTCTATGCTAGCATCACAACACCATAGTCAGCAGTTCTGCCATCTATGGGCCAAACGACGACTGTACCAAAAAAACTAAATGGTCTCCACTGCCTGAAAAGAGAGCTTTGCCTTCGATGGACGCTTCTCAAGCAACATTCCGTCGCAATAACCATCAGATTTTCTGGATACTGAAGGGGAGTCACAAAAAAAGGGCTTTTTGGTACATTTACATGCCGAAACTAAATTAACATGAAGTGTTGGTATGGTGACCATGATGACGGAGAAAGGTATCCTGAGGGATGATGCAGATTTTTTAATGAGGAGTTAGAATATCATTGCGGTTACCACCATCCACATCATGAAAGACAGAACGGCCAATACTCTGAGAACTCATAATGTCCACAAACCGAGGTTAGGGGCCTTTTAACATATTGTGTATCCTGACCAAAATGATTCAGGACAACTGAAATAAATTGCCTCAGGTGCTAACTCATGTGCTCCTTTTGCCTCTGTTATGTTATGTTAATCTATATTTATAGAGAGCGCAGCTACTCCCACGAGTGCCCCGGCGCTGAGGAGAAAACGTAGACCACACAACATCAAACCATGCACATCCATAACTCTGAAGTTCACATGTGGAAGAGCCACGTTTTCAGACTCCTCCTGAAAGTGAGGAGATCAGTGCTCTGTCTGATAGCGAAAGGTAGGCAATTCCACAACCGAGAGGCCGCAGCATGAAAGGATCTGCCCCCTACCAGGGAGAGTTGAACCTTTGGAACGATAATCAGAAGTTGGGAAGAAGATCTCAGAGTATGCTGGGGAAGATAGGGTTGAAATCTATCCCTAAGGTAGGGTGCTCCAATCTTGTGGAAAGCCTTAAAGACCAGGGCATTCAAATGTATTCTTTTTCGCACCGGAAGCCAGTGCAGTGAGGACAGAAGCTGGGTGGTATGGGTTCTGGGCCCTGTCAGAAAGATGGCCCTAGCCGCTGCGTTCTGAATCACTTGTAGTCGGCCCAAGAGGTAGTCCGGGAGGCCGAGATACAAGGAATTCACATAGTCCAATCTAGAGACTACCAGGGCCTGAGCAACAGTTTTTCTATATAAGGGAAGGAGAGCAAGGGGAGGAAATTACGCAGCATTCTCAGCAGTCCAAAACAGACCCCAGCCACAGTCTGAACTTGGGCCTTCATAGAAAGAGTTGCATCCAACATGACTCCTAGGTTTTTCACGGTGGAGACAGATGACACTGGGGGGGACATGTCCTGTGGCCACCATGCATGCCAGGCTTTATAAGGGTGTCTACCTCAGGGTCTGCCGTAGGTTTCTTTAGTAGCAGAAGGATTTTGGCATGTTTCCACGCTTGTGGCATGGACCCTTCCCGCAAAGCAGTGTTCGAAATTGGGTTCACTATAGGGTTGATCACTTCCGCTAAAGCAGACAGGACTTTGGCTGGGCAAGGGTCGGACCGCGAGCCCGATTTCAAAGATTTCAGAAGCACCAGAGATTGCTCCTGGGAAATCACAGGGAACTCGGTAAGGGAAGCGGTAGAACAGGAACGCACGTCTAAGAGGATCCCCAACATCCTCTTGGTTCAACAGCGATACAGTAAAGGAATCCTGGATGACTTACTTTTTTTTGTAAAAGAAGCAAGCCATACGATCAGTCCAGTCGCTTGTAGGGGATAACGGACGACAGGTAGGGGAGGAGAAACTTTTTACAATATTGAAGAGGGATTTACTTTTTTAGGCTGCGAAGTCAATTTTTGTTACTAGATAGTTTTTTTTCCTCGCGTACTTTTTAGGTCTCGCTAGACGAAAGCAAAAGCGAAGCTTTTGCTGTCTATGCGAGACAACTTATGTAGTTATTTTTGGGGGAATGTGGACAGCAGACTGTGACGAGCTTTTTCTGGCCGAGATTGTACCTCGTGGGCGCGCACGGCGCCGTGCCCAACGAGGCTCCGCCCACATGGTTACCAGAGCTGCTGGTTGAACGCCGCCTCGCCCATGCGGGCAGCCGGTTCTCTGGTGCGTCCCTACGACCCCCCCCCACGCGCTCACACGTCCCGGGAGCTTTGTAGTAACACCCGCCGGCACCCCCCCCCCCCGCGCACGTCCGGGGAGCTTTCTAGTAACACCCGCCGGCAGCCCGGTCTCTCACCCTCCTGTACAGCTCGGGGACAAAGAGGCAGCCTCTCACCTGCTCCTAATCGCAGCGCGGTCTCTCACCCTCCTGCACAGCTCGGGGACAAAGAGGCAGCCTCTCACCTGCTCCTAATCGTACTTCTCATCATCGGCGCTGACAGACATGGCCATCGCCCGGCGGAGCCTCCTTCCTGGAGAGGCGGCAGGCCCCTCCCACCGAGGACTGCCTCATGAATAACATGCACCCGCGCGAACCAGGAAGAGGTTGAGCTCGGCTCTTAACCAATGGCAGCCGGTCCAGCTCGCCGCGGCTCCACGCAAAGGCCTGTTTTTTTTTTGTTCCTACTAAATTGCATTGGACAGAAAGATTATAAAAAAATATAATAATTCAAATTGGCGAAAGCCACCCATCTCTTCTGTGACTTGTTACCCCTTGTTGTTAGCCCTTTGGCTCTCAGTCATGCTATATCTCTGGTTATCTGAGCGTTGATCAGAGGCTAGCTGACCCTGCACTGACAGCTGGAGTCAGTCCGAGCGGCCCCACTTCACGTGTCACACAGTCACCAGCCCTGTGTTTCCCCCCTCAACCGCAAATGCATTTTGGGACATTTATTTTCGCTTTTAACTTGTACGTATGGGCTCACAAATTATAGTATGCAGAATGCCTCTTGGCTGTGGAGGTGCCACCGTCCCTCTTAGCAAGTACGGCTGACACTAACCGGCCTGTACTTCGCTCACCTCCTGCATGCGCCTCACCCTATCCCTCGATAAACATGAGCGGGGGGAGGGGGGGTGCAGCCCACTCATCCTCCAAGGAAAAACACCAAACTTCTCGAACTGCCAGCTTAAAAGAAATCTTCCATGAAGTACCATAGCTTGGCGGGTATCTGCGCCTGCACAAACATCGCCAGCAGACCGCAGGTTCGAATCCCACCCGGCAATATAGTGCGATGGAATATTGACACACACATGCTGACCTGCAACAGTCCACACACAGCAAGACAGTGTTGTAAAAGCGCGGTAAACAGTCAGACTGCCTCCGTTTGCGTAGTAGGGCTGGCACAGGGTCAGTCTCTCGTCAGAGGGGCCAGAGCAGCCGTTAGTGCAGGGAAAGTCAGTCATGTGTCTGAGGGTCTGCCTGAGAAGCGCAGCCGGTAGGGATGAAACAGTCAATAGCATGTTCCTTTCAAGGATACTAGGACTTAGGAAGAGACAGTCCAGGCAGCCCAGTGTTTCTAAACAGCCGAGGTAGTCAGGCACATTCTGGCGGCGTCTCTCAGAGACTGAGTCAGTGACTTTCCACGGGTTGCCTGCACCGTGACTGACAGCCTGCCTCGTCCCCAGCACACATGCAAACGCGAGGTGTGGGGTCGCTCACCTAGCAACAGCAGTAGGCACCCCCTGCAGGCAGGTCCTGGGTCCGAGGTGCTGCCCCTTGCAGGTGACACCATCTTCATGCAGTCCAGCACCCAGAAGAGGTGAGACAAGAGCATGAACGCCGAGCCAGAATGCAGGAGAAGGTCAAAGGCGAAGGATAAAAATAGTGCAACGGTAGGTAGAGGCCGGAGCCCGAGCAGTTCGCAGGGCGAGTCTGTCTAAAGTTTTAAAAGGGAAATAAAGTCCACAGGCCATCTCCCTTCCCCCAACCCCTCATTCCTGTCTGGTGCTCGCTGCTAAGCCACCTCTCTCCCCACCTCTCCCTTCTGTCCCTCCTCCTCTCTCACTTTGTCTCTCTCCTTCTCGTCAGCGCTCTGTCTCCATCCTCTCTCTATCTCTCTGTACCTTCTCTCTTCCTCTCCCCTCTCTCCCCTTGCTTATCCTCTCCCTTCTCTCTCGCTGCTGACCGCCTCCCTCTCCTCAGTCTCTCGACAAGGCGCCGTCTCGCTGCCTCTCTTGCCCCCCCCCCTGCCTGTCACCCTTCAGCCCAGCTGTCTTCGGCACATTACAGGTAAGGCACTGAGAGAGCCGGCCGCCCAGATGCACTGCAGCCCGTGCCAGTCCCTGCAGTGCACGCGCTCCGCATCTCCAGGCGTCAGAGGAGGAGCTGCCGGACAGGCTCTGCCTCTCCCTGCCAGGGCTTGCGCTTCACAGGCCAGGAGATGCTGGGAAGAATAAGCATTTGCAATGCAATAGGTCTCACAGTTGTGAGAGTTGGAGCTAATGGCATTGTAAATGGCAGTGCCTTTTATTACGTGTTGGTTTTTAAAACATAAATGAAAGGCATTGTCATTTACAATGCCAATAGCTTAAACTCCCGCAAATGCGAGACCTATTGCATTGCAAATGCTTGTTTATTATGTTTTTTCAGAGCAAGTTTATAGAGTGATTTATCAGAGGAGCTATAGTTCCTCTGCCACTCTCTTTCAAGATCTTAGAGCTTCCGTGAACTAAGAAGTATTACGGGTGGTTTTAGCAACCTTCAGGGAGGGGGAGGGATAGTTCCAATGCCTGGCATTGAAGCCAACCTTCTAAAGCCTGCACATCGTGTTCCAAGATGCCACTTAAGGAAATCGGGTAGCGGCTTAAGGCACACTGAATAGCCTCAGGTGTCATCAGATGGAATGGCCTGAAACTGTGGCTCGTCCTAGCGTTGACTGAGGATTGGGACCTAACAAGGTCTCTGTGAATTTTAAATACGACCAAATGGTGATCGGGCCAAGTTAAGGTGCGGGGGCATCGGCATAAATCTGGTTAGAGGAGAAGACCTGATCCAGTAAGTGCCTTCTGTCATGGGTAGGAAGACAAACATAGAGAGTCAAGTTGAGAATGTCAAATGAATCGCATAGTCTCTTGGAATCAGGATCCAGTGGCTTATCCATGTGGATATTAAAGTCCCCAAGGACCATGCAGTGGCTGTATTTAGCCGCAATAGGGCAAATAATAAGGCTAATGGAGTCTAGAAAGCTCTTTGCCAGTCCGGGAGGGAGGTAAATGACTACTCCTGCCTTGGATTGGTGGGCTGAGATCGTTAGGAGAAAATCCAAGCTCCCATCCCCCTCTATTTCCGAGTTAGCTAGGGCGGTCTTTCCTCATAATCTGGTAGCCCTGAGGAACTGCATTAGCAATAGTGGGATTAGAGGCGTCCGTTAGCCAATTTTCCGTGAGAAACACCAGGTCGGGGGAGGAATCTGCTAACAGATCGTAAATTTCAAATTCATGTTTCTTTAAGGAACGGACATTCAGTAAAAAAGCCCTCAGAAAGTTACCAGAAACATCTGATCTAATGCTGGGAGAACTTGTGTCCCTAGTAAGTGTGTACTCACCGAGGGAAGTACAGACGGTCCAGTTAGTCTTTGCACCCCTGGGAAAGATTATTCCCCATCATGTCGAGGTGAGCTTTGCAGACCAGGTGTTTGTTGAGATCTAAAAGGGAGTGCCTGCCATAACTAATTGTTTTGGGTTGTTCCAGAACAAAACCGACAGCATGCCCGGCCCCCTCGAGGACACTGACTGGCGCAGATGGGCTTGCCTTAGGTGCGCCAGTGGCACGCGCGCTAGCGCAGCATCCCAGTTTAACAGGGCCAGCGTTGAACAACTAGACCGCACCGTCGGGAGGAAAGAGGCGATCGGGAGCGTCAAAGAATCAGGGTTCGATTCCCCCTCCCTCCAGCAAAATTTCCAAATTCAAATTCCCCAACAGCTAGATAAAATAAAGTTCCCACACAGTAAACTGGCAATTCATTTAAAATTCCTATTAAAGTGCAAAGCGTGCAAAATTAGCCGCGAAATGGAGCGAGGTAGAGGCAAAGATTGAAGATAACGGGATCTAGCGCGCTAGCGCAGCGTCCTGTTTTAACAGGGCCAGCGTTGAACAGCTAGACCGCACCTTCGTGAGGAAAATGGCGGTCGGGAATGTCAAAGAATCTGGACTCGATGCCCCCTCCCTCCAGCAAAATTCCCAAATTCAAATTCCCCAATTTATATTCCCCAACAGCGAGATAAAATAAAGTTCCCACGCAATAAAATAGCAATTCAACACAGATTAAAACAATGGTAAAATAATTAAAATTCCTATTACTGTGCAAAGCATGCAAAATTAGCAGCGAAATGGAGCGAGGTAGGGGCAAAGATTGAAGGTTACGGCGTCCGCCTCGGATTCAGCCTCAACCACAACCTGTGGTGCCACCACCTGCTTTCCCGCACCTTGTACCACCAACTCAGCTTAGTGCAGAAACACACTCCTCTCAAGATACTTATCTGGAGGAAGGAGAACTTCAGGAACAACCAAAAACTGACACAGATGAGTGGGAGGATTGTGGCCTCTACCTTAGCCCTGCCACAGGTTGACTCCCCTCACAATGACAGTCACATTCCACCCTCTGGTAGAGAAGGCATCAAATCTGCTTGACCTCCCAAGTTGCGGTCATAGAGACTGCTTTTGATAAAATTTTAAAGAAGCTCCATGGAAGTCAGTAAAATAGATTTCCGTTCTGGACCAGCTTTGGACGGAGGAAGTTAAAATCTTGCAGAAGTCGGTCTCTCACCCACAGTTACTAGGCTAAATAAGAAATTGAGATTATCTGAAAATGCCCTTGGATAGCTGCCAGAGAATCTCAAATGAGATTCAGTTGTAGTGCTAACTCCACATAGGCATTTAAGCAATCCATTCTCGCTGTCAACAGCCCATTAGGAAAGATGGACAATTACAGTAAACGTGGGTCCATCTGAGCAGCAGCATCTGTTAAACTGGATAATTCTTTAGTTCTAGTTTGCTGTCATGATTTGCAAGTGTTGGCGGATATGGTTCTATACCTGCACTTTCTTACGGAAGGAAGAAGCTATGGCAATGCTCTGTGAAGGAGAAAGGGCTTCTGTGGGAATGCCAAATGGAGTATTCAATGTGAACACTACCATATTTAGGTTGATGGCCGGGTTGGTGGTAATTAGGAGACCAGGATTGCTCCTGTCACTGCAGAAGGGCAGCATTGTATCTTTGACATGCCGTTTTACAGAGACCATCTGTTTGGCAAGTATGTAAATGAGGCAATACAGCAAACTAATCGGACACCGAAACAACCTACTTTTGAGGTAGTGGGTGCTCATTCATGGTGTAAGAGGCAGAGGATTATCAACTTTTAGAGGTAGCTACCAGCTGCACCACCCCATCATATAGCCTGTTCCACAAACACTGTACTACTGACAACTCCACCATCCAACAACAGCAACCGGGACACCTTACTCTTCCTACCCTATGCAACAATCTAGGAAACAAATCGCTACTCAGAGCAAACAAGACTTCTCTTGCTGACCTTTCTCTGGCCCAACTTCCGATTCCAGGTCTAGTTTCTCTATTTTCTCCTTCTCATCCAGATTCCCACTTGAATGATGGTGGTCCCACTTCTGAAAAAGGCTGGTGCGGACACATCAAACCTCTCTAATTTCAGACCTATCTCCTTGCTGCCTATCTTCTCAAAGATACTGGAGAGGCATGTCAATACGCAGATCACTCATTTTATTGAAAATCAGGGCTTCTTACATCCTTCTCAGTCCGGTTTTCGGGCTCACCACTCTACCGAGACTGCATTACTAGGGGTAACTGAGAGGCTCCGGCACGGTATCGATCGCGGAGAAACTTCTGTCCTCATCCTTTTGGATTTGAGCGCAGCGTTCGATACTGTGTCTCATTCTATCTTACTCAACTCTCTCCGTTCCCTTGGATTAGCTGGCCCTGCACTTGCTTGGTTTGCCTCCTTTTTAAGTGAGCGCACATTCCAAGTTTTTTCTCAGAAAGCTGCATCTACGATCTGTCCATCGGCGCATGGTGTCCCTCAGGGGTCCTTTCTCAGCCCGCTGCTATTTAATATTTACATCAAACCTCTCGCTACCATCGTAGAGGATGCCGGGCTGACCATTTTTTCATACGCCGATGACACGCAAATTGTCTTTTCTCTCTCCAGTACCGAAGCTAACAGCGTGTCTGGTTTGAAAACCGGTCTGTCACTTGTGGCTGAGTGGATGCAGAGGCATCCCCTCAAGCTAAACGGTGACAAAACCGAGATTATCATCTTGGGGAAACAGAAGGATTTATGGGGTCCGCAACACTGGCCCAGTACTATGGGTCCCACCCCTCAACCAGGCTCGTGGTACGTAACCTGGGTTTTCTCATAGACGATAGATTGTCTATGAGGCAACAGGCCACCAAGGTGGCGGCCATCTGTTTTACTACTTTAAGATGGCTCAAAAAAATCCTCTGGATGTTGCCTCATGCCACCAGGAGAACCGTAGTCCAGGCGCTGGTAACATCTCGCTTGGACTATGGTAATGTTCTTTATCTTGGTGCAGATGCTGCAACTGTTAATAAACTACAGGTTGTACAAAACTCATCAGCCCGTCTCCTCTGTAACATCCCGAGGAGATCTTCGGCTGCCCAGGCCCTTCGTGATCTTCACTGGCTCAAGGTCTCGAGCCGTATAAAATTCAAAGCCTTATGCTATCTTTTTAAAATTAAACAGGGTTCTGCCCCTTTGTACCTCCAGAGCTTAGTTCAACCCTATAGGCCCTGTCGTACTTTGAGATCGACCAATTGCGACTATGTCATTCCCAGATTTAAACTGGTGAAGATGGGGGGAAGATCTTTCTCTCATCTTGGCCCCAAATATTGGAACGCCCTGCCTGTTGCCCTGAAGGCCGAGACTAATATGCTCTGCTCCCGGAAAAAACTGAAGACTTTACTTTTTTTAATCATCCCCGGTAGCTTTTGTTGTTAATACTCAGCTGTGTTGTTGTTAGTTTTCTTCTTCAGTCTATCCCTTGCGCCGGGAAACCCATTGCGGGTAGCTGTTGCGCACTATAAGTTTTAAATAAATAAAATTCCATGCGGTAGGATCTCTTTTATTGTCAAAGATAGGCTATTTCATTTGACCTGTGAGTGTGTGGGCCTAATGAAAGATGGGCACACACAAGTTTCTCCAAAAACCTTTCAGTATAGTAAGGGAGCAGTATTAGGATCCATGCTTTCAAAAGGGACAGCTTTAGCCCATCCCCAAATCCCAACAGCTCTGAGGGTTCCGCAACAGTTTTTTCTTGACATGGAAATAGTCTTCAGAATCACAACTCATCTTGGACTTTTGCCCACTCAACAAATGTCTAAAGAAGAAGTTGTTCAGAAAGGCAACTCTCCAAGCTCTTGCCTCAATTCGAGAGTTTATGAAAAATTCTGACCTTCATGATGTATGTTTTCATATACACATCTACCCCAAATACTGCAAATATCTAGGATTTGATATAGCTGGGTATCTTTACTAGCTCAAGGTCCTTGCCCTTTGGGCTTGAGTTGACACCAAGAATATTTACAAAATGCATAGTACCAGTTGCAGCTTATCCAAGACACTAAGGTCACAATGTCTTTCCCCACCTAGACAATTGGGTGGTGAAATGAAAGTTTTTGACCAAGGCAAAGATCAAATAGGGCCTATTCAGAACTGTTCAACAAATTGAGCTTCTCCATCAATGCAGCCAAATCTCAACTGCAGCAACCACTTCCATTCAATTCCTGTGCACCATCTTGAATGCAGGAGCGGGCAAGGCCTTGCCATCTCTAGATAGGATTCTTTCAAATACAATTGCTTACTCTTGCAAAAAGTGAAAACGATTTGTGTTACTCTTCAAATATCTACTGGGGAAAATTATGTCTTGTATTCCTGCCATAGTGAGGTTAAAAATGTGTCCTCCACAGGACGAGTTTACTGTCCCATCACAGAAAGGGCCCAGATCCCTAGACTATAGCATTCAAGTGAAAAGGTGATTAGCAGCAGCTATTTTCTCAGACCAGGGTTGGTTGCCCCTTACAGTGCCTAGTGTAGGCCCTTTCAACAAGAATTATCATTGCGTACTGACACTGCTTGCTATTCTAAGTATGTGAATTTGCGGAAAATCCAATGCTAGAGGTGAAAGAAGTTACTTATCTGGATCTACTGTTCTTCAGCTTTGATATCCTTTGTGGATTCACATGCAACTCTTCCTGATCAAGAGCATATTGGATGTTTAACGGGTGATATTAAAAAATATATATATATTTTTAAATCATATCAGGACCATGAGATGGGAATGGTGAAACAACTCTCTTCTCTAGGGCTGGGTTACTATCACAAGGGTAAAAGACATTAATGCTCTATGAAGGAGAGACCACTAGAATAACCCCTGTCCTTGCATGATCCCTCTCTGCATCTCATCAGCTGTCCCTTTGGCAGGTGCTGCACTGTTCCTGGATGGATACCTTGAACCTCCAGCTACTCATTCCAGAATCCGAAATCTCAAGATATCGAATAGGTCCTGTCACTCTTCATTCTTCAGGGATATGATTAGTTTTTCTTCAGGGGATATCCATTGATAATCATAAGCACTGAATAGTCCAGTCCTCATTTAGGGATCTTAGAGCACTTCTCCTCAATATCTTTTTCAGTGTACATATTTGCCTTACTTCAAGAAGGCCAAGTTTTAAGATACACTTTAAAATGTTTTGCGACCTATAAAAAAATATATAATTTTTAGAAAAAGGCAGAGCTAATAGAAAATATGAAAAACAACTAGAAACAAGATCATCTTTTCTCAAGAAATCACATGCCTTTTTCAAAGGAAATGGGGAAGAAGGTATAGGGTAATGTATACACATAGGCTGTGGTTATGCTAGTAAGAAAACTGACACAACATTGTAAAGGGACCACAGCCCTCCAGTATACCATCAGGTCCAGCAGATCTCCAAACATCTTTACAAATTGGAACCTAACCAACTTTACTCAACTTCTTCGGACACCTAGAGTGTTTTTCTGTCATTTTCTGACAGGGAAATTTGGTTTCACTGCAAATAAAATGCCATCTTTATTTGCCAAGTGCCCTATCTGTGGCAGAAAAAAGGCAAAATCCCCATGGTCTGTGTATACTTTGCCTTCTTGATAGTTAACATCCCAGAAAAATGTCAACATTGTAAGACCTTTTCCCGGTGTTCCCAAAAGGACATGGAAAAGAGGAACTGCGCAGACAGCATGAGGTGCTATCTGAAGTTGGGAAGTCAGTCTTGAGGAGAGAGTCAGTCTTCTACCAGGGCTCTGACTCCATCCTGTTTGAACTCCATGAGCGGGAGAACTAAAAAGTTCACATTCCCACGGGACGTCAAGAACTTCAACGTTCAGACGAGGTGCATTGGCAGCCTGCTCACTGTCGAAGACTGGGTCGGCATTGAAGAGCAGGCGCTTTTCGACATTGAAATACTGATGGTCGATTTGGCGTCTGCACACAGAATCTGCATTTTCCATCTCAAAGTCTTCGAATTGGATCAGAAAAATAAAGGAGAAGACTTCTGACAACTTTGGATTCAGAATCCTCAAGAGAATATTCTCGATCATTGCCAGTAGTTATTCCAGATTCTCCAGAATGCACTGCTTCTCAACAAAATTCACCGTCTTACCATCCAGTTCCTCCAGCATCACTTCCAAATCCCTCACCTCCTCCTCAAACTGCCATGCCTTTGGGGGGGCTTACCCTCTAGCAAGCCCAGCTTTACCACAGCGCAGATCCAAGTCTCTACTAGAGAGGGCCAGATCTCTTTGCACATAAAGATTAAGTCCAAGATGTCGTTCACAACATTCTAGACAAAACTCGTCTTCAAGGTGTTCATCTAGATGCAGACACAGGTACAGACCCAAGTCCAGGACCAGTTCCTATTCCACAGAGACTTCTTCGGACACAAGGAGGTTTCCCCTCCTTTGACTGACTCTCCTCCAACAAGACAAATGTAAAGATATTCTTAAGTCCAAACAACTGTTTGTGAATTATGGCCCAGTATGTAGTGGTTTAGCTACAAGTAAACATCTCTATCCAAGTGGATAGTGTCCTACATTCTGGTATGCTGTCAAAAAGCTGACAAAACCTTAGCGGGTAAACCAGCAACCCATTCCATCAGTGGTAAATCTGAAACAGCTGTTCCTTTATGGGACGCTTTTGTCTCGATTCTGATGCTAGATCAGATGCACAAGTAGGACAAGCTTAGTTTGGTCTTGGTTATTTCTGTTGGACCTCTTTCTCTTCTACCACCACCTTTTTTGTGAATGGGCTTGCTAGTCTTTTCAGTGCCTATGATTATCAATTGAGATCCCCTGAATGAAAAAGAGGTTACTTGCCTATTATCCTAGTTCTCCTTCAGGTGAATCAACATTGAAATCATAAGCAAGTCTTCCACCTCCCTCAGTGGAAGGGATGAAGATAATTAACTGACATTCTAATTTTCATTAGTCTTTGTCTCTTACTCTGTAAAAAAAAAAAAAAAAAAAAAAGGAAAAAAAAGAACTGAAGCAATGTCCATCTGCTGGGCCTGATACAATCGTGGCGACCCTTAGCCCTTAAATGTGCAGTGTCCGTATTTTATAAAAGCCTAGCTGTCGCCTATGTCTCTACATTGTCCTATTTGTTCTTTTCCATTTCCTTTGAACAAGGTTTGTGAATGAGATTTGTAAGGAAAAAGTATCTAGTTTATAGTATTTTTCTTCAGTTTTATTGTAAAGTTTGTCTTTTTAGAAGTAAATGAATGTATTTTGCCAATAGAGCCTATATTACAGGATGTAAGTAAGTAAATAATTGTATTTGTACATGGTTAATTAAAACCTTTACAAAGCAGTTAGAACGTAAAATGGATGTAAAAATGTAAAGAAAATTGTATGATTAAATCAATAGCATTTCCAAAGCGCAACCCTGTCACCCTTGGCGTTATCTGGGTGATGTCTCACTTGTGTTAAAACTTGGCCATCCAGAAGTAAGGTGAAGATTGTCACTTGCGAAATACATATTTTGAAAAAGTGCTCCGAGACCCTGCACACAGATGAGACCAGTCATTGCTGATAATTTTAATGGATATTCCCACAAATGAGAACAAGGATTACAGGTAAGAAACCTTTCCTACATCTTGTGCTGTGCTAAAGCAGAGGTATGAAATGAAAATAGGATTTTTAAAGCGATCTTCTACCCGAAGGTGTCTAAGCGCTGGCCAACTGAAGTAAGGTAGACTACTTAGTATGAGCTTGAAAATAAAAGTTCAGATGTTATTGGTTAATAAGCCAGGTTTTTAATGCTTTCCTGATGGCCAGTAGATCGGTATCACTTTTAATATTGAGGCACAACTTGTTCCACAGTCTGTCTCTGCAGACTACAAAGCTTCTGCCACCCCAAGAAGTTTTTTTTAAACCTGGGAATCACTAGATTGTGAAGATACAGATTGCAGAGGCTTTACTGAGGTGTTGCAAAGGAATTTTTGTTTATGGCATGTGGGGTCAATATTGTGCAAAGACCTAAATGCGATGCATAGTGCCTTAAAATCAATGCGCCTCCTGATGGAAGCCAGTGCAGCTGTTTTAGAGATTGCGATACTAATTTGTATTTCGGAGTGCCCGACAGTAACATGGCATCGGCATTCTGAATAGTCTATAACTTCAGAAATCGTTTCTGGATATTCATGAACCGGGGATTGCAATAGTCAAGTTGTGATAAAAGGAGAGCGGATATCGCAGTTTTCTGTAGTTCCGTCGGAATGAAACGAAGAACTTGACTCAGCAGTTTTAATGTAAAAAAATAAATAAGAGGCAGGAGTAATATGACTAACCCTCAAAAGATAGTTCGCTGTCAAAAAGAACCCCCAGGTTCCTAACTTTTGTAGCTGGATTTGCAAGGGTGCCATGGTCCTGGGCCCACTATCTTGGTAACCATGAGGAAGAGTCCCTACAAAATACCGTGACCTCTTATTTGGAGGAATTTAATTTTAAGCATTTTCCGCTCACCTATCTTCCTATGTGCAGGATACAGTTGTAAAATCTGGTGGCAGTAGCCTCTGGGTTGCTAGTCACCAACACCACAATTTGGGTGTCATCTACATAAGACCAAGCGTAAAGCCATGGGATTTAATCAAAGACACCAGTGGAGTCACACAAAGATTAAATAAAGCAGAGTCATGTGGGACTACACATGGCAGAGAGAAAGGAGATGAACTGAAACTATCCAGAGCCACTTCCTGCTCTCATCCAGTGATCAAAAGGTTTTAGGAGGGAAGAGTGCTTTGTCTCTAATACCCAAGGCGGTAAGTCAGGTAATGAGCAGAGAATGGTTGATTGTGTCGAATGCCGCCAAGAGATCCAATAAAATCAAGGCGACACTTCCTCCAACATGAAGGGTTTGCTTGATTTCCTCAGAGGCTGTGATAAGTGCTAGCTCAGTACTGTGATTGCTTCTAAAGCCATATTGTGGTTCGTCTAACAGATTGTTTCGTTGATGAAAGAGGTAAGTTCAGTGTTTATTGCTTTTTCGCTAATCTTTGCTGAAAATGGCAGTTGTGAATTGGCTGGTAGTTGTTAGCGTCTGTAGGGTCTCAATTAGACTTTTTTATTAGTGGAAGAATAGATACTTTCTTCCCCTCAAATAGCCAGTACTGAACATCTTGTTATAGATGTCGGTAAGAAAGGTGGCTGTTATTTCAGAAACTAAGTGCATTATCTTAGGTGGGCAAGGATCTTTGGGGGTATGTAATTTAATTGTTGCTAACAATCCTAAAGTTTGATGTAAGGAGAAGAAAGGAGTGATACTTTTCTAAAGGGCCTTTACTAGTCAAGGTATTAGGACCGATCATGATATTTGAAACAGCACTATCTGTTTCCAAATTATGTGGGAAGTCTTTTATGAAATAGTGAGCCAAAGCAGGATTCATCTTGAGGGCATCATCATCTGCTGAATGAAGAGAGTTCTTGCTAGCCAGAAAGGAGTCATATGTGCCCTTACCCATACCTTTGAAGGAGGTGGTCAGGCCATTGACAATCAGTTGGTCAACTGTTATTTTCTTTTCCATCAGTTTTATCAATTTCTTAATAGTGGTAAAAAGTTCCTTAGAGGAATTTTTGGCTGACTATATTTTATAGGTAAAGTAGCGTACTTCCTCATGCAACATGGTCTTATAGGTTAGAAGAGATTGTAAGTCTCTTTATCTGAAGGATCAATTGATTCTCCATTTTCTTTCAAGGCTACAACATTTTAGCTTAAGTTGCCTAAGATTATTGGTCAACCAAGGTTCAGAGGTGTAGTTATCTGACATTGGTAGGCTTTTAGGGGGATTAGCTGGTTAAGAGCCTTATCCAACCATTGACGGTAATTACTGGCACTCAAGTCAATTTAATTTGTGGCCATTGGTTGATTGTGGGCTAAATTATGATTAAAGATATGAGCGTAGAGTGTATGCCAAGGATGTTGGCTCCGCATTACTTTGGGAATGGTGTTCACTAGATCGTTCACTTCCAAGCTGAGCGGAAACATTACAGCATGATAGACTAATTGAGCTTAAGCGAGGATAATATTTGTAAATGGGTATTGTTAGAGGAAAGGGCCATCTAGTAAGTGACCTGCCATATGGGTTGTTAACCTCAACTAGTTGAGTCAGGTTGATACTAGCTATAAGATCGGAGGAGTCGGCTTCAAGTTGACTAAGTGAATGATAAAATCTCTAAGAATTGTAAGGTCAGGTAGGGCAGCTTTAATTTCTAGCAGTTGACTAGCTTTGTCAAGGAAGGCTGCACTGCGGCCTTGGAGAGGGGTGGGGGGTGATAAATCAGTATACCATTGAAGGAGTATCTCATTCATTTCTACTTTGAAAAATAGTGCCTCAGCCCTGAATTGCTGAGAGCGCTTGTTTTTTAACAATGAGGGGCTCACGATAAATAATCGCCAGGCCTCCTCTCCTTTTACCAACTCGATCCAGCCTGGAGATAAAAAAACAAACTGGGGGAAGAGCTGGAATTAAGTTGGGAGCAGATGTTTCACCAGCCCAGGTCTTGGTGATAAAAATCTAATCCAGGGCTTTAGCTTCTATAAAGTCTGTACATAATAGTGTGTTTTTTTAACAGTAACCTGGTCTTTGAGGGCGCATCTGCAATTAACTGTCCAACTTTGCTTTCCTGCTGTCCGAGTGTGGAGGTACAGGAGGGACGTGGCCTGAATTTTATTATTGGTGAGCAGGAGCTCAGTTGGGACATGACACGTCGATGCCTTCCATATGGGGAGGCTTCAGGGTTGGGCCGGGGCATACCTTATCTGGAGGCATAGGTTTTTACCAGATCATCCCTCATGTAGTGGATGCATGCTGTCCTAAGGATGGTAGAAACGGCAGGGGGAAGAAACGTGCTTCTCATCCAGGGGATACTCATCAATAGTCATAATCTATGAATAATCCCCGCCCATGTGCATATAGAAAATACATATAAATATATATGTATATATATGTGAAAACATATATTTGCAGCCTAAAACATTTCCCAACTGGCAAAATTGCCGCAAAATTACGTAAATTAGCATACATACAGAAGTACTCTCCCAACCCCTAAGGAAGAAAGAGAGCAGTAAACATTTGCATACAACAATGCTTTATTGCCATAGGAAATACCTGTAATTGCAGGCATTTGCCAGTAGGCTGCAGTAGAGTATAAAGCAACAAAGAAAACTGACACCTTGCCTTTAAGGCATTAGAGTAGGGGTACCGTGCCTTTAAGACCTGAAGGCGACCACCTGCTCCCATGGTGCACCACAGGTGGCAGTTGGGTCAGTTCTTTTTTCCGGCTCCTTCTGTGAGGATCCTGGAGCTTGAGCTCTTCAGTTTTCAACTGAAATTGTGATTTTGAGAGATTTTTCTCTGAAATGTTGACATTTTATGGATTATTAAGGCTTCTGATTTATTTTTCTGTGGTAACCCACAAGAATTTCCTGTCAGAATGCTTGCTCTGTTCCGGAAATGTCCTTCTTGTGACAAAAAGATGGCTCTGGCTGACCCACATTCTGTGTGTATTGTGTGCCTTCCATCTTCACACAACCCTGACCAGTGCCACCACTGTCAAAAGTTTTCTAGACGAACTCTTCGCGACAGGGAGAGAATTTGACTTCATGCCATGCAGGAGAAAGACAGAAGTCACCAGGTGGGTGCTTCTACAGTCCTCCGATGTTCTCCTACAAGCAAGCAGGGCCAAAAACTGCGTTGGTCCGCTTCACCTGCCCCCAGGAAGAGGAAGGAAGGTCGAAGAACTCCGTCGAGGTCGCCGTTGAAGAGGCCCAGATCAACATCACGACGTCGAAGATCTCCGCCGCAGTCAAGTAAGTCGGCGTCGAGGCGCCGTACTTGGAGCTCGAAGTCTATGGCTGCTACCATCTCTAAGTTTCCGTTGACGTCGAGGCTTCCGTCGACGTCGAGACACTCTCCGCCGCCCCTGAGGGGGGTCAGCGTCGAGAGCTAAGACGGCATCCAGGTCGCCGCCGTCTGGCGGGCCGCCGTCGAGAGGGACTTCCAGATCCCATCCTTCGATTTCAAGTTCAATATTTGTATAGCGCACTACTCACCCAGAGGGTCTCAAGGCGCTTGAGGGAGGGTGGTACTTTACTTATCGAATATCCAGGTTTTTAGTTGTTTTCTGAAGGAGAGGTGGTTCTGTGTAAGGCAGAGGTGGGTGGGGAGAGAATTCCAGGTTTTGGCCGCTAAGTAGGAGAAGGATCTCCCCCCCCCCCCCATGGTGGATCTATGGATGCGCGGAATTGCGGCGAGGGCTTGATTGGACGATCGTAGTTGGCGGGTGGGGGTGTAAAAGGACAGGCGCGTGTTGAGGCATTCGGGTCCTAGGTCGTAGAGGGCTTTGTGTACGTGGGTGAGAAGGCGGAACGTTATTCTCTTGTTGACGGGGAGCCAGTGGAGATCTTTCAGGTGACCGGAAATGTGAGCTTGGCGGGGGATGTCGAGTATGAGTCTGGCTGAGGCGTTTTGAATGCGTTGGAGTTTTTTCTGTAGTTTGGCTGTGGTTCCGGCGTAAAGGGTATTTACGTAATCCAGTCGACTTGTGACCAGTGCGTGGGTGACTGTCTTTCTTGTTTCGGTGGGGATCCAACGGAAGATTTTTTTGAGCATGTGTAGCATGTTGAAGCATGATGATGAGACGGCGTTGACTTGTCTGGTCATCGAGAGGGAGGAGTCCAGGATGAAGCCCAGGTTACGTGCGTGGTCCGTAGGTATGGGTGCGGTTCCCAAGGCCGGTGGCCACCATGAGTCGTCCCAGGCAGATGGGGATGAACCTAAGATGAGGACTTCCGTTTTGTCCGAGTTCAGTTTTAGACGGCTGTTCTTCATCCACTCGGCTACTTCTTTCATTCCTTCGCGTAAGTTGGTTTTGGCGGTGTTTGGGTCTTTGGTGAGGGAGAGGATTAGCTGGGTGTCGTCTGCGTAGGAGATGATGTTGAGTTGACGCGCGAAGGATGCGAGGGGGCTCATGTACACGTTGAAGAGGGTGGGACTGAGTGATGATCCTTGTGGTACGCCGCAGATGACTTTGGTGGCCTCTGATCTAAAAGGGGGAGGCGGACTCTCTGGGTTCTTCCGGCGAGGAACAAGATGATCCAGTCCAATGCTTTTCCTTGTATTCCGATGTTGCTGAGGCGTTGTATGAGGGTGCTATGACATACTGTGTCGAAGGCTGCGGAGAGGTCAAGTAGGATGAGGGCAACTGTTTCTCCGTTGTCCAGTAGTGTTCGAATATCGACTGTTGCTGCGATGAGGGCGGTTTCGGTGCTGTGTTTGGCTCGGAAGCCGGACTGTGAGGGGTCGAGAGATTTGTTGGATTCGAGGAAGGCGGCGAGCTGTCTGTTGACGGCTTTTTCAATGACTTTGGCAGGGAATGGGAGGAGCGAGATGAGGCGGTAGTTCTTCAGTTCAGTGGGGTCTGCTGTGGGTTTCTTCAGAAGGGCGCTGAGTTTGGCATGTTTCCAGCTTTCCGGGAAGGTAGTGGAGTTGAGGGAGCAGTTGATGACGTCTCGGAGATGGGGTGCGATAGTGGAGTCTGCTTTGTTGAAGATGTGGTGGGGACAAGGGTCGGTTGGTGATCCTGAGTGGATGGAGTTCATCAGGCGGATGGTGTCTTCAGTGGTCATTGGGTTCCAGGCGCAAAGGTTGTAGGAGGGGGGGTTTTGGTTCGAAGGTGGGTGGAGTGGACTGGTCTCCGGATTGGTTTTCAAAGCTGTTATGTATGTCGGCAATTTTGTTGTGGAAGAATGAGGCGAGGGAGTCGCAGAGTTCTTGGGAGGGAGTGATGTCGTTGGTGCCGGCGGTGGGGTTGGTAAATTCTTTGACTATGTTGAATAGTTCCTTGCTGTTGGGGGAGTTGTTGTCAAGTCGATCCTTGAATGCTGATTTCTTGGTGGATCTGATCAGTTGGTGGTGTTTGCGGGTGGTGTTCTTGAAGGTGGCCAGGTTGTCAGTGGTTGGGTTTTTTCTCCAGGCTTTCTCGAGGGTGCGACAGAACTTCTTGGATTTCTTGAGGTCATCGTTGAACCAGGGGGCTTTTTTGCTACCTCGCTTGACTTGATGGTTTTTCAAGGGTGCTTGAAAAACAAGATGTCAAGGAGGTCGACGTCGAGGTGACGCCAGGAAAGGTCGCCGTCAACACGACGTCGAAGGTCATCATCGACACGACGTCGAGAGTCGCCGTCGACACGACATCATGGAGGCTCTCCATCTGACCGACGTCGAGGGAGATCAATGTCGAAGTCTCCGGATCGACGTCAAGGTTCTCAGTCGAGCACCTCACGACGTGGTCGATCGACGTCGAGAGCATTAAGACACCGCTCGACGCCACTGGTCACACAGACGTCTTCAACGTCGAGGCTTTCGCCGTCGAGGGATCAAGTGACGGTGACGGTGGTGGTGGAGTCCCCTGGTTCCAGCTCTTCAGGAGGCAAATCATCATCTCCAGGTTTAAATATCGTGGAGATCTCCCCGGAACCTTCACCCAGATCTGCGGACAGATCACGCAGCTTGGTGCCTCATCATCCTCAAGGGGCTGTATCTGGAGGTCAGAGTAGCCCGGGCTCGGGTTACTCCCACACATACTCTCCGTCTACGGCAAGAACCCCGGCCAGACCGTCTAGGTCTCCTCGGAGGCTGAGTGTTTCACCCAGACCAAGATCTAGGACCAGATCACGTTCTCCAGTACGGCCAAGAACACCTGTCAGGCCAAGTCCTTCTCCAATCCGGCCAAGACCTTCTCCTAGACCAAGATCTCCATCAAGACATCGCTCTAGGTCCGGGGACCGTCACAGCAGGCATCGTGACCGGCCCCATAAGAGGCGGCGTACAAGTTCTTCATCATGGTCGTCTTCTACTAGGTCGTCTTACCGAGATTACTCTCCGACCTTCTCATCTACGCCTCCTTCCCGAGTCTCTCCAATTGACGACATCGCGACTTTCTCCGATGTTCTGGGAAGAGGAGCAAAAAGGTCAACATTACGCTACATACTCCAGTGGTTCCCACTTCTGTGATTTTTGATACCCTTCATCATCGTACAGCGCCCAGGCCTCTACTGCCCCTGGTTCCCAGCCTCCTAGAACCGGCTATGTCTTCTTTCCTCACACCAGCGGTAGTGGGATCTGTTCCATCTCGGATAGCCAAAAAGTACAAGGCCCCTGTAGAGGATCCCTTGTTCCTCAGATCTGATCCTCCTGCAGACTCCATTATTGTGGCGGCTGCCATGAAGTCCCATTCAGCCACCACCTCTTCCTCAGTACCACCTGAGAAAGACAGCAAACTTATGGACTCGTTTGGCAGGAAGGTATGCAACACCTCCTCTTCATTTATGAAGGTGGCTAGTGCCTCTGCTCTGCTTGGAAGGTACGACAGGTCCCTTTGGGATTCCCTGACTCGCTTTACAGACAAGCTTCCCAAGGAAGATCAACAAGACTTTGTTGAGATTATACAGGAAGGAGGGCTTGTAGCCAATCAGGTCATCAGCGCAGCAGTGGATGCCTCTGACCTTGCGGCCCACGGCTACTCACAGGGTATTTGCTCCCGTTGTTCGGCCTATCTCCGCCTGATAGGGCTCAAGCCAGACTCCCAGAAGAAGTTATTGAATCTCCCATTCAATCGTAACTCTCTTTTTGGAACGCATGCGGACGACGAAATGTCCAAAATGAAAGCGGAGATGGACACCGTCAAGGCTGTGGGGTTATAAAAGCGCAAGGAATTCAAGAAGTGCTTTCGCCAGGGAGACAGGAGTACTTTTCAACAGAGGGGATCAAATCCCTCAGTGGCAATCTCAGTCTCAGCAGAAAACGCAGTTCCAGCAGCATCGTCCTGGCCGAGGGAGAGGTAGCAATAACAAGCAGCAGTCCTCCTCCAAGCAACCTCCCAAGCCCTGAGCCATTGCTTCCTCCACGACTGTTTGCCACTCCGGTGGGAGGGAGTGTGTCTCATCATCTGGTAGAGTGGAAATCCATAACAAAAGACAGATGGGTGCTGAATATTGTGCAGCATGGTTACTTGCTGAGGTTCAAATTACCTCCTCCGCAAGTCCTCCTTCAGACAAAGCACCTTCCCCGATTCCAAAGTCAATTGCTACAAGACAAAGTCACCGTCCTCCTAAAGAAGAGGGCCATAGAGGAGGTTCCCCCCATTCAAAGAAATCAAGGAGTGTACTCCCGGTATTTCTTTGTTCAAAAAAGAGGAACTGTCAAAGAATACAGGCCCATTCTGGATCTACGATTGCTGAACAAATTCATACAAAAAGAAAAGTTCCGCATGCTCGCCCTGCACCAGATCTTCCCGCATCTTCATCAGGGAGACTGGATGTGTGCCATCGACCTGCAGGACGCTTACTTCCACATACCAGTGTCAGTCAAGCATCGGAAACTTCTAAGGTTTCAGATCGGACGCCATCACTACCAGTATCGAGTGCTTCCGTTTGGCCTGAAATCTGCACCTCGGACATTCTCCAAGTGCATGGCGGTAGTGGCCGCTTTTCTTCGCAAAAGAAAGATCTTCGTCTATCCACTTCTAGACGATTGGCTGTTGAAAAGCTCCACTCCGACTCTGCTTCAGAACCATCTGTCATTCTTCCTCAAACTGATGGACTCGTTGGGTCTTCAAGTCAATCTCAAAAAGTCAGTACTCAACCCTTCCCAACGGATCCACTACCTGGGCGCTTCCCTGGACTCACTACAGGCAAGCAAGTGTCCTTCGGAGGAGAGGTTGTCATCTATGCTCCTGAAGGGTCGCCTTCTACTGGACACTCACGCCCCCACAGCCAGACAAGTGTCCTCTCTCCTGGGGTCGATGGCTTTGTGCATCTACATTGTGCCCAATGCTCGCCTTCACATGAGGCCTCTGCAGCAAGCCCTCGAGGACCAATGGTCTCAGAGATCGGATCAGTGGGAAGACCGAGTCTGGGGTGCTCACATGGACCAGCTCCAAGTTCAAGGCCTCTGGTCCGAAGCAGAGCAAGGCTACCATATCAACTTCCTGGAGCTTCGAGCAGTTCATCTGGCTCTCAAGTCTCTTTATCCTTCTCTGCGCACCAACTACCTCCGGGTTCAGACGGACAAGACGACAACTATGTTCTATCTGAACAAACAGGGAGGCACGAGGTCAAGAGTCGTTTCTCTGGAGGCACAAGCCATCTGGCACTGGCTCCTGGCAAGGGGCCTTTCCATCGTGGCAGTTCATCTACCAGGACTTCAAAATGTCCAAGCAGACTGCCTAAGCAGAGTCTTCGTAGAAGCGCATGATTGGGTGCTCAACGAGGAAGTCGCGCAGGAGGTTTTTCTGCGCGGGGGCGTACCAGACATAAACCTGTTCGCAGACGCGGCCAATGCAAAATGCCCCGTCTTCGCGTCCAGGTTCCCCCAACAGGGATCTCTGGGGAACAGTCTTTTGATCTGCTAGTCGCAGACATTACTCTACGCCTTTCCTCCCCTGCCTCTGATCCCGGCCTTGATCCAGAAATTCTACAGGACCAATACCAGGATGATCCTGATAGCACCAGAGTGACCACGCCAGTGGTGGTACCCCGATATTCTACAGCTGTTGGAGGTTCCGCACCGGCGACTTCCTTGCCGTCCAGACTTGTTGTCCAAGGACCAGGGGAAAGTGTTTCACCCCAATCTCCCCTCCCTTCGCTTGACGGTATGGCTCCTGAGGTCATCCAGTATGGACACCTAGACCTCCCAGCAGACTGCATGACTATTCTTAAAGAGTCAAAACGACCCTCCACTAGGAAGTCATATTCTTTCAAGTGGAAGAGGTTTTTCTTATGGTGTCATGAGCACTCTCTTGACCCGTTACATGGCCAAGAGCAGGTGATTCTTCCATATCTGTTGGATTTAGCGAGATCAGGCCTGAAATACCACTCCATCAGGGTTCATTTAGCTGCCATTACAGCATATTGGAAGACTCCTAATCAAACATCTTTCTTCCTTATGCCTGTAGTTAAAGATTTCCTAGAAGGACTTAAGAAATTCTTCCCACCGGTGAGGTCCCCCTCCCCTCCCTGGGAGCTTAATATCGTCCTGACTAAACTGATGAGTGCTCCTTTCGAGCCTATACATAAGCCCTCTTTGCAGCACTTGACCTGGAATGCTGCTTTTTTTAGTGGTGATTACCTCTGCCCGTAGGGTCAGCGAAATCCAGGCCTTGTGTTGTAAGGAACCTTACACAGTTTTCATGCCAACAGGGTGGTCTTAAGAACGCACCCAAGTTATCTGCCTAAGGTAGTTTCAGACTTTCATATCAACCAGTCTATTACCTTACCTACATTTTTTCCTAAACCTTCTACTCCCCCGGAGAGGTCATTACATTCTCTAGATCTCCGGAGGGTCCTCAAGTTCTACTTGTCAAAAACCCTTTCACTTGGAAAGTCTGACCGGCTTTTTGTTAATTATGGCAGTACTAATACTGGACTGTCCGCTTCCAAACGATCCATTTCTCACTGGATAATCTCCTGTATAGCTTTAGCTTATCAACTAGCTAACAAGACCTTACGGGGTAAACCACATGCACACTCTACTAGAGGGAAAGCTTCCACTACAGCTCTCCTTCGTAATGTTCCTATTTCTGAAATTTGTAAAGCTGCAACTTGGCGGTCTGTGCATACCTTTACCCGCCATTATTGCCTGGACTCAGATTCTCAGGCCGATGCCAGAGTAGGGCAGGCCTCTTTAAGGAACTTATTTGCATAAGATGCATTTGCTATGTGTGTCTTAATCATTCTGTGAAGTTTTTACTTGCTTGTCCGCGAGACTTTGGGTATGAGCTAGCTAATCTATTCATAGATTATGACTATTGATGAGTATCCCCTGGATGAGAAGGATTAGTTACTTACCTGTAATCCTAGTTCTCATCCAGGGGTATACTCATCAAAGTCATAAGCTCCCGCCCACCTCCCCGGACGAGCAGGTTCATAAAGTTATGAGATGTTTGTTGTGGATCTACTCCGGTGTTATGCACCTCCAAAAAGAACTAACCCAACTGCCACCTTTGGTGCACCATGGGAGCAGGGGGTCGCCTTCAGGTCTTAAAGGCACGGTACCCCTACTCTAATGCCTTAAAGGCAAGGTGTCCGTTTTCTTTGTTGCTTTATACTCTACTGCAGCCTACTGGCAAATGCCTGCAATTACAGGTTTTTCCTATGGTAATAAAGCATTGTTGTATGCAAATGTTTACTGCTCTCTTTCTTCCTTAGGGGTTGGGAGAGTACTTCTGTATGTATGCTAATTTACTTAATTTTGCGGCAATTTTGCCAGTTGGGAAATGTTTTAGGCTGCAAATATATGTTTTCACATATATATACATATATATTTATATGTATTTTCTATAAGCTCCGGGATCCCGCACATGGGCGGGGATTATTCATAGATTATGACTTTGATGAGTGTACCCCTGGATGAGAGCTAGGATTACAGGTAAGTAACTAATCCTTTCCGACCGGCTTTAAAGCCAGGAATACGAGGTGTGGCAAGGCTGAGAAACACCGTTCGCCACAATAAAATTCCAAAAAGTTTGAGCAAATAAAAGAACAAAGGCCCAGCAATCCCTGCTGTCCCTCACAAGCTCCCTTGTAAGGCACAGCTACTGGTGAGAGTAAAGTGAAACAAAGTAACAATGTGAAATGTAAAAACATCAAATCATCAAAATAGGCAAATGCTGCGATAACTGCTACAGTAATATGGCGGCTATGTAGACACAGAGGCCAGGCATCTCTCTCAAAACTCACCTAGTGCTACATGGAACATTAATTGGACAGAGATTTGGTAGAATGCTAACTCTTTGAGGCTCTAAAATGGATCGCACTAGCACCAATGTCTAATTCCCACAACACCTGGAGCCGTCCTAGCATAAATTTTTTCACATTTAGACTACAAACATATACGCTCTCTATGTGCAACCGGGATGTCATCATCATGTTTAGGGTTTCACAATGGAACTTTACACAAGTGTGGTCAATAGACTTCACTGACACAGGAAAAAGGTCTGCTCACACAGATTCACAAACATAGTACCACGCCACTACAGCTAAATGTGATACTCCCAAGACATTGAAAGTAGTCCACTGCTTAATTTGAGAGCATGCTTGGTGTCCCTCCAGGTCACAGGACAGGTCCTGGATCTTCCATTGCCAAGATTAAGTCAAGATCATTGTGCACGTACTAGATTAGCATGATGTTGGGGCCAAACAAAGTCAGTTATCAGGTGCACTTCTAGTTGTGCTTTCAGGGCAGAGGTGCATGCCTGTTTACTATACAGAGGACATTCCTGCCCCAACAAACACCCCCCTCCCAGCTTAGAATACCCGTAATCTTGCTCCAGCATTGGCCAAGTCCAGTCATCCGAGTGGCAAAACAGGCAGTAAAGTCCAGCAGCATTCCCATCCCAGGCTAGATCCTAGCATCCAAAGGGCGAATCTTCCCATTGCCCAACTGTTTTCCTTTGTAAACTATAGAGAACTGCCCCACCTGCATGCGGTTGCCTTGGTAAGTTATGCTACCTAAATCCTGTCCAACACCTTTGATATGTGCTGCAGGTGTTCCTCCCATACATTGTTAAAAATGGCAGTATCTAGGTATGCCACACAACTCTTCCGGACCTGGGAGAACATAGTTCACAAGAAGCTGAAAAGTGGCAGAAACCTTCTTATGCCCAGAAGACTTGACCTTATAGCGATACAATCTTTCTGCTTTCTTCTCCTTGGCACTAGGTGCTAATGTAATCTACCAAAAGCCACTGGTCCAATCAGACACACCAGAAGTGACGGCACCCAACTGGCCCACGAGCTCATCATCTCTAGGAAACTGCTATGCCTCAGTAATGGTCATCTAATTGTAAACCCAAGACTCCACATAAAAACGGATGTTCTTGCTTTGGCACTGGTACTACTGGAGTTCTGCAAGGACTACAGGGAATACTCCATTACTCCCAAGTTAAACTTCTTACCAACCTCTGCCTTGATGCATTCCTGGCCTCGATCTGACATTCTGTAAGCAATGATCTTCACTGATAAGCTATCCCCTGTATCTGTATTGTGCACCGAGACAGGTGTCAATCCTGCAGTTGCCGGAAAGAAACTTACCAACACCGCTCAATAGTTGGTGCTCATTAGTTTAGGGTGGGTTTGACCCATAGAATCATGATGCTCAGCACTGTGCTGTAGCCTACAAAGTGGCTCACTATCTTTCACATTGTGTTTACTGTAAATCCGTTTCACCTGAACTGGCTCAAGCCATACCTCCGGAACACTCTGACTCCCTTGTGGCACCTGTGTCAACCAAGTAGTTGACCTCAAACCTTCTTCTCCTCTATTTTTTATGGCCCATGCCACTTTTCCCACAAAGCTCTTGGGTAAATGGGCATCGGCACCGACACCCCCAGACCCTTCTGGTCACCTTTCAATGTAACTTTCTGATCATTCCACTCCTGCATCTTCCCTTGGCTTGCCTGAAGACTTTTCTTCACCTAACTCGTGTGCAGCGTCATCAGATTCCTGAGGCCAATCATAGTCTACTACAGCTGGTAAACTGCAAACAAATGCGGCTGACCAGGGTTCAGCACCTCAGTTCCTAAATTGAAAAGAATGAGAAAGTCTGTGCATCAACTTCTGGAGTTCGCCGCACTTCCACTCCACTGGAAACCAGATAAGAAATTCATAAAGAGGAGGAAGGTGCCTATTTTGAGAGCATGCTTGGTGCCCCTCCAGGTCACAGGACAGGTCCTGGATCTTCCATTGCCAAGATTAGGTCAAGATCATTGTGACCATACTAGATTAGCGTGATGTTGGGGCCAAACAAAGTCAGTTATCAGTTTCACTTGTAGTTGTGCTTTCAGGGCAGAGGGACATGCCTGTTTACTATACAGAGGACATTCCTGTCCCAACAAACACCCTCTCCCAGCTTAACTACCCGTAATCTTGCTCCAGCATTGGCCAAGTCCAGTCGTCCAAGTGGCAAAACAGGCAGTAAAGTCCAGCAGCATTCCCATCCCATGCTAGATCCTAGCGTACAAAGGGCGAATCTTCCCATTGCCCCACCAGAAACAAAGTCAATGAACTTCAAATGTATCCCAAAAAATTATCCTTTATTGTAGGATCCCAATCCAGTCGTTCTACGTGCGTGGGTCAATAATTCCCAAATATCAGAACACAGGTCAATACGATCCGCTAATTGTAGAAGGTGCCCCAGGGTATTTACCCAAGTGGCGATTTTCTTAAGGGTCCCACAATCATTCAAATTTCAAGACCCAAAGTACCGATAGAACCTCCACATTCACACAAACGTAGTCACATGCATAATGATGAATCTCAGCGTCCTGTGTTTTCAAGGCCAATGTAGTGGCCAATAGAATAAGAAATCCCTCGTCCGGATTTTTGAACACCACATCTGTTTGGGGTATTTCAGAACTACCTTCCCAACCTCTGACTAAGGTGAGTAGACCCCCTTCTTGATACACAGACGGATGTTCAAAGTGATTGAACCCAACTCTTTATGTGGAATTTTACTGTAAGCAATTAAGAGGCGTGGCATAAGTTCTACTTTCTTCTTAGGTCCTCTGGCAGAGTTTCCATAATGCTCTAATGGTTTGCTAATCATTTCCAATAACTTATTAGGCAGCTGGTTTTATGCTATGGAGCAGTAGTAAGTCAGTCCAACTTGCTCCCACATCTTTACCTCCTGTAGGACCAAATTAAGTTATTTCCAAATCACAAATGAGTCTTAAGAAATCAAAACCTTGAAAAGATATCTAGGTGTGCCATTGCTGCTACCCCTAGCAGTCTTATTGCTCAGAACTACTCCCTCTAGATAACTGGGTGCATGATGCGCCTCAACCAAGATATACTTCTTGTCTGTTGCAAAGGGGATGTTAAATGGACCAACAGTGTAAAATCCTACTTGCTGGAATAGAACCTTTACAACTGGCAATGACCATGATGGTGCGTTGGTCTTACCTCCTGACTTACCACTCACTAAGTAGGACAGAATCTCTGTAGATCCCTGGCCAGTAAAGAAAATATTCTAAATTATCCTTGGTCTTTTTCATGCCCAAGTATCCTGTTATGGGCATCTCGTCTGCAGGTAACCATAGTATTTGCCATTTTAGTAGCACTTCTATATCAAGTTACATTCATACATTGCTTTACATCAACAGTACGCATTAGATACAATAGTTTATACCATCATGTGAACATCTTGACTCCAAATCATATAGTTGGCTACGTGTTTGACACCCTAGTTGCATGGTGTACCATTATAGGCATTTTGTGCAAATTTGCTTTAGTTTTGTTGGAGAATCTCTAGTACCAAGAATGTTCAAGTTGCCTAGTTTAGCTGCGCTTAAAGGATAGTTTCCATCCCTTTATTTAGAGCGTGAATATGATATCCAGTGAGTTAGGGTTCCATGAGGAGACGATGGAGCAGTGTGTGATGCATGTAAATATCATTCGAGAAAGTTAGGTTTACACATGAAGTATGTTTCGTTTTCTTCCATAGTGACTTAAGTTTTTCCTCTAATGAATGTAGATGTATTTTTACAGTTATTTACTCGATGTCTGATACCACATAGTCTCAACGAGCATAACAATGGAGAAAAACTGGAACCCGAAAGAGAACATTTAAGAAAACAGGATTTGCCAGGTAAGCCAAAAAGTAATAATTTATCTATCTGTAAGTTTAAATGTACGGTAGCACATGTATTTTTTTTGTTTTACTCTGTTTTTATTGTATCATTTCAAATGTTAAACAAGCAAATATAGCATATGTAGTACCATGCATTACATCTTCGGTGCTAGTTATTACCAATACTTAATGCAGGATATTGAGTTTCAATCTTAGCATCTCATCTAGAACACGTGGTAGATTGGATCGTGGGTCTACAACTGATGGAGAGAGACCCATAAAGCGCTGCTGATCACCGAAGGGATTTACACCTATTCATGAGCTGTGCATGCATTGCTTTTCAAAGGCAGTGACAATAGGGATGAAGAGTGAATACCGGGGGTAACAGATTAACTGGGATGGGGTTTAGGTTAGCGGGGCACCTCCAAACCGCCAAAGGGATGGTCCCTGGATTATAATGTTTAATGGCGCTGGCGCGTGTTTTGTGTGGCATGCAGGCTCTACATGTTGCGCGCTTAGTAGTTTCATTTATGGGTGCAGCATTTGAGTCATGTACGTGAGAGGCTGTTTCAAAGTGTGTGTGGGGGGGGGCCTATGCTAATGTCTTTTTGCTGTTGGTTCTGCCTCAAGATCCGTGGTCGCGTTACTTCCCAGAAGCTCTTGTAGTATTGCATCCCAGCATTCTGCAATAAGGACTTTCCGTAGGCCCAATGCGTCTTCTCTGGGTAGTGACACACTTTCTGCCTTGGCCTATGCCTGCAGAGAGCTCTCCCAAGCACGCGTGGCAGGGGGCTCAGGCAAGCGCCATCTTTTAGTGATCAGCCTCTTTGCGACAATCAGCCGTAGCGCTATGAACTGAGAGGTGACTCTCTGGCTTTTGGTGTTTGTGTAGGGATGTAGGATGCAAGTCTCCCAGTTCAGGGGTATTATTCGATTTGGGCAACGGCACAGGGAGTACACTGCTGACTCCCAATACTCTCCAAATTGTGGGTAACTCCATATCATATGCAATAAGTCTGCATCAGCGTCTGCACCATCATAGAATTTGTTAATTTTCGCTGGGGAAAGGTATGCCCTCTGGGTGCCAAAATATTGTATGAGGCGGAATCACATGTTTCGTGGGATATTAATTGGACCTTCCAGTATCCTGCTCCATTCGGCGTGCTGCAGGTCCCCCGTCCATCGTGTCCGTAAAGAGAGCAGCGGTGTCGGTGTGTGGCACCTGAGGAAGGCAGTGAACCACTTAATAAGATGCCTACCCTTACCCATTACGTACATACGGTAGCGTGAGTATTGTTGTTAGTCTTTTTGATTGACGGCAGTCGTGTTCTAATTGGAGTTGGAGGGGGGGGTGTAATGCCCTTCTCCTTCAGGGGAATTTCCATTGAAATTATAAGCATTCAGTCGTCCCGCCCACATGCAGGGTTTCCGTAGCACTTTTCCCAGAGTCACATTGTGTATTGTATGTTCGCCTTACTTCAGAAAGGCCAGCAATTAGATGTGACACACTATGCTATATTGCCATTTCAATTAATTTACACTAAAAACTGAAGAAAATGATATCAAGCCTTTAAAAAATATTTACTAGATGAAATAAGACACATTTTAGAAACATCCTTCACAGAGCAGTTTCCTATCCTTTTTTTTTTTTTTTTTTTACAAACTTAATGATCGGGAAGGATATGCAATGTGTAGGCTGCAGCAGTGTAAGAAAGATAGTAATACACTGCGCTTCCAATGTTCCATTATGCTCTCTAGGTGCAGTTGACTCAATTCTTTTTTTTCAAGATCTGCTGACAGTATCTTAAAGCCCTGAGCTCTGCCTTTTTAAGGTGTTTTGCCTCTTAAATTTACTTCAGAACCTTTTTCAAAGTGATTCAATTCACGTCCTTAAGCGCAGCGAATATTTTCTTTTATAATTTCTTGACAGGAAATATATACCTTTATGTGCACAATACCACCTCTGTTTGTGAAAAACCTAGATTGTGGCAGAAAAATTGGTAAAAAGGACCCTGTCCAGATCTGTATCCTCTGTTTTCCAGATTTTCATGACCCCACAAAGTTTTGGCACAGCAGCTTCTGCTCCAGGTGCACCCTGAGAGACTGTGAGAAGTTTCGTTGACAAGTCCAAGAGGAAAGAAAAACGAAAGAAAGAAATCCTTGCTCAAGAGACATTGGAGTGGTGAGAAGAAGATGCTCCTACCAGTTCCCATATCTCATCCTCTGGGAACCCCCATAGTGGGGAGATCCAAAAAGGAACGATCCATGAGAAACACTGATCCCGTTTCACATTCGGGGCATCGACTTTGAGAATAGGTACAGCACCTACATGGCTCGGTGTCAAGGACCCGTAAAACGTTAAGGACAAGGAGCCGTGCTGTGTCAAGTCATGGATCTGAAAGGGACACGTTAGTGATAGATTCTTTACCTTAGAATATCCCCAGGTGTCAGACTGGATCCGGAAAGTTTTTGCTTAGCAGTACCCCTGCGCGTCAGTAGGTGGCATCCTGCGGCTCCTCGACCGTCATTCGCGTCGTCAGCACCCATGCTCACTGACGTAAGTTCTTTCTTTTTCCACGCCAGTAAGCGCAGATCCGGATTGAGCACGTACCTCAGTCACTTTTTGACTGCTATTTTGAGACTGCTTAACCTTTGACCGTGCACATCTAGGATTGGCAGGAGGGTCTTCCCTTTACCCTAGCCTTCCATCCAATCGCTCACTGGTGACCATCCACCACAGCTCAAGGCATTTGGCCCTGTGTATCAAGGGTTGGCCGAAGGGACCGGCTTCTGGCTATGGTGTGCACATAGCCCTCTGCAGGCTGCCAACTGCCACTGTGTTTGGCTAATGTCCGTGCAAAGCAAGAATTTGTAAAAGGGCATGTTGTCTGACCAGACCCTTCGGCAAACCTCCACAGTGCACAGCCTTTGGTGCCTGAGCCTTACCTCCAGCCAGACCTTGCAACCAAATCTTAATGGTTTGCTACAGAGCATGGCCTCTGGCTGGGCATAACACCCAACAGCTGGTGGACAGTCAGTCTTGTAGTGCCTGAACTTGGCTACGTTCCAGGCCCTGGACACCAACCCTTCAGGCAGCCAAACCCTACAGCACTCTGAATTCAGCCGTGTTGGTCACAGGGCCTGGACACCAGCCAAGCCAATTGCCCAAACCACTGTGTGCTGCCAAAGCTTGCTGCACAGTGTGAAAGGATTTGTGCAACAATGATTTGCTTCAGGGCTTGTCTTTGGCCAAACCCTGTTTCGAACCAGCCTGGGGCGACCAACCCCTTGAGCATACAGAATTTGACAGGTTACCGCAGAGGTTGGCAAAAAGCCTTGCTTCTGTCCAGACTCTGCTTGCAAAACCTCTGCAGTGCATGGCTTGTGACCATGCACAGTGTGGGTTTCACGCTGTGCATTGTCTTGTCAGGCCTGTGCTGTGCCCAACGTTTGACGTGAAGGTTTTGACACAGGACCTGGCAAGGCCCTAAATCTAACCTGCCTGGCAACCAACCATTGCTGCACATGGCCTTTGTTGTGCACAGCCAGGATTAACTGCAGACCAACCCCTTCAGCGCATGTGCTTTGTGCTCAGCAAGGGTCGCAGGCAGGGTCTGACTTCTGGCCAGGCCTTGCACCCAATTCCTTCAGGCAGTGGCTATGGTGTTGAGCTCACTTCATGACTTTTGGCTCTTTTTAGCTGGGCTTAGCTGCATGAACTGGCCGCTGGATGTGTGTGGCGCAGGATTGTCTCTAAATGTGCCCTCCTGCCAGGTTCTGTGCCAAAGACTGCGGACAACCAGATCTCGGAGGGCATGGACTTTAGCCATGTGCAGTTGGTGTTGCCCCCTGGGCCGGGCCCTGCACTCAGTACTCTACAAACACCTGCAAGACTCAGATTCTGGCTGCACACGCAATCCATTGTGGATGTCAACCTCTTGTTTGTCTGAGGCTTCTTGGACACATGGATTCTTGAGAACTGCAGCACTGTACGGGGTCCTTTGGTTCTGGAGTCTCAGAAGACACCCTACCCAGCACGCGGCTGCGGGCGTGGAGAGCTCTTACCTGGGCCTGTTTTCTCTTGTGCTCCTGGATGTTGCTCCTTCTCCCTTCAACTCCAAAATGGCATTTGTCTGCCTGAAGGTTTGAACTGCCTTTTTAAGTGACTTTCAGCTTGTTCACTTCAGGTTTTATTCCTCTTTTCCATTTCCGACAGGTCTGTTCCTTCCTTGTTTTCGTCATTTCCTGACTTTCACAATCCATTGTTTTGTGTCATTTGGTGTTTGATGTCATTTCCTTCTACTGATTATACCATTTAAATACCTCAGTCTTGTTGGAGAGTACATCATAACAAAGGAGTGTTTGTTCACTTGTTTCCTCATCCCCTCCTCTTACTGATCCTGACTCTCGCTCTTAATTTCCTCACCTGGATTGCTTACTTCTGGGTTTTCTCCAAACTTGTGAAGACTTCATCAACAAGGAGGTTTCTTATGCCTTTTGATTTTCCTAGTGAAACGGAGACTGCTGAGGGCACTTGCCCCCCATACATGCAGTGTGATGACGTGGCTTCTGAAAACAGTTGCCCTTACTTTAGAGAGCAGAAGATCTGGATTATGGGTAATCGTCCAGCCCTGAATACCCCTGTTGTGTATGGCCAAAGGCTGTGAATATTTGGGTTTAACCACACGGCCTGTCTTGCCCAAACATCCGTGGCCAGCCTGTTGAAAATGGCAATGTATATGCACATAAGCGGCGTTCATTTGTGTTCACTGTACCCCTTGTTGTAAACAGAACGGATATCGCTAAACACTGACTGTGTTATCTCGCCAGCATAGACCCATGCACGCACGTACACGACAGCCATTTTAGGCACCATGGCCTCTCTGCCCGTTTGTTCCCGGCACCCCTCCCCGCGCGCATGTATTTAGTTTTCCAAAAGTCTCTTATAGCACTGACAAGACCCAAAGGTATCAGAGCACTTTTTACTGTATGTTGATGTCACCGGAGAGAAAGTCAGAACCTGATTCTATAATGTGTCGGAACCTTTTTTCTTGATTGACCCCGACTAAGTATTATGCCGATCTCTAGACTTGTATGAATAACCCAACAAATGTAAAATCATATGTACCGTATCCCGCCAATCGTATCGACTGTATAGAAATGAACTAGCTTATGTAAAAAAAGCGGCGACTGTTGAAAATGGCAATGTATATGCACATAAGCGGCGTTCATTTGTGTTCACTGTACCCCTTGTTGTAAACAGAACGGATATCGCTAAACACTGACTGTGTTATCTCGCCAGCATAGACCCATGCACGCACGTACACGACAGCCATTTTAGGCACCATGGCCTCTCTGCCCGTTTGTTCGCGGCACCCCTCCCCGCGCGCACTGCTCATGCATCGGCCATAAGACCCTCTCCCTCTGCGTGACCCTGCCCTAGAAGTAACCCTCCTGCTTGACCCACACTCCCCATTTCCTCCCAAGAACACCCTTCCCCTCAGCTGATGAGCCCCCCCCCCAACTGCACTTGGCCCTTCGACCCAGTCCCAAGTCCTAAGACCAAGCCTCGTGGATGTACACCACCCCCCCCCTTTTTTCTGCCCAGCATAACAAAACCGTGATACACCAGCCGAAGTCCCCGACCTTATCGCCTGCCCAACCTTTGATCTGATCATCCCCTCCTGCCCTCGTGTCCTGTAGGAATGTCCGGCTGAGAGATCACAATCTCTTGTTACATTCAGGAGGGGAGAATGACATCTGAGCGACTGGTATGGGAATAGGCCTGAAGCTGGGATTCCAAGCATGCTTCTTCCTACTTCAAAGCGTCTTTATTGCAATAAGGAATGTTTTGTGCATCATAAACATGTGTATAAAAGACGAAGCCTCAGAGAAACTTGTTAGAGCACCTCCTGAAGACACTATGCGAGTTTCCGAAATGACAGGCTCTCCTCATGAGAAATAAAACTCTGTTCTTGTTTTCCTGCTTCCAGCGCCCGTCTCTTTATTTCGTAATTGTTCAAGATGGGAACTAAGAGGCGTCCTGCGCCAGCAGCCTGGGCATCAGGTGCGTTATGGGCTGACTTTTCCACAATTGGCGTCCCAACGCGGGGTCCATCAGCGACATAAGGTCCGGTAAGAGAGGTCCAGACGATGGGGTGAACATCTAAACGATTGGAGTATACCTGCCTTGAGAGGGCCCTCGTCCGGCTGCCGATTGAATGAACTTCACCGATTCCGAACGGACCTCTCTCAAGTGACCTACTGTCCTGACTGGAATCCCACAGGAATGCTGCGGTAAAAACATGGAGAAAGAGAACGATTGGGCGCTGGAAAAGGGAAGGCGAAGAATTGCCCACACGGTCCGGGTAAGGTTAAGTAGGACGTCTTTACGTCCGATTGGTAGGATGGCTTTATCCATCTGATTGATTGATTGATTGTACTTTAAATATTGGTTCTCTTTGAGACATTTTCTATTTGCAAACAGCGATGAATAGGAACGTTCCCCTCTCTTTGCAAATAGTTAAGGATAGGTAATGCAGACGTTTGTCCCCCATTGTAATCCGTCATGCCTATCTTTCTCCCCACTGATTGTTTGTTATCGATTTTTATCGATTATTGCTCTTTGAGATATTCCCTGTCTACAAACAGGGAAGAATAGAAAATATTCTGCCCCCTTTGCAGATAGTGAAGGATAGGTAATGCAGATTTTTGTCCCCGTTGTAATCCGCCATGCCTGTTTTTCTCCCCACTGATTGATTGATTGTCTGGACATTTATTGTTCAAGGAATAGTTCTTTTGAGGTATTCTCTGTTTGCAAATAACGTAGAAAAGAAATATTCTGTCTAATCTTTGCAAGTAGTGAAGGGTAGGTAATGTGGACCTTTGCCCCCGTTGTAATCTCTCGTGCCTATCTACTCCCCACTGATTGGTAAACTAGTTCCACCCGGACCATTTATTAGAGGTAGGTCATCTGGCTCGACCAGAGGGCACCCCTAATAAAAAGGACATATGCAACAATAACGAAGTAATCACCGTATCCTGTTAACAGAAACTTTAGCATGAAACACGCTACAAAGAGAAGAAAAAAAAAAAGGAAAAAAAAAAAAGAGAGAAAGAAATAAGAAAGCAAAATCAGTAGGCCACTGATGAGTTTTTGATTTCGCAACAAATAGGAAAACGTTAAAAATAGCTCACGATAAAACACATGATTTCGCTAGAAATAAGAAACGTTAGAAATAAGCCCGTAATAAGATACATCAAAATGGTGAGAGAAGCCAAGCTTGACATCGCAACGGCCACGAGGCAACCAGGCTTCGCCACCCCTCACTGCTCCAAACATGTCTGTCCCACCGCCTGCCACGCCCCAATAACGGTAACATGAGAAAGATACAAGTCAGCAGATACCTACCCCCATTCTGGAAACTCCCGAAGTGCAACAGGTCCGCGGCTACGCCCATCCGGAAGACGAGATCTTCGGCACGTGTAGGGCGGGTCCTGCTGCCAGCCGTCGTCCGGAGGTCGTCGCATAAGGTGGGCCAGAAGAGGAGCCGAGGCCGACGGAATCCGGGCGTCCCCTCTTCTTTCTTCAATAATGGCTGCGACAACAGGGGGGGGGATGTCTTGCTCATGCCACCGACCCCCCCCCCCCCCCCCCCCCCCTCCTCGCATCTCCTGGTCCAGCCACGGCTTGATAGAAGCTCCCCGTTCGGCCCTGAAGCGGCGCCTTGCAGGCCAACGGGGGGGGATGTCTTGCCTATGCCTCCGACCCCCCCTCTCATCGCCTGGTCCGGCCATCATGAATATTAGCGCCGAGAAAAACGGCGTGGGGTGCGCTGGGAGGGAGAGGCGGCGCGAATGAGCCTCTCCCACCTCCCCAGGTGGAGGCCCCTAGTGGCACCCCCAACGCTCCACTCGCCCGACGAGGGTTCGCCCACTCGTAAAATGGCGGTCGACCATGCTGGAGCGGGCCCGGCGTGCAGAGATGGCCCGGTTGCTTGTTGATTAAGAAATGAGTCCCACAATCAAAAGTGTTCTCCTCGACTTTGAAGATTCTATAAAAACCACGGGGGCCCCCGACCCCCGCAGACACCCCCGATGGGGAATGACTGCCATGATTGCCCGCGGAACGATGAAAATGTAGCCGCGAGACGTCGGCACTCTCATGCTGACGCCAGCCTCAGTTTGAATGACTAAAATCCTGCAGACTACAGTTCGGATCAGTTCCGGTGAAAACCCGGTATGACCCGGTAGAAAAAATTGTTGCCTCCCTCCCCCTTTGACTGATGGTTCGTACCGCCGATCCTTTCTGTTGCCCTTTAACGGAACTTTTGGACTGCCGAAAGAGGCTCTGGGCCAACCACGAGTTGGTGGAGATTTTGACTATGCCTGGATCTGCCTGGCTGCACCCAAAATGGCGCTGGTACAAATGAAACTTTCAACTCCTTGTTGTACCCCGATTGCTCAGCCTTGGTGTCATGAAATATGTATGCAGTTTTTAAACACAATGAATTGATATGGGATGGGTACTGATTGTGTTCGGACAATGAATTGAAGTGAGATGGGTACTGCTTGAACATTCGGACAATGAATTGTTGTTAAGTTTTGGCGCATCATGATTATTGAAAGTTCGAATTTCAACACTTATGATACTCGCTCACACTGAAGTTTCGATATGATTTTATTGTACTTGTCGCACTTTTTATTATGAAATCAACGACCACCGACTCCATTAGGTTTTCCACTAATAAGTATCCCCACATGTACAGTTCCAGCCTGCTCCGTGGCCGGCCCACGGGGTTGTAGGCCCGTATTTATGCACCGACATTTGTATTAAAGATTTTTGGAAAAAGCAAACGTAGTTGTCACGCGTAAATTGGTAAGTTTCGAATAAATGACCACTATTTCCGATATAACTAGATTACAGGTGAAATGGCTCAGCTCGACTAGTTAAGGGTTAAAAAGTATAGTACGCAGAAATATTGCAAATATGAACGGTCCAGGTTTTTGTTGTATGTGTTTTGCATTTTTGTACAAGCCTAAAGCAACAGCTAAAGATCCTGGTATTTAGCCTATACTTTATATGCTACCTGTGTCAGGAAAGTTGTTTTAAAAATGCCCCTAAGTCGCCTCGAAGGAGTGCCACCTGACCCCCCCCCTGGTACGAACGACAAACGACCCCGTACCACTGTAGATTATCACTTTTCCTCAAAGGAGAGCATGAGCTCGCCCCCCACGTTGCACCGACTGCCCTTTGTTCTGCCCCCCCCCCCCCTGCGCACGATCCGTAATACCACACTTGGGCGACCTATGCTATCCACAGGCTTCCGATAATCATCTCTCCCACACTAAATGGTCCACCTGGGCTTAAACGCCGAGTTGGCAGGGACTACGTCCAGTGGAGATAGCCTGAGTATGTAGTAAGTAAAAGCCTTTTCGGGTTTATGCGCGCTAATGTGTTTTTAAAATGCTGCCCCCGCCCCCCTTCTTTTTCCCTCTTTCTGCAGGTCACATCGGAAGAAAATGGTGATCTAGCGGACGAAGAGATGGGAAAAAGGGGTGCGATTATGGTGCTTACACACGACGATCGAACAATGGCTATTTCCCTCCCTGAACTTAGCGCTTGGGAGGACAGCCTGAAGCGGAAACTACAAAATATGACTTCGCTTGGCCCCCCGAATAATACAACCAAGAATGACGTGCACTAATGAATAAATTCCTACGTTTAATTAAATAGGGAAAGTTTAAGGAATATTCCGAGGTGAGGTTTACCCAAGTACCCTCCGCTTGGAGGACTAGGAATGTTGCCAGTGTTTAAAATCTACTACCTCCTTTCGCACCCTCATAGACATGAAACTCAAAGCTGCCCCATTGTTCTCACAACTGACACCCACTGTTGCCTCAGCCTGGAAACACCCTAGCCCGACCAGGTTAGTTCTTGACCAATTGCCAAAGGCGTAAGTGTGTGCAACCAAAGCCACCAGTGAAGGCAGCCGACGATAAAAGAGAAGGAAAAAGGTAAAAAGAGCTTAGGATGTGCAGCATACAGGAAGAGATCATTTTGGCCAATGACTGTTCTAAGTTTTGTCTTGGATTTTTTGTATATAATACATGTACTGTCTCCCCCGTCTGAGTTTGTGCGTACGTGATGTATGGATCTACGTCGTCCCTCTGCCTGTGTTTCCGTATTACTTGACCCCTGCTGTTCTGTGTTGTGTGCGCACTGAATGACCCATTATTGTACACGTCTCTCTCTCTCTCTCTCTCTCTCTCTCTCTCTCTCTCTCTCTCTCTCCCTCTCTCTCCATGTCATACGCGTACCGAATGGTTCGTTTAGAGTGCGGACTCTCTCTCTCTCTCTCTCTCTCTCTCTCTCTCTCTCTCTCCCTCTCTCCCTCTCTCTGAGGATTCCCCTGTTCCCTCCTCCCTTGTATGGTAACGTTGTGCCCCACCGGCACAAACCTAATTGGGTCTCTTTGAACACAAAAGTGTTCGGCAAAATTGACAGGAACTAAAACGATTGTAACTTGCCATATTACTACCTCTCCTTTCTGCAAAACGATAGAACCCGAGTTGGTAATAAAAGAAAGGACAGGTAAGACGACTGATGTCCCCTAATCTGGCCTTTTTATAGGGGGACTATAACGTCAATGGTCTTCTGTTTTTCAGTTCATTAGAAATGCAATCCCCAATGCCCAGATTGCCCCACCCCTCTGCACTTAAGTGCGGATGTCCAAAGCGTCCTCGCTTCTCCCGATTGACCCCAGCTCCCTGTCCAAAGCGTCCTCGCTTCTCCCGATTGACCCCAGCTACCTGTCCAAAGCGTCCTTGCTTCTCCCGATTGACCCCAGCTCCATATCAGCTATCCCCGAAGCGTAATTGATGACCTTGATTAACCGTCGCTCCCCAAGAAAAGCATGTTTAACCTCTGCCCCCTCTCATGATGATAACCCCCTGCTTGCAAGAGTTTGCCGACCCCGAAGGGAAATGTAAGATTGTCAGTACTTGGGTTAAAAAGAAAAAGGGCGAGTCTCTACCTAAGGACTCGATTTCGAGTTTGATAGAATACACTGTCAATGGGAGTCCTTCTCTCCACGTACGTCACGAATGAACGCCAAATAGGCTTACGAATTCAGTGGAAATGCCCTCCTACATACTCCATAAGTGATGACTTCTGACTGTGACTGATGAACATATCCCCCACCTACTTAGGATTGGGGACGGAATTGAGATGTATAAATGTCTTCTCCTGCCAGTTTTTCTAAAACTTGTTTTGTACCCATTCAAAGATACAATCACCGGAGGAGAGGAGCTGGACGTGACGCACAGCCTGGCCACAGATCATGAAGCACGTGTGACCTCGACCAAAGGTGGAATCACAGAGCAACGAGACTCGGGACGAGGCACCACTCTCAAACTCGGCAGATAAAAGAATGAAGGGCTGCCTTGAAGCCCTCGATTTGCTGACCCACTCGTGCCTGAAGTCCCCGTCCCTTTTGAGCCCGACTGATGGGCCTGCCTGCTCGTCGTCCTTTGCTCCTTTGGTCCCTTGGTGTGTTCAATGATCTGATCCCACTCCGCCCTCTCTTCCCTCGATTATTCAACAACATCACCCTTTTCGCATAATTTTTGACTCAGAAAAGAAGAGCAGCATTTAGATAGAATAAGGTTTTGCCACGGAAGAAGAAAGACACGCAGGTGCCCAGCATGAGGCACCCCTAAGAAGATCAGTTAGGAAACAGGACTGTGATCTAACAGCAGAGGACTGATCGCACCCTGCAACGCGTAAGGATGATTCCGAGCTGGACCTATAGCTCCACCGCCGGTGCTCAACAGCGCCAACGAAAGAAGACGGACTCTGTTAAAAAGACACTGTGACAAAGACCCCCCCTTCCTGAACTTTCTACCCACCCCTTGACTAATTGCTTGTGTCGAACTGAATTCCTCCCTCAACCATTTTTGTATGGCTTTCAAAAATGTTTCATCGGTCACTCATGTATTTAGTTTTCCAAAAGTCTCTTATAGCACTGACAAGACCCGAAGGTATCAGAGCACTTTTTACTGTATGTTGATGTCACCGGAGAGAAAGTCAGAACCTGATTCTATAATGTGTCGGAACCTTTTTTCTTGATTGACCCCGACTAAGTATTATGCCGATCTCTAGACTTGTATGAATAACCCAACAAATGTAAAATCATATGTACCGCATCCCGCCAATCGTATCGACTGTATAGAAATGAACTAGCTTATGTAAAAAAAGCGGCGACTGTTGAAAATGGCAATGTATATGCACATAAGCGGCGTTCATTTGTGTTCACTGTACCCCTTGTTGTAAACAGAACGGATATCGCTAAACACTGACTGTGTTATCTCGCCAGCATAGACCCATGCACGCACGTACACGACAGCCATTTTAGGCACCATGGCCTCTCTGCCCGTTTGTTCGCGGCACCCCTCCCCGCGCGCACTGCTCATGCATCGGCCATAAGACCCTCTCCCTCTGCGTGACCCTGCCCTAGAAGTAACCCTCCTGCTTGACCCACACTCCCCATTTCCTCCCAAGAACACCCTTCCCCTCAGCTGATGAGCCCCCCCCCCAACTGCACTTGGCCCTTCGACCCAGTCCCAAGTCCTAAGACCAAGCCTCGTGGATGTACACCACCCCTTTTTTCTGCCCAGCATAACAAAACCGTGATACACCAGCCGAAGTCCCCGACCTTATCGCCTGCCCAACCTTTGATCTGATCATCCCCTCCTGCCCTCGTGTCCTGTAGGAATGTCCGGCTGAGAGATCACAATCTCTTGTTACATTCAGGAGGGGAGAATGACATCTGAGCGACTGGTATGGGAATAGGCCTGAAGCTGGGATTCCAAGCATGCTTCTTCCTACTTCAAAGCGTCTTTATTGCAATAAGGAATGTTTTGTGCATCATAAACATGTGTATAAAAGACGAAGCCTCAGAGAAACTTGTTAGAGCACCTCCTGAAGACACTATGCGAGTGTCCGAAATGACAGGCTCTCCTCATGAGAAATAAAACTCTGTTCTTGTTTTCCTGCTTCCAGCGCCCGTCTCTTTATTTGGTAATTGTTCAAGATGGTAACTAAGAGGCGTCCTGCGCCAGCAGCCTGGGCATCAGGTGCGTTATGGGCTGACTTTTCCACAAGCCAACTCATAATTTATGTGTATATAAGTTTGTGTGTGTGTGTATGCATGCATGTGTGTGTGTGTGTGTGTGTGTATATATATATATATATGTGTGTGTGTCTGTGTGTGTATATATATATATTTATATATATATATAATATATACATACATATATATATACATGTATTTCTATATATATTTAGGGGTACGTGTATGTATATATACATATATCATCAAAGAAGTACAAAGTGTTCCCCTGTTAACGGAGCTCCTGGCCCTTCAGGACGGCCTCACAATATGGGCACGGCGCAGCCTATTAACTTCCTCCTGGCGAGACAAGCAAGGTGAGGCCCAATACAGTTGAGAATTACTTTATTTCGAGAGTTTCAAGCGCCTGCTTCCATTTGTCAAGGTTTCGGCTTGTTGCCTTCACAGACTCGATCACAAGCGCCCAGGTGCGCTCGAGCATGCTTTTAAAACGGTGCAACATGTGACTGTAATCACCAAACTACTAATCCCATAGTGCTTTCTGCATGTTGTTAAAATGCGCGATGAAAGTTCCAAGTTGTTCTAGTCCTTAGTGGTGATGTATATCTCTTGGCACAAGCACGATGTTAGTGGAATATTCTTACCAAACAGTCAGGTGAGTTTGTCTTTACCGCTGCTCTTATGTGATTTTGTTGGATGTGTAGCGTAGTTCCTATATTCCCAATAGGCTCTGCGCATTGGAATAACATAAACGATAGTTTAGACGTAGGACTGAGGTCGACTAGGTCTTTACTGAATATGTTAGACTTAATTATGAATGCCAGCTAGCTCAGAGGTCACTAGAAACTTTCTCGAATGTTCAGGAAGGAGTTAACTTTCCTGATTAGACAAGAAGGGATTAGTTTCTGACAACCGCATAAACATGACAACTTTGCTCCCTCCAGAACAAGGAGTATATCTCCAGAGTCGTGTGAAAACAATAGACAGCTATTTATCTCAGTCAATTGTGCATGCTTAGTTTCACCAGGAGTGCAGAGAAATAGAGAGACGGGCGTTTTCAATAAAAGGTGTTATTTATTGAGCAGTCCTCTTTCTCATGCAAGAGAAGTGAATTGCAATACTTATCATGAAGTAAAGTGCGTACAGTAAAAGGAGTATTATGAAATAATACTGTAAAAGCATTTATATGGTTTCTGAGCCATATGATACTTAAAACGGATAAAATATATACATACATAAAATCATTGACTAAACGTACTCAACTGGTGTTTCTAAGATACGCCTACCCCGGTGTACCTAACCTAAGCCTAGTACGTGGGAAGGAGTAAGTGAGCTGCAGTTTAAGTTAAGTTAGTTTTTGCTAAGAATCTGAATCAAGAATTCTCTAAGGATCTAATCAGCTCCATACCTTGGTTATAGAATGAAGGAGGTCTTGTATCTCTTTCTCAGGACTCGATCTCCCAGCAACCCGCAAGGGTGACTGGAAGCACCGGAGCTGGAATTTCTCGGCAGGAGAAAAGACAGCGACTCTCTCAGTGCGTCAAATGGGAGGGTCGGCTTCCTTCGGCACTCGCATCAGCTGGGCGTCGGGCAAGTAGATAGCCGCTCTGCTCCAAACCACTGGGTGTTTGCTTAAGGCAAATGTTGGTATATTTATACCTGAAAGGTGCAGAGTTTGACGTAAGGTTGGACATAAGACGTCACTAAGAACTTACAGTTCTTTCTGGACTCCAGGAGTTCTTGTTCAAATCAAAACAAAAGCAGGGGGAATTCCTGAGCTGCTGGAGGCTTGGTTTGTTTAAAGAACGCGTTGCACTTTCTAGGAGTCTATGGGAGTAGCCTTGCCGTATTTGGACTGCATTGGCTATGACTAAATATGGATATGATTCTTATGCCTTTATAAGGATATGTTTTGTTATAACCACATAAGGGCATGAATCGGGAATATTTAAATAGGGTCCTAGATACATTCACAACAGATGTATGGATGTGTATGTATATGCACATATATTTTAAAGCTGGTCCGGTCGCTTTGGGGCACCTAGCTTACCCTCTTGTGTGCCATTTCCCCCCAAAAATAATAGGGCTAAGTCCATGTATCATTTAAAGATGGCAGCAACATTTTTCTTCAAGTTGCGACTAGCCAGTCAGATAATTTTGAGTTCATGGATCCCGGAGCCCAAAATGGCAGATGGGGGAAATTAGGTCTCTTTAATTTTCAGACTTGCAGAGGATTTAACTCCCTCCTGACCATCCCAGGACACTTTCTAAATGCAATTTTTGTTCTGAACTGATTTACAGCAAAGCCACCCAAGGCTTTTTCTTTGAGTAAGGTTCTATTTTCATACCAAATGTTGAACCTTGTTCAGCTGCTTTTTTTTGTATTGAGGAGCAAAGAATTCTTTGACTTTAAGTGAGAATGGTTCCTTTAGGGACCTTACCTCTCCGCTTGACAGATCTGCACGAAATGTGCCACGAACAATCCAAAGTGGATGTACGATTTTTGAAACGTTTTGTTTAGACTGTTGAAAGGCCCCAAAGGTCATTGCAAGGCAAAAAATGGTGTTCGAGGTATGTGCGGCTGTAGATGCACATGCTTTGCATAAGCCCGCCATCTAGTGTTGGGCTCTGATGAATACAAGTTGTTTTTGTTCGAATACGTTTTTTCGAGTCACGTGTTTGTGAGACTCTTGGTGTTGGTGCGGATGGGCATGCACTCCATTGTTAGATTGTTTCTTTCCGCCAACGGGTTGGATGTACTCTCTTGCGCTTCAGTCCGAGATCCTTTCGGGCTCCCTCCGCTTCGCCAGTAGATCCTTTTCTCAACGGTATTGTTTAGAACGCGTAATCATTGCGTTAAGAGTAAAACAACAATTTTGCACGTGTGGTTCTTCGACTCACATCCAGATCCTTCGGGCCACACCTGGCTGGGCCTTTCCCACTTGAACAGCTCTATCTGAAAAATTTGCTGCTAATGGAACATACTCCCTTTCGTTTGAAGCCTCTGCATTCCAGGAAAAATCAGTCTCCATCTACAAGACTGATTCAGAATCAGAGGACAAGTGACACCCAGTTATCCTACACTCTTTGGAGAGGCTTCGTACTGTGAGTACACCAGCCCTGATCCTAAGCCCCAAAAATCTGCTTAAACCGATAAAACTGCTTACGGACCATCACTGCACAAAAACCAGGGCGCACCCAAAAATACAAACTGCACCTGCCCTTGGCACCCTAACAATTGGCTTCACCAGGGGCCTCCACCACCTCCAAATATGATTCAGCACTGTCGCATTGGACCGTAGGTTCAGTTCGAAGCTAAAAGCCATGATACTTCGGCCACACCGGTGCCAAAATCAAAACATTAGCCTGCACCAAAATGCTACACCTTCGAGCCTAAAACTCCACCAGAGGCCATTTTCGAAACTATGCAGTAAAGGCTCGACCCCAGGCAGAAAACTTAACACATTCAGCCCAGAACTGTAAAGATTGTCCTTCAACCTGCAACTCCTCAACCTTCAAAGAGACCATTATCTTTTGAAGACACTATTGAGGCTTCAGTTCCTAAAAAGAAAAAGTACATTGCCACTAGAGCTTTACACATTCATCTACCTACTTCTGCAATTCAATCAACACCACTCCCCGCACACACTCCACCACATCAGTCTGAAGAGGATAATTTCTCGCCGCATTCCCCCATATTAGATGATTCTAATATTAGGAGCGGAGACACAGCCTAGGGACCCATGGAACGGTTATGATATAGAGCCACAAGGGGACACCGATCCATATTGCCATCTCCACCAGAGGCTTCAGCATATCAAGACTTAATAGCCAGAGCTGATGCATACCACCAGGTTCCACTAATTAAAGACCCTATAGAGGATGACTTCCTTTTATAGCCCCTCACTACTGCTCAACGAGGATCTTACTGTTTGTCAATACTCAAAAGATTACTACATCATGCTTATTACATTTTTAGACCCTGTCAAAGCACACGCTATTACACCAAGGATTGACAAAAAATATAAGGCAGCACCATCGGACACTATATATAAGGGGGTTTGAGGCTTACCCGATGTGGGGTACCTGTTCGCTATTGTATAGCTACCCTTCTTTGCATGGGAAGAATTGTAGACTCCTGCAGAGTCCTTTTGTAAGGGGTTGTCCTATGGCTGAGACTGTGGTCTCTTCCTGCTTTTGTAGGCCCCCCCTCCAATCCCATGTTGCAACCCACAGGTTGGCGTCGCTCTCTTCTTGTACGTATGTCTTATAGCTTGCGGTTTGTCATTAGCACTTCCCTGCACCCGTGGCTGCTGCCTTCTTCAAGTGTTCTGGGGTTCCACCATGCCTGCTCACCCCGGCGTGTTCTTTCAGATTCGCTGTGCTCCTATTGGCTGTCATTGCAGTCAGCAAATGCTCTTTTGGGCCATCTTGTTCTGTTCCGTTCCAGTACAGTTCCTCCATTGCTAACGTCGTGTCCATGGTCGGTGTCAGGGCGGAGCCATGTGGCGCTGCCCCCAGGCACGCAGGGCTGACGCGACACGGTTCTTCCGTGTTTTATGCGCGTCATATGGATGCACCCTAGTATGTTCACTGTCACAGGCTACTTGTGATATCCCTTGTGCTTGTCATATGGCTGTTTCTATCTCCACTCTCTGAGGTGGGACGTAATTTCTCGTGGTTCAGACCCTGTCTGCCTTTGTCTATGGCTGTTGGCATGTCCGCCACACATGTCATTGCTGTACGTGCCTTGTGGCCTATTTTCCTAGGCACTTCCTTAGCAGGAGTTTCCAGTTCCCCTGCTAATTGCTGCGCAGGAGTCCACACACTTCTTCTACCGGCTCCTGCTGTTGATCTCAATGGAAGTGTTCTCTTCAGAATACTCACTGTCCTTGTGAAATCTGGTGTATGTCTCTCTATCAACTGTCCTCTTACTCTGTCAGCGTGTCTCCGCCCAGACGGTTGGCTGAGGTCTCCAGCCTTCAGTATACACAGCTGAGGTGCAGATGTATGAACTTTCTGCACCTAGCTCATCAACCACTACAATGACTGTGATCTGGAAAGAGACAAAAGGCTGGCCTTAAAAAAAAAAGATATAATTTAATTGCATGGATAGTTGATAACCTGTCTAGTGAAGCTGGGTATTAATGCTAATCTGTACGGCTCATAGCCAAGCATCTGGGATTGGATTTTTGCGCCTGTTTCATTAAAGCGCCTTTTTCACACTAAGTAATGATTTCCTGTTGTTCTTGGATGTGCCATCCAGCCAGAAGTAGTTCCCTGATGTCAGCAGTTATCCAATCAAAGAGATGGTAAAGAAGCTATACTCTGGGCGAGGAGCAAAAACAAGGAGATGGAGGAAGGCCATGGAACAAGAAACAAGCAAATGAGGGACAAGAAAGCGAACTAATCATGAATTTGGGCTGACCTAAAGCCCACTCTAAGTATTAGGGGCCGGATGGATATAACATACCATAACGTGTATTTGTAAAGTGCACGTTCACCCCAACGAGGTCTCTTGGCTCTGAATAACAGATGTTTATTGTTACCCAACTCAATGGTACTCATTTTATCGACCTCAGATGGATGAAAGGCTGAGTGGAACTGATGGGATTTGAACCTGTAGCCATGAGCTTGAACACAGGCCCTTGCAGTGGATGCATTAGTCCACTGAGCCACCCCACCCGTCACATATATCACAACTATTTGTATTAAATGCATCAATGCCACTGGAAACCAAAAGATTCCTAATGAACACATTTTTACCTTAATTTGTGCTTGGATCACTCGCTCGAAATCTCTGTTCCTACAACTATTGTACCCTCATGTGATGCTGCACCTCGTTACCGCATTCTACGCCCCCCTTCACAGCCCTTTATATTCTTGTTTTTCTTTTACTCTCTGTGAATCACTTGTTCTGGGAAACAGGCGAGTATTCCTGTTGTATATTCCTACTTGATGTCGATATTGGATCTATGCACCTTTTTCCGCATTGTTTACCTCCTTACGTAGTAGAACTCATCAAAACAAAGGTACTGTGAAACGACTCACACTGCATTGGTGTGCCCGCTGCGCCGGTTTGACTCTTTTGGGCATTTTCATCACCGGGAGAGCCGGACAGAGAGTGCACATTCCTAACAAGAACTCTTATTGCTAATTGTATTGTGGCTTATATTTTGACGTTATTTGGTCTTATGCTAAGCCTTTACATAAAAGATAATTATTTTTGATGCAACCCTAGTGTGGTGTCCATTTGTGGTGTGTCCCTGAGTTACTGCATGTGTTCACAAATGCTTAACCTATAACGCCTCTGAAAATAAGTCTTGTCTGCTCGCGCCAAGCTTCCTAGAGGGTGAGCAGGGGTTATTTCAAAGAGGGTGATCCCCTTACCCTGACTAGAGGAGAGGGTCCCTGCTTGTCACAAGTAATTACCTGTGCCAACCAGAGACCCCCAATTCTAACACTGTTGTTAATATTGGATTTATGTCCTTCCCTCCTTCCTTTGTAAAGCGCTCTGATATACTTTGGTATCTTGTTTGCGCTATATAAAACTTTATAAATAAATACATCACTCCATTCCTCCACCAGATTGCAGTGTTTAGAAAAACTAATCCACAGCTACTCTCTCGAAATTGCTTAAGGTGTCTTGTGGCATCTTTCCCCAAATCAGCGTCTGAGTCTCCTCCCTCCAGCTTTAGGAATGTCAGCAATAGACTGCTTCTGTCTTGTGCAATGGAATGCAAATGTCTCTTTTAATCTAGTACATTAATACATGCAATTCATGATCCATGCATGCCACATAGATGTACACACACAACATATACTTTGGATGTTAGTGCTAGGTGATGGAAATTCCAGCCGAAGATCCACTTATCCAGTATTATGGGTATCTTTCATAGATTCACATGCCTGAATCATTCCCCGTCGTCGGGGTGGGAGTCCCCGGTACATAACAATAGTAATGTCATATAGACATATACATACTAATAGGCCAGAGGCCTCACATTAGTAACCCATCTGAGTCCTTTTGTAAAAAAGGACCAACGTTTGGCCAGGAGCCAATCAGCTACTACCACCCTCTAGAACCTTCCTGGAAGGAGCCCTAGTCCCTCAGATTTTCTACCGCACGTCGTGCTAAGTGAGTCTCCTCTGAGCTCTGCTCAGCTTTCTCATATTTCTGGATTTATTACATATTTTTCTCATAGAACTTATTCTTGTGGAGGAATACTTCAGTCCACCATGTCTGACACTCCTGAAAAAGGGCTCTTTAGACCCTGTGCTTCAAGCAGCAATTTGAGACTACATGTGGATGACAGGCATGAAGACTGCCTTTACTGTCTTTATCCTGACCACTCTGCGAAGGATTGCAAAGTCTGACGCACTTTCTCTGCCAAGACCCTGAAGGACAGAGAGGGGCGCCTGCTTTTATGGCTCATGAGACTTAAAGAGAAGGATCAGACAGTCTCTTCAGGTGAGAGGGAGTGTTCCTTTAGGAGCTCACACTCCTCCAAAAGGCCCAGACCGTCATCTCCAGGCAGATCTGCAGAGCCGCCTCAGAAGAAGACGCCCAAGTCTTCAGAGGTTCGTCCACAGGCCATGGCAGGGTTAAGTTCTCAATCAAACAACAAGAGAGTAAGGGTATAAGTATTCACTCTCTTACCCCTAAAATTGTAATAATAAACAGCAGGAGAGTGAAACAACATAAGGACACCTCAGAATATCAAGTGAAAGACAGTCTGGGATACCATAGGTAAAGAGAACAAAGATGAAGGAAAAAAAAAACACAACAGTATATTATTAAGAACCCTCACTCACCAACCTGGTGGTGACATGCTTCATCATCGGGTTCCCACTGGAAGGACCTAGCGTCCTTCCAGTGTGCTACAACGCCTGGTTACAGCGGAGCCAGTTCTTGTGTGTGTTGAAGTGATGGAGTAACCCAATTGTACTAAGTGAATGCAAAAAAAGGGAGGAATTAAAAATTGCGTAGTTGTGACTGTCAACTATTTTATTAATTGTCCAACCAGCAATAGTTAAAAACAAGTGATGAATGAACTTATAGGTTAAGTCTCATTTATTAGAGACCCCTAGTCTTCAATTTAGTCCAATTTGGTCAACATGTTTCAGCTTAAGGAGCCCGAGTCGCTCAGTATTCTTCAGGACCATTCATGTGATCCTCCGGCGGTATGCACGCGCTAAGGTGCACCCAGCTGTGAGGATATTAGTGTGAAAAGTAAAAGTGAAAAAAGTATTTTTACTTATACTCACGGCAAATCGCCGTAATGGGCTCACTCAGCTATTTGCTGAGGCCAATTACCTGTAAAGGGAAAGAAACAGGCAACTTCAACACACACAAGAACCGGCTCCGCTGTAACCAGGCGTTGTAGCACACTGGAAGGACGCTAGGTCCTTCCAGTGAGAACCCGATGATGAAGCATGTCACCACCAGGTTAGTGAGTGAGGGTTCTTAAAAATATACTGTTGTGTTTTTCTTTTCCTTCATCTTTGTTCTCTTTACCTTTGGTATCCCAGACTGTCTTTCACTTGATATCCAAAGGGTTAAGTTCTCTTCAGGATGTCACCTTCAAGAAGCCTTTGCTGGTCACTTCGGCCATGCCTGTGATGACGTCGACAGTAACATTATCTACGTCGACGGCATCGTCCTTCTCCGCCTTGACCACTACCACGGCATCGTCGTCGACGGGTAGGTCGATTGTATCTATCATTGCTATTAAAAAATCGTCGTCGACGAAAACAAAGTCTTCGTCGTCGGCGAGAGTCACTTCAGCGTCGACGATTTCCTCATCGACGGCATCTAAGGCACCGTCAACGGCTCCATCATCGACGAAGCCGACGACGTCGACACCAGCGTCGAAGAAGTCATCGACGCCGACATCAGCGTCGACGATGAAGACAACTGAGTCGTCTACTAAGGCCTTTGACGCTCCACCGTCGACGACCACCCCGTTGACGGGCTCGTCGACTTTGGGGTCTCCTACGCTGCAGTACTCTTATACTCACTACAGGCTGACAACGAGTACTTTAACGCCGGAATTGACGTCACCTAGCAGGGTCCAGTCACTACCGCCGACCCATCTGCTGGACACAGAGGATTCTGATGCCGGTTCAATGTTCCAACCTGCGAAAAGTCCATCAGAACTCCATGTTAAGGTCCATGAAAGCTCAGACTATGAAGACCTGGGTCAGGATGAAGGGAGATATCAGGAGGAACGTCAAATTACTCCGCCTCCTTCCTCACAACCTATGGTGTACCTCCCAGCATCAATAGTGACGGACCTGCAATTTTTTCATAGCGGACTACAAACAGCGGTTTCCGCCCACTCCGCCTCCTCCGGTACAGCAGCCTACACCTGTGATACCTCCTCGCCCTAGACCACCTCCACTGGTCATTCGTCAAGATCCTGTCACTTTACCACCTCTACCTTCTTCTGATGAAGAGGAGGAAGTAGTAGGAGAAGAGGAAGGACAGCAGGAGGAAGGAGAAATTCAAGACGATGAATGGAATAACTATGTCATTCAGGATCCGGCATCCCCTGACCAGGCACAGGCGGATTCGCCCCCACAGGATATCGGGAGGTTTCATAATATTGTGGAAAGAGCTGCGGCACGGTTTAAAATCGAAATGACCACGCAAACCCAGGATTGCTTCCTGTATGACTTCAAAGAGCCATTCAAGAAGATTGTACGATCCATCCCTATCATTGCATATATCTGGGATCAAGGGGTGAAGATAATGCAGAACCCCTCATCTCTGATTCCAGTTCTGCCCAGACTTGACAAGAAATATAAGGCCCCAGCCACGGCTCCGGCATGCCTCATAGGCCAAACGAAACAGGACTCCGTTATTACACAGGCTGCACAGCGTAAATCAAGCAATCCGTCGGCAGCGTTGACTGCTCCACCGGATAAAGAAGGCCGTAAACTTGATAATGTTGGTAAAAAGTTTACGTCCATGTCGGCCCTTTCTATCCGGGCGGCAAAGTCCCTGGCCCTCTTAGGAGGATACAATCGCCAGATGTGGGCGGATATTGCCCCATACTTAGGAGCCATACCAGAGGACCAGAAGGAAGAGGCAAAGATACTCCTTGAGGGCGAGCGATCTGCCTCGGAAATGATAGATGTGGCAATGGATATAGCCTCTACAGGATTTAGACAGATGGCAGGGGCAGCAGTCCTGAGGCGCCAAGGGTGGCTTAAAGCCACATCGTTCCGGCCTGAGGTACAAACCAAAGTACTGGACATGCCGTTCAATCGAATACTGCTCTTTGGAGAGCATATTGATGAGATGCTGCAGGGTATCAAAAAAGATACCGAGACCGCGAAAGCCCTGGGTACCCTCCAGTATAAAAATACTTCCTTTCGGGGCTCCAGAGGAAGAGGACAACAGACAAGAGGTGGCTATCAGGGATACAAAACCTCCTATGGCTCCTCACAGCAGTACAAGCCGCAATACCAGCAGCGCCAGCAACAAGGCCACACATCGTACAACAAGCCTTTCGAGGGCGAGGAGGAGGAAAGAAGGACACAGCCAGAAGGCAATGACCTCTTTCTCCTACAGGCCTCCACTTTTTCTCCGCATTACGCAGTTGGAGGGAAAATATCGAACTTCCTCCACAATTGGCAAAAAATCACGACGGATCGTTGGGTTCTCCAGCTGGTTCGGTTCGGCCATACTTTGGAGTTCGTAGAGACTCCTCCTCAAAACCCCCCACGTCCTATGCAGCACAAGAATCTGCATCTCCTTCAAAAAGAACTCTCTCTAATGCTCCAGAAAAGGGCCGTGGAGAGAGTTCCCCGAGGTCAGAGGGGGAAAGGATTCTACTCCAGATTCTTCCTAATACGAAAAAAGGAGAAAAAATGGAGACCTATATTGACCTAAGAAGCCTCAACAGATACCTCAAGAAACAATCGTTCCGTATGGGATCCATTCAAGAGGTGTTGCAGCTACTCAATTCCAAAAATTTCATGGTGTCCTTAGACCTCCAGGACGCCTACTTTCACATACTAATCCACAAGAGTCACCGACAATTCCTGAGATTTGTGGTGGCGGGACGGCACTACCAATTCAGAGTGTTGCCATTTGGCCTGAAGTCGGCACCACGCATTTTTACAAAATACCTGTCTCCTGTGGCAGCTTACCTTCGCCAACTCCATCACCAGGTTTTCCCCTACTTGGACGACTGGCTTGTCAAGGCTCATACTCTGATAGGCGTAACCAAATCTTCCAACGCCAGTCTTCAACTTTTCGAGAGCTTAGGACTTACGCTCAACCAGGAAAAGTCTGTCATTCAACCATCGCACCGTCTCACTTTCCTGGGAGCAACTCTGGACACACGCCAGGGAAAGGCCTTCCCTTCACAGGAGCGTCAACTCAAACTAAGGTCTCTGGCAAGCCGAGTTCGGACCAGGAAGACCATCAAGGTGCGACTGTTCAAATCATTGTTGGGGATGATGTCCTCCAATATCCTTCTAATTCCACACTGCCGCCTCCGTATGCGCCCATTACAGGAGGCGTTGTCAGCTCAATGGATCCAGTGCTCGGGGTCCTGCGACGATCTGATCAAGATCACGCCAGTCATGACGCAGGCCCTGCACTGGTGGCTTCAAACGAAAAATCTGAACCGGGGCCTTCCATTCCTGCTTCCAATCTCACCCCATGTAATAACAACAGACGCCTCGTTGGAAGGACGGGGTGCGTTCCTGCAGGAGCTCCGGATCAACGGCCAATGGTCACTGGCAGAAAAGGAGCTGCACATCAACCTGCTCGGGTTGAGGGCAGTATACCTGGCTCTTAGAGCATTCTTGCCTCGATTCAGGAACTCCCCATTGCTTGTGAGAACCGACAACACCATCACAATGCACTATTTGAACAAACAAGGGGGTACCCGATCGATGACGACGTCGCAAGAATCTCAACGAATTTGGAAATGGCTACTCCGCAACAACATTTCTCTTCGAGCCGAGTATGTCCCAGGGGCAGACAATACCCTGGCGGACTCTCTGAGCAGACAAAGCTCCATTTGCCACGAGTGGAAGCTCGACCAACATGCTCTCAGCGCAGTTTTCTCCCGCTGGGGCACACCCCACCTGGACCTGTTTGCAACGGAAACCAACGCAAAATGCCAACATTATGCAAGCTGGCATCCCCAGCCAAGATCTCTCGGGGACGCATTTTCGATGGCATGGTGCAATGTATTTGCTTACGCATTTCCTCCATTTCCCCTGATTCCCAGGGTTCTCCGGAAGATGAAGACAGAGCGTTGCACCCTGATCCTGGTAGCCCCAGCGTGGCCGCGCCAACACTAGTTTACAGAGCTCCACCTTCTATCACTGGAGCCGCCGATTCCATTCAGGCCATACCCGAATCTCCTCACTATGAACCAGGGGCAAGTCCAGCATCCAGATCCGACATCTCTCAGATTATCGGCTTGGCTCCTGAGTTCAGAGAGTTCCAGGACTTAGATATTCCTCAGGAGTGCAGAGCAGTCCTGGCCCGGGCTGACAGTACCAACAAGACTTATTCCCTTAAGTGGAAAAGGTTCTGTATGTGGAGTAAAGCTAACAAACTGCATCCGTTTTCATCATCTCCAGCGCAACTGCTACCTTACTTACTTCACCTGGCTAACTCGGGAATGGCCCACGCCTCAATAAAGGTCCATCTGGCGGCCATCTCTCGATTTAGGCGCTCTTCGTCTGGGACGTCACTATGGTCCAATAGACTGGTCAAGCAGTTTCTGAAAGGATTATTCAGAACATTCCCTCCAGTGACACCTTTACCACCTACGTGGCAACTCAACATTGTCTTGGCTCAGTTGATGAAACACCCCTCTGAGCCAATTCATAAAGCAGATATCAAATACTTGTCATGGAAGACAGCTCCCTTATTGGCTCTCACGTCAGCAAGGAGAGTAAGTGAGCTTCAGGCTTTATCTATTCAGGACCCTTTCATTCAATACAAACAGGACAGGGTCATCTTAAGGACCAATCCTAAGTTCATACCAAGGGTCCCGTCTACTTTTCATCTCAATGAACCTATTGTCCTAAAGACTTTCTTTCCGAATCCATCCACAGCAGCGGAGAGATCTCTCCACTCTTTAGATCTGAAGAGATGTCTGAAGTTCTAAATCCATAGGACGGAAGTTTCGAAAATCCAGCCAATTATTCATTGCCTTTAGTAGGCCCAGGAAAGGTCATCCATTGACAAAGCAGAGTATTTCAAGATGGATCTCTGTGGCCATCGCCTTCTGCCACCAACAGGCGGGACATCCTCTACCTTCCAAGGTTCGGGCTCATTCCACAAGAGCAGTCTCCACTTTCATGGCGCTCTTTGCTGGGGTGCCCATTGTCGACATTTGTAGAGCGGCGACATGGAAGACACCTCATACTTTCACCAGGCACTACTGCTTGAACTCAGAACTTATGAAGGATGCAGCAGTGGGACAAGCGGTGCTCCGTCATCTATTTCAGTAGAGGTGAGCCTTCTTCCTTTCATCCCACCTTCCTATTGCCTTCTTGCACATTTCTTCCTACTGATAATGTTTACATGTTCATGGGATTGCACTAATGATAAGGGGTGATTAAGTGTCTTCCATGATGTACTAGACGAAATGTGCTGACTATTGCTCGCTACTCTGATTCAGGCATGTGAATCTATGAAAGATACCCATAATACTGGATAAGAAATGCGTTACTTACCTGTAACTGCAGTTATCCAGTATTGGTATCTTTTTTTTTTTTTAGATTCACATGCAACCCACCCACCTCCCCTGGAAGGGCTCACCTTGGTTCTCTCAGTAGGTGCTACTTAGCACTGTGCTTACGAAAATCTGAGGGACTAGGGCTCCTTCCAGGAATGTTCTAGAGGGTGGTAGTAGATGATTGGCTCCTGGCCAAACTTTGGTCCTTTTTTACAAAAGGACTCCGATAGGTTACTAATGTGAGGCCTCTGGCCTATTAGTATGTATATGTCTAATTACATTACTATTGTTATGTACCGGGGACTCCCACCCCGACGACGGAGAATGATTCAGGCATGTGAATCTATGAAAGATACCAATACTGGATAACTGCAGTTACAGGTAAGTAACGCATTTTTTCAAGTTCCTCTACAACCACAGCGCCTTCTTCCAAATCAACTCATGGTTCAAAGTACAGTTCCATGTCGCCTTTAAGAAAGATACCGCTTTGTTTGGCTGTTCCAAATCCTCCTCCTGAGCGCTTCAATTGTTCAACCTCCACTTGCGGAGCACCCTCAAAGGCTCAAATGAAAAAGATATCCATCCCTCTGCCCCTCCAATTACGTGTTACTCTTTAGATATGTCTGACATGTTGCCATCTATACTTACCTCACCAATGGGTTCTTCATCAAAGTCGTCTGTCACTTATAAGTGACACAATGACTGTCCGCGATGTTATGCTGAAGTGCACCTAAAGTAAAAATCCTATTTGAGGTCCCAAAGATTTAAGTGTTAGTCATACTGAAAACACTAAAACATCACTCAGCTTCTCGATGATTAGCTGTTCCAAGTTTGAAGAGATGGCAGAAGAAAGTTTCCTCCTTGTGCAGCTTCTAGGATTGTGACTCAAAGGGCGTCGAGAAGCAGCTGATAAGGCCTAACACTGGCCCTCAACAGGTGTTGGCATGCCATACTTTAAACCATCTGCTCTGAATATATTCTGAAAACAAAGAGGCTGGCAGTGTATATCAAGCGCCAGCGTAGCCTGGCAAAAGGCTTCTTGATTGTGGAGGTCGTACATTGTAATACGTCCTGATTTGAAGTACATAACCGAGGAATCCCATGAGTTCTCAGAAGAATTGGAGATGGTTGTGTCCATCTTTGATTGAGCATAACTTCCCTTTTGTTTGATGGTGTCCTTCTTAGAAAATCAAGCTACAGTGTTGTTGCTGCTGAGCCACTTGTTATATGGACATATCATGTGTGTTGTATGAACTATTTCTTTCTGAGAGCTTGCTGGCAGACATTGTTACAGACCGGTTCTCTGGAAATGAGATTGAGTGTGAAAGCGAACTTTGAACTGTTTTTGAAACATCAATTGTAATAGACAATGAATTGGGTACTATTTCTTTTGAACTTTGAATTCTTTTGTGAAGGAACAAAAAGGGTTCTAGAATTAAATCCTATTGATTGCTTTCTTTACATAATGCGTTTTCAAGGAACTATTGTTTTTTCTGACTGATAAATGTGGTTAATAATATGAACCACAGAATGTTAATGAAGAGTTACTTAAAAGGTAAACCATGTATTCTGTTCTCTTTCAAAGAGGAAAAGCCATCTATTCATATTTGTGGTTCACAAACAAAGGCGCTAGCAAAGATTCAGATGATCCTTAAACCTCAAGCCAAGAAATAGTTAAAAAAAACAGAAACGTTGTATACTGTGGGACTGGATGTGTGCAGTGGATGCAGATTTCCACCCCCAGTAGCAAAGAAACCAAGTTTTAAGCTCACAGCTGGCAGCTCACCCCACCAGTGCAAAGTTTGACTATGCAATCTGAAATCAGACCACACTTTTTCTAGGTGCATGGTATTAGTGGCAGCATTTGTTCACAAAAAATCTGTTAGATTTGATCTTGACAATTGATTCATCGGGTCTCTCGTAACGGAAAACTCATGACTTTAATAACACCATTGCTCAGCTTTGTCAGGGCCTTCGAGTCGGTTACCATAAATTTACATCATCCTCTGCTCTGATTCTCACTAGTCTAATTGTCTCCTTGTAAATAAAACAAGAAGTGTATCCAGCAGGGAAAGGTTTCAGCCATTTTCACAAATGTCTCCAATTCAAAACTCCTCCCCAACTGCTCTTTGTGTCTTTATTTGTAGGGACAATTACCTGCGTTTTCATTGTCCCCAAATGCAACCCCTTGTGTAATCTCTGCAGGTTCGATAAGTGGCCTCATTATAAAGGCATCGCCAAAGATGAGGTTTTTCTGTCTGTCGGACAAACTGTGCCTGATATGGTAATGCAAGAATTCTAACCTGAAAGGAGAACCTTCCATCAGATACCTTCTAAATTGGTTTGGGAGCCCATCTACAGATCTGCAAGGCCTGTGGACAGACAGGAAACAACTGTATCATACTAAAGTGGGAACTAAAATTGCTGATCAATGGTTGTGCACTGTAGGCATTTGAATTCTCACCCTTGTACACACACAAGATGAACTTAATTAAAATACAAAATGACTGTTGACATAGCTAATGTTGTTGATCTATTGGATTGTTTAGTGAAACATTTGGTGGTATTCAGAGCACACATGCAAAATTACCACAATGGCGTAAAAGCAGTCCAGTGTTTTTCGCAGCAAGAATAATGATCATCAGGATTGTCCTGAAAGATTAACTGGCATAAACCGACCTATATTTCACCGACAGCGATTTAAGTGGACAGTTTGAAAGAATGGACAGGACCGTGACTGTTTTAACATGCCACAGAAAAAAAATGAATATCTGTAAATGGAAAATTGCTTTCTTTAGTGTAATCTTTCTACAACATGAACTTTTGAGCGACAGCAAATTATTGGTACCGACTTTTTGCAAAAATGATCCATCTTGCAACTTCCAAATACATTACAAAAGTTATCAATAATGTGATACTTCGAAGTGTTTACATATCGCATATACTGAGCAAATGAAGCTTTTGTGTGATTTGATGATGCATGGTGAAGCATAAATGACCTTAATCAAATACAAATTGCATTAATTATCTGCTGATAATGAACGATGGATGTATAAGTGGTAATTTTGAAGGAGCAGCCTCTTGCATGCCATAAACAATGTATAGTGGTTTCCCCAGGACTGGCCTTATAAGTAGCTAATAAAGCAAATATCCCAAATGCTCCTGCTTTACTCATGTACAGGATGGAATGGACGTCGACTCAGAATTTGAGTGAGAAACAATTTATGTATTATCCCATACTCAGAACGCACACCTTTTTACAATTTCTAAAGGTTCTACTAAAGATTTATCCTATGCTGCCCATACAAAAGTATGAGTGTGTTGTGTACAGACTGTGGTTTATTCAAAACACAAATGGTCCTCTGCCTGAAGTGTAGTGAACAGAGAGTTCCAAGATGTAGAACTCAAGGCATTACTGACTCACAAAACATTAGGTACCCACTGCACAGGTAGCAGAGTTCATGTCATTTTATTGACTTTAAAAACATATTGGCTGTGGTTGATTCGTACTCTTGATTCCTGTTAGTATGGCCACAAGTAGCTGCCAGGGTTTGAGCGGTTTTATGAGACTTGTAGTATCTAGTAGCAGTGGGAGCAGTGCGGATCTTTCATTTAGACAACAACCTGGCATTCACTTCATGAGCATTTGCTGATGCTATGGTCTGTGAGTTGGCCTGCTATTCTCACACCGCTCCTGTGCACAATTGAACAGAATTGTTCAGTGAGTCAATGTTATGCTTGAACAAGCCTTGACAACGAGGGTATTTAACATTAAATTGTTGTATGAAAACAACCTATATTAGGCTGAACGAGCTTTTAGGAAGTTGCCAAGCGGTCTAATTGATGGTCACACACTACCAACGTTTATTTTATTTGGGGTATCTGTGTTTGTACCTGACTTACTCCTCCATGGAATGACAGTTGCAATCTGATTTATGTGTTGATCTGCTGCAAAATCTCAAAGACTTTAGAGGAAAACTCTAAAAGTGAAGCTGCTTATTTATGGGTGGCTCCTGAAACCGGGAGAATTAGTCCAAGGAAATCTTCATGAAAATACCTTTTAGAACATTGTGCCGACCACCTGTCCCAGTTCTTGGGGTAGAAGGCATTACCAGGTGCACAGAAAATTAATAAGGTGTCCATTGATTACATCAAGAAGCATAATGTGGCAGATTCTGTTCTGAACCCGCCATCATACCAGCATTCCTCTAGATGAGTGATTCCCAACCTTTTTAGATTTATGACCAATGACATAGGGAGTACCCCACACTCCATCAGCTTAAGCGGGGGCTTCCCCAATGGTCTGCTGAAATGTCCTGCTGCTTAAACCTTACTAGTTGTTTATTGTCCTCTTCTGTCATCAGATTTTCAGAGCAGCTACTAATAAAAACACTGCCGGAAATGAGAGAAATAATTAAAATAAGGAGAAAGATAGAGAGTGTGAGATAGAGTAAGATACAAAATAGATAGATGGGTGAAAGAAGGAATGGGACGAGGAAGGAGTGTGAAAGGAAGGAATGAGTGAAAGAAAATTTGGAAAAGGGGAAGTAGGTGAAAGAATGAATGGAAGGATCGAAGGATTGCCAGATGAAGGGGTGAAATGATGCGTGCCAGAGTGCAAGGCTCGATAGGTGACCCCAGTGAATGGGTAGAAGGAATGAACAGTTGGAAAAAAGTGAAAGGATGGATGAGCGGAAGGATGTGCCCTGCATGTTTTACAATGCACCATTTAACACTGGGTGTCCCAGAGTTTGGAGCACTAACATGAAATTTCAGTTCCTTTCAGGTTGGCTGGATAAATGGAAACAGAAGGAAAGTACAGAGGGATGAATGAATACATGGATGGTTTTATGGTTGGAAGACTGGATGGATGGGTGAAAGGCACTCTTCTCAGGACAGTCAGGTTTGCTCGGTTTTAATACAATTGAAAAATTGTGACTTGCCCATGACAAGCTTTTTAGACCGACGACCTTCTCGACACAACCAGCTTTAATAGGCACGAGGCAGTAGATTGTTTATTATTGTATCTAAAGCATTGTGCGATAGCATGCTGTCGTTTACAGTCATCACATATTTTCCATTGAAGTGTCCATTCAGTGTGCACAGACGTACAGTTTTACCGATAAAACTATATTGCACACAAATGATAATGTGTGGAAATCTGGTTTCAGTGAATATTTCTAATTTGTGCATCAAGTAGTGTCTCGATTTGTTTTGATCCCATTTAAAATCTTTGTTTCCATCACACTTCAGAATTACAAAAAAAAAGTGCTGTCTTTTTCTTTCCTAAGTGGTGAATGTGTACAGTTCATTTGTAAGTATGCACTTTTTGTTGTGGGTTACCAAACATACCTTACAACATTTCCTTTCACGTTCTCAGTAGCCCAGCACAATTGTCACATAATTTACTTTCTCTGACTGCAAATTTGAGAGGAGTTTGTGAACGCAAGTCCCTGTGTTTTAAACAAAATTAAAATGAGCAACAATTTTTCAGAATAAATAGTCTGACATTTAACCTCTGTTTTTGAAGCGCTCCAAACGTTTCAAGATAAATGCAAAATTTAAAGGCATCTTTATTTATTGCTTGGACTTATGGGCCCACCAAAAATCTTCTCACAACCCACCAGTTGACCGTGACCCACGGTTTGGGAAACATTAGTCCAATACGTCCCTCTAGAAGTTACCCCAAGACGAGATCTGCGGAGCTGAAATGGTTTCTCCTATTGGGGAGTGGGAAGGACTACAGAGTCTTTAACTTTTCTCCATCAAATGCTGATTTGGTGGGAGCAGCTACTTTAACTACTAACCCTGCTTCACCAGCAACAGCACTACTACAAGAAGGTGCACCATGAAAATATTCTGTTTCGCTATGTAAAACTCCATCATATCACAGTCCTGATCTGCAAGATGAAGATTGCCTGTTGCTAGTAAAGTGGTAGGTATACTTGCCCCTCCATGGTCCTAAATTGTCCTATATTTGGATTTTTGCAGCAAGTTTATCAGTTCTTCTTTGGATTACAGGGTTGATTAGCATTTTAAAGAAAGTTCGTGGACATTTTTTTTGCAAATGTGATTCTCCATCTCGTGTGAAACAAGACTTGCAGTCTCCCTCTTTCTCATATCATGTGGAAAGGAACTATCAACGTAACCTCTCTATAACTGTAACCTCAAGGCGTGTTTAGGAACTTTTCCAGTATCAATTATTGATGCCTACAGAAATGGTTCAAATACCTTTTTTGACTTTCTTGTATTATATTGGATAATATAATACCACATTACCATATTGCCAATATTAAAGCTATGTTCCCTTCAATTTCTTGAGTACTCTTTAGAGCAAGGTTATGCATATTGACATGCTTCTATTGTAGTAAAAATGTACATGAGGCACACAACCCAGGTAGATTAAGAAGTATGACTCATTATTCCCTGCATGTCTGTACCCAAGGGAAGTTTTCTTAATGTACTGCCCAGCAAACTTTATACTTGGGTTTTGCTTGCCTTAAAGAATTGTAGAACCCACTAGCTTCAAAAGGGAACTATACATATTTTCTAGGTTCGAAAAGAAGGGCTAATTTAGAAACATCATGTTTAGTATGTCATCACCATTCTTTAGATGGAGTAGCACACTGGCCTTTCCACACAAATGAATGTACCTGTAAATTTGTGTCTAAAACATCTCATGCTTTAGCATATCGATCTGATTCTAGTTCTTCAACTTATTTATTACGTACAGTGTTCAGAGAGTGTCAAAAGTGGTTATCTAAATGAGAGCGCAGGTCTGTAAACACGTTGATACTTGATGGTATGAATCAAACTGAAATTTCTTGGAGTCAAGTTCCCGGCAGGGAATAGCTGGACCTTTGCTGTATGCTTTAATGCTACAATCATCTGCTAATTCTGTAAAAGAGGCTGCTACCCTTGCAAGGGAAATGGTTTAGGAAACCTTGCTACTGTCTTTTTCTGTAGTATAGAATAGCATGCAAACACTATCTAAATGTATCTATTCTGCTTCTACCATCACTTCTTCATCCCTACTTGCAATAAAAGAAAAAACGTGCCTACATTATGCCAAGAGCAAGTTCAAATTTGCTCTCATTGACATGTCCTTGGCTCCTACACTTAAATCACAAATGTCTTGGCCCCTTCTTAATAAACTGCATTCTTGCGCCTTTTCAATTCTACTGCTCATCAGAACCATCAGTGGTACTCCATCTCTTTCTGTGGCACCACTGACTTGCTCACCTACACGTTATTTGTTGCTTTATTCACCAGCAGCATCTCGAGCTATAATTTTCAGTTCTCTTTTGTCGACTTCTACAACAAATATGCCTCCTGTTGTCTATCAGCTCATGTTGTTTCTCCGTCGATTATCTAACTGATTTATTTTTCACCATCGGCTCTATAATTGAGTGTGTATTGAAGTGCCCGATTTCTGGGTTCCATGCATGCCCATAACTCCAAAGTCCGTTTAAAAAGAGACCTATGTACAGCTGCTATTCCCACATATAGTCAATCTTTGCACCCATGTTTTGTACCTTAGTTTTGCACAGTGCTATAAAATCGAACACAAGCCTGTGTCCTTGATCATTTTTCAACATGAATTGATATATAACTGAGATGGTCAGCTTTTGTGTTATATATATATTCACATACATATTAGAAATGCTAACTATAGCTCTGGGGCTGTTGTTCTGCTTTATACTACTAATCACAGACCCTCATGGTCTGAGGCTTCCAATATTGTATTCATTTGCAATGGGTGAGCTAGTTTATATTCATGTATGTACATTTTAATGTAACAATGTGCGATAAATACATTTTGAAGTGCACCTCTAGTTCATATATTAATGTAACGTGTGGCACTTATTATGGATATGTAAGTGAATTGCCTTGCTTTTATTCCTTTCTTACATATTGTAGTACGAGCATATTTTGTCGTAATAATGTTTAGAAATAATGTAAAATGAATCTTCACAGCTCTTTCAGACAGCGGGGCTAGGCATTCCATAAGGACCAAACAATTCTCTGTGTAATCGCACATAGGCTGTTATCATATAACAGAGATGGACATATTGGCATGATCCAGCCTTTTTTTACAGACAGACTTTGGACTGCAAAATGTAAATCAAATTTAGGTTTGAGTCATCAAATATTTGCATACAAGGTGATACAATATGTATTAGCTAGCTCTAGATAGGAAGGAAATTTCCATAATGCCATGTTGCCTGCATTTATTTTTACATTCCTGAGAGATATATATAATCACTTCTATTCTTGTTATATTTGACATATTTCTGAATGCATTCTGGACTAAGCCTTGTTTTAAATAAAGTCTCTTAAATGTAATAGTATGAATTTCTTATTATGTGCTTACTTTGGTGCGGGAGGAGGGTGCATGAGACAGATGTTGCAGACTCAAAACAAATCAAATAACTATTTGTTCAAAAATATTTTTTAACATTTACACGTTATCTTCAGGTAAGTTTTGAGAGAGATAAGTGCGCCATAACTAGTCTGTTTTCCCCACTCAAGCTGGCGAGTTGATCCTCCAATTCCTACCTGAAAGATAGAGTAAATCTCCTGGGTCTGGGATGCCCCTCATGATGTAACCGTGACACACATCTATAATTTGCCACACTAAAAGATACTTTAGTGGCTTTTACGGCTTGTAGAAAGGTCTTGCTCGAAGGTCACTATCATTATTGACTTTTTGAAATTGTTAGGAAAACTTGCACTCCTAGATGGGAGCCTTCTCCATGGGAGCTTGATTTAATTTTTTACAAATTTATGGCTTATCTTTTTAAGCCTCTGCATGACCGTCATTGGAGTATCTCACTTTGGAAGGATGCTTTTCTAGTAGCTGTTAAATCAGCATGCAGGGTGAGTGAATTTCAAGCCCTGTCTGCCTTGGAAGCTTACATTGTCTTTCACGCAGGATTGTTAAGTGATCCCTGTTTTTACCATAAATGCGATCTGAGTTCCAAATCAGTCAAGCCATATCATTGCCAGATTTCTTTAGCACTTCCACCTTTCCAACAATTCTTTTTATTTCTTAGATGTAATGAGAGTTCTGGCATTTTACTTAGGCAGGGCTCAAAAGGTCTAAGAAATGTAACCAGCACTTTATGAACTAAGGGTTGCTGCTAACTAGCGTTGTCTAAGCAGTCTATTTCGAGGTGTATCTGGTCTTATATTTCCTTAGATTATCAAGTGGCCTCTTTCTATTAAACCTGTTATGTTCCATATAGGTACCCTAATACGGACTCCGGTAGGCACCTAACCCTTCACCTATTTTCTCCCTACCATTGCACTACATAACAATTCCTAGTACTGACCTTTTACCTTGCTACAGTGATGTCCAAAGTTAACATGGGGTTTTCTCCCAAAAATGTAAGCCTCATTTATTATGCATGAGGAGCCTTGAAATCACAGCAGGACAGCACGCCTACCATCTCCTGCATAAAAACGATGTATACGGGTCATTCCTTCTGTCATCCCAGTCTGACATGACACAGCAAGTTCTATCCCTAGGGGCACCACTTTGGGTATATATACATCATATCTTGTTGAGATAGTCTGAGGAGAAAAAGGCGTCCATGCTGACACACTGATGTGAGATGCTGAGGCTCCTGCATGCAGACCCTCCAGCTCGCAGTGGTCTGACAACTCTTGCGGGGTGTCCATTTCAAGACCAAGACGAGGGCCCACAGTCTCTCACTTCAGGTACTGGGGTTGCTTTTATCCTAGAGGGATTCTTGGCTTTACACCCACATATATATACTAGGTAAACTTAGGTACATCTAGTTAGGGACGCAGCGTAGGAGTACGCATTTTACTACTGTCATGTATGTTATATACTTGCCTGTATTCATTGTTTTAGCACGCTGGTAGAAACGTACCATCCTTTTACTTTGTTAGTGCTTATAATCGTTTATATCTGTTACTGTATAATGGTTGTTTCAGCTCACCTATTTTACACTAGAATGACGCTAGTTCAATAAATGCTAATTGAGAAACGTCCCCACCGTTTATTCTGTGTATCTCTCTGTGACTAAGTGAGCATGAGTGACTGAGCGAAAAGTAGTACACTGGTCCACAATCCTGAGGGATCAGGGTTGTCATGTAATATTCTCTCCTTGGTAAGAGGGGTTTCTAGTGGCACTGTGAGCTAGCTGGTATACAAGCTGACATATCAGTAGGGACGTCCAAAATCAGTCTGACTCCAATCCTACAGTAAATGTTGTCTAAACGCGCAGATCCTATATAGGTTTATAGGAACTACACAACACTAAGCCTCATTCTGAACACGAGAAAGTGGCTACTGCAGCTTGGTAATAAAATGGTGCAGTGTTAGACATTTGTAGAGCAGTCACTTGGAACTCTGGTTATACATTTAGCAAGCATTACTGTGTAGACAGCCTTTAAAGTGACTACAGTCTTTGGTCATGCTGTTCTAAGGAATCACTTTCAATGTCGTGTAAGCTTTATTTTTATTTTTTATAATTCTGTTTATTAACAAAAATCAACTCGTTGGTCATTACACATATATAATGACAGTTCTTACAGTGTTGCGTTTGCAGATTCTTATATAAAACATAACTCTTTAGATGTCATATTACACAAGCTGTTGGCAGTACAGAAGTCATTGTGGCGTTAACTGTTCGTCAAGGGAGGGGATCATGGGAGGTTCACACAAGTTTCCACGGTATTCATTTCATTTTGACCGAATTGCCACCCATTTCCGGGGACAGCCTCCGGCCACATAGACTGTCATCTCTTGCAGCATACACCAGTCCATGTCTTTTATCCACTCATTGAGCATTGGAGGTGTTCCCGCTCCCCATAGGCGTGCTATATTGCGTTCTGCAATTACCTGTCCGAGCGTCACCCATATTCTGCCCTTTGCAGATAGGTCCGTGGGCTCCCAGATGTTCAAGAAGCACCTTTTAATTTCAGGTCGCAAGTCAACCTCCTAGACTGTATGCATACAGTCATGCACCCGCTTCCAGTATGCTTGTATTATAGGGCACTCCCAAATTATGTGAAGATACGTCCCCACCTCCCCACACTGTCTCCTACAGAGCCCGTCTGCACTCCTCTCCATCAGTACTAGACGTGTACCCGAGATATAAACTTGTTGCAATATTTTTAGTTGTATCAGCCTCAATTCCGCTGATATCGCTACTTTGGGAGAGGAAGGTGCCTCTCTCCATTCCTCGTCATCAATTTCTAGACCGTCGGCCTCCCATTTCCTCCTAAGTGCCAACAAGGGGTCAGGGGTGTGGTGTATGAGTTTTTTGTATGTGAGGGAGATTGCCTTTTCCGGTAAATGACCGTCAAGCAGTCTGTCCTCAAGGGGAGAGGACTCCAGGAGCGTCGTACCAGGTGGAATGTTAGACTGGAGTGAGTGCCTGATCTGCATGCAGCGAAAGTACTCTGTTTGCGCTAAATCGTAAGCTTGCTGTAGTGAGGCAAAAGTCACCATTCCCGTGGGCCCCTATAGATCTTTGATATGGGAGATCCCTATCAATCCCAATTACGAAATCCTTTTGTACGCCCCAGTTGTACCCAGCCTTTCGGATACCCAGAGCGGGGTAGCCAATGTGAGTTTGTCAGCCCATCCCAGTTTGCGGCTCACATTATTCCAAGGCTGGACAGAGTGCTTTGTAGGTCCTGTGAGTGGGTACTTGTTAGGTTTAGAGTAGAGCGCAGCCTCGAAGTACCCCCTGCCCCATGGGACCTCTCCACCACTGTACGTGCCCTGGTTTATGGCCGAGTGATGTGCTGGACAGTAATATTTCTGAATGTCCCATCATACCACCCCAGTGTGAGTTTTTGGAGCGATATTCGGGGCGTTCCAGACCATAATAGGTCCCTCTGAGTGGCTTCGATATCTGCAAAGTACTTTTGTGGGACTAAATCTGGACTAAATCTGGGTAGTTTTGCAAGGCATTCCAAAAACGCGGCAGTGCCATCCTCTTAAATAGAGCTGCCCAACCCAGCAGGGACAGCGGGAGCCTCTTCCAAATGGCGGTGTCCCTCTTGAACCTTTGCAGAGGTGGTATGAGATTCTTCTTGTAGCCAGTCGCCACATTCGTGGAGATAAAGATTCCAAGGTACTTGAACCACTCTGTGGCCATCTTAATCGGGCAGTCACACGGTATTAAAGGGGGGGCACCATGGAGTAAGTAGAAAAGTGATTTCCCCCAGTTGATGCTGTAACCAGAGTTTCTCCCAAAACTGGTGAATATATCTAGTGCAACTCTGAGGGATTTGGAGGGGGAGGCAAGGTCTAAGAGGATGTCATCCTCATAGAGCGAGTCCTCCCACCCCTCTGCCCATCTAAGCCCCCGTAGTGAGAGATCTTGTCGTATCCAGGCCGCAAGAGGCTCCAGGGAGAGGGCGAAAAGCAGGGGCGAGAGGGGGCAGCCCTGTCACGTACCTCTCTCCAGAGTAAAAACCTCTGAGATCTTGTTATTTACCACCACCTGGGCTAGTGGCTCAGTGTAGAGGAGGCGCACCCACCCAATGAAATTAAGACCAAAGTCCATCTTCTTGAGGACCACCATCATGTAGGGCCACTCGAGCGTGTCGAATACCATAGTCGCATCCAACGATACCACAACCGCGTCTTCCTGGATGTATGGCTGCATCCCAACACTCCGTGGAGTCGTCGCAAGTTGAGCACTGTGTTTCGGTGCGACTGATCTGGATGGATCAGTTTGGCAATGATCGGCTTGATCCTATTTGCCAGGAGCTTCGCGAGGATTTTGGTTTCAGCGTTTTATAACTATAAGAGGCGCACAGCTCCCTGGGTTTCCCCTCTTTAGGGATGGCTACCAGTGTGGCGATACGTTGGTCCCTCTGCAGTTCCCCCAGAGCGTTACTGTCCTCGAACATATTCTTAAGATGTGGGCCCAGGCAGTCGGGTTTGAGCTTGTACAGCTCGATAGGGAGACCGTTGGGTCCTAGAGCTTTCCCAGGCCGGAGGTCATTAATTGCCTTGGTGAATTATTTTGAGGTGAGTACAGCTTCTAAAGTCTCCCGGTCGTCGTCTGAAAGGGAGGGCAGCTTAATGTCTCGTGTAAGCTTTCTTGATTGTCTTGCTCTTCGGAACTGAAGGCTGCAAACTTTTCAGAATGAACATGCTATTATTCTGTTCTATATTTATGATTTACAGTGAAGGTCCTGCGATACAGAAGAAAATATTACTTTCTTGTAAGCCTAAGTCTGCATTGTAGTTCTCTTCAGTGAAGTCATACACACACCTGCCTATCTGGTGCATCCACTTTTGAACAGCAAGCTCGTTTTGTAAACATTTTAGCTCTGCCTGTCATCCTCCAAGAACTGAGCCTGTAACATATTTGCTAGTACAAAGCATGCTGAGATACAGGAGCAGTTGGCTTCTTAAAGGAACAGAGCATGATTTTTAGTTCTCTATACTTTTAGCCTTTAAGACTTTTCTTTTTCTATACGTTTGGGGGTTTTCCTTTGTTGCAGCATATTTCAGGCCTTTTGCTGAAATGCTGCCTTATGTAGTATTTAAAATAAAAGAAATGGAAAAAATAGCCATCTATGGAGGTACTGCTTGTATTTAGTTAATTAAACCTTTAGACGTCTCATGAATGACTATTCTAATTTTGGAAATTTCATTTTCCAGGTTTGTCACGGGCATATAGGAATATTCTAAATTTGACTTTAGTGAAGCAACCATTGAAGCTGAACTATGATCATAAGTAACAGTTCTTTCTGCTCGATTCCTGCATGTTTCCCCCCTTACTAGGCTTTTTTGTTGCTCATCGTTTCACCTGTATTCAGGTGTGTTGCCTAAGTGAAAACAAAACAGAAGTGGTTGTTTTCCTTTTAATCATATTATTCCTGATTTGCCCAGTAACTCCTTTCACTAGTTGGGTGAGAAATCACATGTCCTCAAATCAGGGGTTGGAATTTTTTTTAGAAGACCCAGAATGCTAGGTAATTTCATAAACGTTATGTCCAGAGTTTTTAATCTTTATACAAGATACTCTATTACCATTTAATCAGGAAGCTATATTTATCAAGACCCTGAAGGTTTTCAGTCGGGGTTTCAATAAATAAAAATCTAGTAGCTGAAAAGAGTGAGAGGGGGAACGTTCCAGCATGAAAAGAAGGCTCACCAGAAGACTACAAGAGTCAAGCAGTGTAGCCAGCCTTAACCGAGGTTCTCTAGAAAAATAAGGTATCAATGCGTTGATACTGCCTTCTACCAAATATGTATGACGAGGTAATGAAATACACATCTTTCAAAACAGAAGGAAGTATAATCGAATTGATATAGATACATTGAAATTGGTAAACCGGAATTATGATTAGTTGCACGATTAAGGAGTGTAGCGTTACATACTAGAGAAGGTTAACTTTACTAGTAACCAGAGCACATATGTAACAGTGAAGCGGAGAGTTTTCAGCATGAGAAAGTATCACAATTGGGAACAATGTTAGATTTGAATGGCAACAATAGCCAGCAGCACAACTTATTTCCAAGTTATGTTGTAGATGACATACTATTTTATGCACAGAAATCAGGATTCCTAAACCCTCATCGTGTCATTGTAAAGAGGCTCACTGTTGATTAATTGTAGCATGTTCTTTTCTTGCTCATGCAGAAATGCCAATGTTAGAAGAGCCCAGCTGTCTTCAGGAATCTAAACTGTCAGAAACTTGTAAGACAAGTGTGGCTGAAACACCAATATTGCAAGTCCAGACAGAGGAAGCTCATGAATTGATTAATGCTGGTGAAATGCTCGTAAGTATTGTACTTAAGAGATATACAAAGGTTTGTTCAAGGAGTTTCTTTCAAAATCATTGCATCTTAAGACAAACTTCACTGTAAATATCCCTTATGTGCATTGATAGCCCTACTGCTCGTGAGGAGCCTTCTAAATTAGCGTTGTAATTAGTATAGTCTTTGGGCTTTTTTCAGGGTTGATGTAATATGGTTTGTCAGAACAGCATTTGGCACTCTTTTATCCTGTGCCACAAAAAACGTGTTTGCGGGGAATCCAAGTTGGCTGCATTAAAGCAGTACACACACAGGATGAGCTCTCAAGTGTCCTGGCTTGTTATGTTATGTTATGTTAACACATTCTTCTATAGCGCAACAGCTACTCCGGACGGAGTGTCCCGGCGCTTTGGCGAAGAGGTCCTCCAGGGGCAACTACATAACAGAAGTAAGGAAAGGCGGGGGCCCTATCGGGTGAAAAGCCAAGTTTTTAAAGCCTTTCTGAAAGACATAAGGCTGGGGATCTGTCTCAGCGAAAGGGGAAGCTCGTTCCAGGCACAAGGAGCCAAGTAGTGAAAAGAGCGGCCACCCAGTCTTGCGCGTTTGATGGTCGGAACTATCATTTTAGACAAGGAGGCAGACCTTGCAAACAGCAGTCACCTATATTCTCCAGAATAGGACACATAACTTGAAGGGTCCCAGAATATGTTGGGAAAGATATCCCCTGACAAATTCCCATCAACAGCAGAGGAGTGGGTAGAGGGAAACTTGAAAATGGCATGAGGAGGAATCTGAAGATTGGAGCCAGGAGCTCCCGTGCTGACAACTGGAGCATGCATAAATAGGCATAGCAGTGGCTGAGTGTACAGAATAAGGTGGAAAGGTAGCTGTACTTGGGTGCAGAATGGGAAAGGGGTCTTGTGCAGGTTAAGAAAGCCCAAAATACATATTTTCTCTATCTTGCCAGTGGTGCTCTGCTGCTGCCTCCTGGAGACACCTGCTTACTTAGAGAGAGGAGCAGGTGCAGAACCCTGGAGACATTTTTCCCAGCACTGCCCATAGGATTGGGACCATCATGTTGATGAAAGTTGGGAGCAGTTGACTATGGAGCTCAGTATTGCCAAGACCTGAGCTGACCCTTTGGAGAGGGGCTAATCTCTGGCTGCTCATCAGGAGATGAGCAGCTCTCTCTAACGTTGGTTACTTAGGCACAGGTGAAAGAAAACAACTGCAGAAGTCGGACAGTGGGAGTACTAAGTGAGCAGACTTGGCCCCAAGATTGGGCCCTGGTGGTAACTAAATCACGAAGACTATAGAATTGCATTTTAGGCCACCGCCCAGTCTTCTTGTCGAATTGCATACCTGCCCTCCTAAAGAAACGTTTCTGGATGCCGCCTTCTCATCGAATATGTTCAATTTAAATGATTGTTTTGGGTAGCGCATTCCACTGTGGTAAATCAGTTGTTCACTTAATTTACTTCAAAGGACCATTTCTTTTTTGAATAATCCAATAAAATGGTGACGGGGAACAGAAATGTTGATTGGGGGTGGGTGAATTGAGCAATCTGCAGGCAAAGAGGAGGGAACAGGTCCAGATAGAACATAGCTCATGGGACCACATCCATCAAGGGAGATAGCATACAGTGATAATACTAGGGACTGCCCGCATAATTCACCTGCATTCATGCGATATGGGGGTAATTAGTTTGTTGATTAAGTCAAGCAAGAGATTGACTCATTAAACTCATTGGGTACAGTTAATGGGAAGGTCAATGGCCACAAAGTAGGTGGGATAGGAGATTATCTGCACCTATAGCTTTATAGATTTGTTCTTAGCTTGCAGAGTTGTTCAGGGAGTTATGCAAGATGTTTATTTTATGTAATTGTTCACATGTTAAGACTCATTGTTCAGTTGTTGACCATGGGTGAAAATGAGAAGGCCTACTGATAGAGCTCTGACATGAAGGGTTGTACTGACCTCTGCCCATAGGAAATTGGCCTGGGATGTCTAGTGTCTAGGGGTAGATAGAAAGAGATGCAATGATGTGAATAACCTTCATATTATAAATGGTATCGACGTTCTTAGCAATGCGCTTTTTCCCCTCTAATCAGTTTTTTAGTAGGAAATGAGGCCCGCAGGCCAACACAAAAAAAGAAAAGCAGAATATGCACAAACAAAAACAAATACTTCCGCACATAGTCCTGCCCAAAATGTAATAAGATACATAACAAATACATTAAGTCAAGCACTTGTCCCGTACCAACGTATCTCAGTCTCAACCCGTAAACACCAGAAGCTCATCATCCACTAGCTGTGCCAGAGCTCGGACCTCTGTAATCCACCACTCCTGCAAAATCTTAGGGATGTGTCTGCGGACATCCCAGTGCCTTATAGACTGCTGCCTCCGAGCCCATGCAGTGATCCATTTCTTCTCTTCCAGACTGCAAGGGATGGGTGTCCTTGTCCTTCCACGCCCTCGCTATGTCTTCCTTCGCCTGAGTCAGCCCCAAAAACAGCAGCGATAACATGGATCTACTGTCACCTAGGTTGTCATTGACCTGAAAGAGAATACATTTTGGGTCCATTGGAATCAACCAGGGCAAGACCCGCCAAGGAAAGACATCACCCGCTTAGCAATGCCTTAATAAAGGAACAACAGTTCTTACTTTACTGGAAAACTACTGATCCAGCGCTCTGACTGAGAAACTGTCTCACCAACGCTACCTAACACCACAATACTCGCCATTAATCATGAATCATTTACAAAGGCCCATAAACTGAGACAATTTCTGAGCGTCAATCATGTGACCTGATAAAATAAACTATTCACAAACTATTTACACATATATACACAACTGCAGTATATCTATTCTTCCCATGGTTCTTAAGCATTTATCATATTAATCAGGTCACAAAGGCGAATGGATCAACTGATGGAAACTAGACCATAAATAAACAAGACCAGCTTGTCATTTCGAATCTAATTTTATTAGCTTTATTCATAAAGAAGAATAGCATTAAAGGTTTAAAGTCTTTATTTCATTAGTAATCAAGAAAGCAGCATTTATTAAGGAAATGAATTAGAATACTGACATCATGAAGGCGAGCTCAAGAACTTGAATTATTAGCAAAATAACAGTTTCCATTCCCTAAACCCTATTTCCCTGTCTAAATCTCACTCCACCTAGAAAGGAAAAATCATTTAAAGTCTGCTGTCCTTGCATGCGCCAAAGTCCAACAGCATGTCACGTCAATCAGGAATCGGAAAGCAAGAGTTTTTTCCCTGCCCTCTGTGGCAGTTTTTATACCTTTCTTTCTAGCTAAACTGACTACATTTTGCATTCTTTCTTGAAAATCCGGGCTAGCCATTGGCGGAGCCATGTCAGTCCATCATTAGGTCATCCGATTCTGACCAAGTCCGGGCTTCATCATAAGCCCTATTGTTCTTAATTTCTTCATCCTTCTAGCTTCCTCGAAAGTGATACTTTCTCCCGAGTTCAGAACATTACTTCCTAATCTTGGCAGACATACTGGTTTCCTGTCCTTGAGCCTTTTCTCCGAGAGCACGTTCAACTCGACCAAAAACTGTTTCTGCATTAAATGTTGACTGTTCAGCAAAAAGCTCCACATCTGCGCATGAGTGAAGTCTTCACTCTGGTCAAGTTTTCACATCTCCAGCTCTGCCAGCCATTTTCTAAATCATCGTTTAGGCCTCACCTCGGAAACTATTATTAAACAAACAAAAGACATCAATTATTGAAGACTTGAGACCCATTCTGTCACCCACCCCCTTTTCTAATTAACCCCGTTAATTATGTTACCTAGCAAAGCACGTTCAGGCAGCTTTTATATTCACCACACCTTTGGGAAACTCATGAACGCTTTTTTGCATAAATCACAGAAAGGACATAACATAAGCACATAAATAAGCACATGCCATTAGTTAATCAGCCGCATTTAATACTGACAAAGACAATAGACAAGGTTAATGCATTATTTTTCTCTTTGCATTTGCAACATAAAGCACATTAGTTTCCCCGTGTATTTCAATGTATGTAAACTTAAACTAAGTTGATTAGTATCTTCACCACATGCTTATTAGTACAATTATTATTATGGGAGATTAACTTCGCAAGTTTGAACAAAATTTTGTTCTTCACCTTGCTTCATCAACTCCCTCATCTGGTGATTTTAAAATCACCAAACAATACCCAAAATTTTATAAATTTTCAACCCTCGAACATGTTTTGGACTTTCTTAATATTAGTGTTTCTAAACTTTAGTTTCATCTGTATTTCTGCAACTTTCATATTGAGTTCTACGAAACTCCTCTAATTCTATTTCCTTTTCTTTTTCTTTTCTCAGTTTGTAAATTCTTTTCTTTTCCATGACATGTTTTCTTCTCTTGTGTATCATGCAACTAATTTTTAACAAAAGTATCACAATAACTATGATTATGAAAGGAAAAACTATTTTACCTATGATTGAACTTCCAATCTCCAGAAACCAGTGTTTGATTGCTGCAAATCTTTTACTTAGACGTTCTGAAAAACTATCATCTTCTAAAGGTTCTATCTCACTATGTAATTCAGTAATATTCCTTATATACATTTCTATATTCTGACTTTTGTCAGGAATATATGTACAACAATGTTGGACATGAAGAATTCCACAGACTCCGCCTTCTTTTGCTAGCAAAATGTCTAATGCAAGACGATTTTGTATAACCATTGTCCTCATAGCAATAGGCTCTGTATTTAATAGTTGAAAACCACTTGCTGTATCTGTGGACAGTCTATCAACAATTGTAGACACTTTTCTAATTTTGTTTGCATTCAGGGTTATCCCTACAATTGGGATTATTGCGCCAAATATGTCTCCCATTATTTCTGTAACACTTTCTCTTTTAAACCTATTCAGGTGACTGCCAATTTCAAATGAACCTTTTGCATTTCTATCTACATGAAAAATCTATGGAAAAACTAAACCTACGTAACAGGTCCCATACCAGTGGTCGGGAAGATTATAATAAGCTTTATTCCCACAAACAAAATATATTCCAGGAAAAATTGGATCTTTGCCTCCTTTAAATCCCCATCCCCCCATAATTCGATAAGTGTCTTCACATTGACTTGCACCTACAAAATATTTATCAAACAAAGTATTATCTCTTCCTATGCAAAATTATCCACTAACAGGATTATCTATATGAATAGCAACATTTTCATTTTTGCCATTAAGCTTTTCATCTTCAATTTGCCAAAATTTAGACTTAGTAGGTTTCATCATCTCATTTCGCTTGTAGATTGCCCTTCTCTCTTCCACCATATTTAAGAACGTTTTCTCTTCAGTTCTCAATTTACATGTTAAATTATTTCTAAAAGCATACTCATAAGTTCACTAGTTACTAGGAAAAATTCCCTCATCTGTTTTGCATGTTTCAATTTATTCAAGCTATTTTCAACTTTTAAGTTAGCAAAAATCTCATCAAAATTTGAGTATGTAAGTAAGAAGTTTATTTGCATAGTTAATAAAAACCATTGCAATTCATCCATTAAAAAACATACATGTATGTACTGTGCATTTTCACCATATCAATGATATAACGTATAAAACAATTTACAACTTTTTTTAAAATCATGAAGATTAAATACAATTTACCAAACATTATTAAGTAAAATTCATCTTGATTTCATTGTTCTCTAAGAGCTTAAGACATACTTATTTCTGCTGCTCCTTAGAGTTGATAATATTAAGCAACGCTTTAGTCATAGTTCAGCTTAATTGAATAACTATGAACTTATTTGAAGGTTAAGTTCCTGCATCTTTTTCTCAACCACCTTCATAAACTTTACCAAGCTGCAGTTCAGCAGAGGATCGTCTGGTCTGAAACAGGCAAGCACTGCATGTCTGCAAGTACGTATTCCTCGTTGGTTAAACTGGAATTTCAGCAAGCGTTTTCTTTCCTCCAGCAGTTTGTCGCAGGAGCACAACAGATGTGTCCTGTCCTCAATTGCCTTGCCGCATAAACGACAGAGGGAGCCCCCATTGTCCCTCAGCCAGTGTGGAAGATGGCATGTACAGGGTAACAAGCCCAATCTGAACTTTAGAAATTTCAGTTTTGTAATTCTTGAATACCCCTGGTCGAGGTAACTCTGTTGGCCTGGTTTGGAATAAGAGTTCAGGATAATCCATCCGTGTGACCTCTTGGCAAGTCGCCTTGTCCTCTATCCATGAAAGATATTCTGTTTTCTTCACTAATCTTTTGACCGTGGTATGATTAGTAGAGGTGTTCCACAGCTCCTGTATGCCTAAGGTCGCCAAGCTTTTTTCCAAGAATTTGGCAGCTGGCGACGCTGGAATTCTCTGTAGTTCTGCCCATAAGAAGCTATTTAAAGTTCCCTTTTTGGCCTTCCTGATTTTATCCTACGTGGTTATATAGGCCCCTTGTCCTGCCAGAGACTGCTTTTGGCAACCAAACTCTAACCTAAGTTGTGCCGTGGAGGTATATTTTGGCAAACCGAAAATAATCCTGTATGCTGCTGTTACAGTTTTATCCAGAGTCACTGCGTCTCTTCCTCTTTGTGCTTCGCTGCCATAGGTAATTGTAGGCAAGAGTTTAGCCCGTATAACTTGCATCAGGGGAAGGAGAGATGGACTGGTGAGTCTGCCATTTAGTGTTTTTTTAAGGAGATTGCTATCGTAATACCTTTTCCTCTGATGCTTTCTTTTTGGATCGTGAACTGGCCGCTGCTGTCAATTTTGACCCCTAAGTACTTGTATACTGACGTATCTTGTATGCTAATGTTGTTCCAAAACCAGCTATGAGTTTTTTTCTTTCTTATTAATTGACATTGTTTTGGACTTCTCCAAGTTTATCGTCAGTTGATTCTCGTCAGAGTACCTTTTTGTTGCATCCACGAGGTTTTGCATCCCTATTTTAGTATGACTAATTAGGACCTGGTCATCTGCATATAATAACGTTGGAAGTATTAGGCTTCCTAGTTTAGGTGCGTGAGAATTGCAGTTGTTAAGAACCGGGATAAGATCTCCTAAAAACAGGTTAAAGAGAGTTGGGGCTAGGACGCATCCTTGTTTGAGACCTTTATTTGTTGGGATGCGTCTTGATAAATGGGATCCATCACCCAACTTCACCTGTACCCATGTTTCACTGTGTAAATTGATCAGCAGGTCTAGTAATGGCTTTGGTATTCCCCATCTTTTCAATTTTGACCATAAAAGATTCCGGTTGACATGGTCGAAAGCCGCCTTGTAATCTATGAAGCACAAGTGAATTGTCATTTTGGTCATTTTTGCTTTATCAATTAGCAGGCTCATAGTCAAGATGTTCGTTGTGGTCCCTACTGATTTAGAAAAAACGGTCTGATTTACAGGAATTAGGGAGTTTTCTATAGCCCAAGCCTGTAGTTCCTCCAAAAGAATCCCAGCAAAATACTTTGCCTCATTATCCATAAGGGTAATCAATCTGTAATTGCAGGGTAGAGATGTATCCCCTGACTTGAAAATTGGGGAGATAATAGAGCCCTTCCAGGAGACCGGTAGAATATTGAGATATATAATTTCCATAAACAGTGGCTCAAGAGCTTTGGCCTAATCCTTTTCCTTCAGTTTGTAAAGGATAGGAGGGATTCCATTCGGACCTGGAGCACCCTCTCTTCTGCCTTTTTTGATGTAGCGCCTCATAGTCTTTTGTAGATTTGTCACTCCTATAGTTCGGGCTATTTGATTGTTTTTAGTGACGCCCAGTGATTGTAAATTATTTTCATCATTTTCTGTCGCTAAACCGTGGGTTGTATGTTGTGTGAAATGATTTTTAAGATGATTAACCTATGCTTCTTCCGAGATGTGAGAGGAGACTCCATCGTGCCTAGGGTTTAAAAATGAGTTGATGGTTTTCCAAAATTTCGCCCCATCATTCTGCTTGGTGTCTGCATGTAATTTGGCCCACAAGCTGTCCTCCATTGCCCTGTTTGCTTCCCATTTTGGTTTTTTTCAGGATGCCTTTAGTTCTCGCAGCTGGTTGTGCTTCGCCGTTCCTTTTGGAGAGTACCTAAGTTGGCGTATTGTTTGAGAGATACATTTTTTAATGCATTTTATCTTTTCTTTATAACTTTTTGCAAAAGAAATTAAGTTACCATCCTTATGTGCATATTGGAGCTTTGGAGTTGTAGTATAACTTGCCATGGTTGTTGTGAAATTCTCCCATTTATCAATCTCGCTCTCTCCAGTTCTCCCATCAAAATGTAGCTTTGCCATTTTTTGTAGGTCTCCGTCTTTTGCTACCGAATACTTAATCCTTTTGTAGTTAATGGTGTAAGTTAGATCATTCGATACCAGCGATTGCTCAAATTTAGGTTTACCGATGTTAAGTATAATTTCCTGAGGACAAAGGTCGCTGTCAACTTTTTCCCCTATATGAAATGAAACAATGTGGGGGAATAAGGATAGCGACATGAAAGTGTAGTCCAATATTTTACTGAATCTTGTTGTATAATATGTACATGCTGGTGGGGTGTCTTCAGTAAATCTCCCATTTAATGCTCTGATGTTATAGCACTCAAGATTCTCTAGCACCTCCTCTCCTAATTTGGAGTGTTTAGATGATAGTGGAGGCTCTTGTTGCGGTATTTTCCAAGCTATGTTTTGATAGTGATTCTCATCAATTGTTGTGGTTCCCATCAAATTGAGGTTGAAGTCCCCGGTAATCATGAGGTCCGTTGTCGGTGTATCGTTAGTAATTTCCTCCAGGCATTTATATAGTTCTTTAACTACCTTTCCTTTCCTTTTTGGATGTATGTAGACATTGATCAATATAAGATTTATACCCTTCTTGCCCGGTTTCAAGGTGGATAAATGTATTATCTTTAAGTCGGGCGTGGTTTGTCCTGATTCCCTGATCTCATAGGCACTTGCAGCTGAGACATATATTACTAAGCCCCCTTGGAGATGGCCGTATTTTGCTGTTCTTACTGCACTAGTAAAGAAGCGTAGAAATCCATGCAGGTGAGGGGGTTCTAGTTGCCATGTTTCTTGCAGGGACACAATATCGAAAGATCTTAGATAGTTGACAAATTCTATATCAGATATTTTAGAGGCAAGACCGTTGATGTTCCATGAACATATTCTGAAGTTGTTTTGCCTACTTATGTTAGGGAGGTTTTTTGTTGGTCAATTTGACTGGTTATTAATTGTTCTCGCAATCCATCTTAAGTCTTGTGTTACATAGTCTGAGGTGCAACCCCTGACGTTTAGATCTTCCGTGCTACTTGCCCCATCAGCCCCTATTGCCCCTCTAAGTACTGTTGGACCAAACCTATTGAGGGAGTTCTGTTTTCCGTCTGTTGATTCTGGAATTAATAAATCGGGGTATTTGGGTTTCATATAAGGTGCCATTGTTATTCCCCAATTTTTAAAGGTAGTGTTTTCTGCCAGTATATTCTGTGCAACTGAAGGTGTTATCCATGTTGCTTTTGTTTTTTCTACCTTCATTCCAGCTTCTGATATAAATTCAATCGAAGCCAGGTCCTGAGTTGTCACGCCCGCCAATGCTGGGATGTCAGCTAATAGACTTAAGATGTTGCCTCTATTCAAAACATCGTGCTTTCCTTTTGAGGTATACTCCGGGATAAACCATACACTATTTGTTGCACTTTTTATGTTTTCCAGACTGCAGTAGTTTTTGTTGTCTTTGTTTAGTCCTTGTACAGATTCATGTCCTTGTGGCGATCTCAATAAAGCATGATGTGAAGATGATGTAAATTCTTCGCTCCCAACCAGGTCGAAAGTTTGTTGCCCTCCTATGATTGACTTTTGGTTGACAGTACCCTGGTCGTGGACCACAGTTCCATTTCCTAGACCCCTTGCCTGTGTCGTGGTATCAACTCTCTGATTAGCTCTAGATCAACAGATTTGAATGTTTGTCGGCTAGATACCGGTCCCTTATCATCTAATACTTTTAAATCCCCCTTTATTGTTTTTGATTGTATGTATTGGATGCTTTCTCTCCTGTACTTTCTTGCGTTTGTTTCAGGAATTTCTATTGTAGTGACGTTGTTCAAAATTTGAGTAATAATATTCTAAACGACCTGTTTGATAAAACAAACTAGCTATTACGCTACAGGTTATGCCATAAGTAAGAGGAAGCATATTCTAAGTAACACCCTCAGACACAGAAGTAGGTAACTTTACACAAATGTAGCAATCTTTTACATCCATCACTTTAACATATTCAGATAAAAGTCTTGAAAAGGTATTACTAGAAAAATCTCCTACAGATCCATCTTGGTGAATTTCTGGTCTATGTACAATGATTTTATCAGACTTTCCAACTTTTTCATGTTTAACCACAATTTTACTAGTCATGTTAGATTTATACACCTCTTTCTCTATTCCAAAAGGAAAAATGACAGCTAGAATTAACCAAACTAAAATTAACAAAATTACACATATTGAAGACAATTTGCAGCATCTTCTGAAAATTGAGCATCTCGAATTATTATTAGTAGAAGGCATCTTTTCTTACAAACAAGAGCCTTTGAAAAAAAAAATCATAAATTAAAAATTACTAATATACTCCCCTCTTTTTTTTTTTAAACAGATTCTAACAGCTTTTCTTTGACCTTATGTCATACATCAATGTGTTTTTATCAGCTAACGCAGTTTCTTCGACCTTGTGTCACCTAACAAAATTTCTTCAACCTTATGTCACCTAATGAATAAAATCAATCATTATCATAGTCACTGTCATCAACTAAATGTATCTGACTACTGTCTATTTCAACTACTGGTGGTATGATAATGTAAGTCCATTCAGGGGATTTACACTTTTGGTTTGGCTTTATAATTCTTTTTGCTCTGCTATTTATCACTTCAATTTTCTTTCCTGCTTGTTTTTTCTTATCTGAGTCTTCTTCTTTTTGACTTGTGATCTCGTTCACCTGATCCTCTTGCCTTATTCACTAATTTGAAATTTAGGCCTTCGTTTTCATTTGGCCAATTATCTCCTTTTCTTGATAATTTCCTTTTTGGTTCAGCTAAATTATACTCCACTCTCCAAGCTCGTTTTCTTGATCTTTTCACTTTCGATTCATCTCCACTTTCATCTGTTTCACTTTCTGTGTTATCAACTTTAGATCCAGGTACTTCTTTACTCTGCAGTTTTACCTTGTTAGGAACATCATCCTTATTGCTGGTACTTGGAATTTCTTCTTCTTCTTCTTCAATTACCTCCAATTCACCAGTTTCAGAACTTTTGTTCCTGCTTCCAGAGCTTCCAATCTGCTTTTCAATACTCTCCTGATCTTGATTTTGAACCACTCTTTCTTCAGACTCTTTCTGCTTCTTGATCTAGCAGATCTCCATCATCATTTTCAGAGTCTTGTATCACAATCTCTTCATTCTCTTCATTCAATGCCTCATTCGCATTTGAATTTTCCAGATGTCGACTTTCTTGTCGATCTTCAGGATCTGGATTTCTTTCAGGTTCTTCTTCAGAGTCTGAATCAGCTGTTATATCACCTTTGTCGGGATTCTCAGGAGCTGGCACACGAAAGGTGTGGCTAGCATGAATCCATCTCTTCAATCCCCTACACTTTACTGCATTTGTTGTGACTAATATCACCTGTCTTGCTTTCTGCCACCTTGGTACTAGGCAGTTTCTTCTTCGATGAACTTTTGTCCTCACCCAGTCGCCTGGTAACAGATCATGAGCTTGTTCTTTCTCTTTGGTAATCACTTCAGTTCCCACCTGATGGAACACAGAAGTTACCACATCAGATAGATTTTTGCAGTAATCCATAATGACGCTATCATTAATGCTCAACAGTTTATCAACTGGAACAAATGCTTGCCTTATGACCCTGCCCATAAGGATCTCATGAGGGCTCAAACCTGTTTTTCTATCTGGAGTACTTCTCAAAGACATCAAAACAAGTGGAAGTGCATCAGTCCACTTCATTCCTGTCGCTAAGCACATCTTTGCTATTCTATTTTTTATTGTACCATTCACTTGCTCAACAACACCTGATGCTTCTGGTCTGTAAGCCCAATGCAGTTTTTGCTTTATGTCCAATGCTTCACAAATCAACTTTAGCAATCTGTTTTCAAAATGTGTACCACGATCAGTCTCAACCGTCACTGGAAATCCATACCTTGATTGATCCAGATTGCATAGCTTCAGCGGGCCACAAACATCTTCGCCGCCATTCCCCAGAGTCCACTGGCCACGCCCTCCACCAACAGGCCACGCCCCCCCCCCCCCCCCCCCCCCCCCCGCCGAAGGCATTTAAACGCGCTGAATGCGAGCGCGAGTCAGAGGCTAATCTAACTCCTGAGGCGGAAGCCGGGAGAACGCTACGATTGAAATTATTTTAAAACTTGTGTATTTACTGTGTTTTTATCTCCTCACTTCCCCCTCTTGGGCACTTGCACTTTCGCTCTTCTTTGCTCTGGGCATCCCCGCGCAGCAGATTGCATAGCTGCAGCGGGCCACAAACGTCTTCGCCGCCATTCCCCAGAGGCCACTGGCCACGCCTACCACCAACAGGCCACGCCCCTTCCGTTTCCCTTCCTATAAACAATGTGTTTTCCCCGTGCGCGCAGCGGACGGGCGCAGCAGGCGCGCCTTCAGTGTGCCGAAGGCGCGCCAAAGGCAAGCCCGTCTGCACCCGTCCACGACCAACAGGGACCAGGGGCCACATACCCTGCCCTAGCCCTTACCTATACCCCAGCTCAACTTCTCCTATTAAACACAGCTCAGTCTATTACCCCTTCCCTGTCTCGGGATATTACCACATTGAGCATCTCTATCCCTTCCATGCCCTCCTCTGAACCCACGTTGCCCTCTCCCCGGTTACAGGTTCCCTCTCCCCCTGTTCCTCCCCCTTCCTCTTCACTCACTACAGCCACTGCCTGCCTGCTTAACACCAGATCAGCAGGCAAGCATCAGTATGAGCTTTTTAATTTATTGGACACTGACGCTCCGGATTTTCTGTTTCTTACAGAGACTTGGTTTTCCGTCGATTCCCTCCCTGATCTGTTGTCCGCCCTCCCCGACTCGTACTACGCCCTTAGGGCGGACCGTCCAGCTGGCAAAGCCGGTGGAGGTGTGGCGATGATCATTCGCTCTAATCTCCAGTTTCAGCTTCTTCCCCATTCTCCCATACCCGATACAGATTTTTTAGTTGCCCGCTCAGTTAACCTTCTAGCCCCATCACAATAGTTCTAATGTACCGTCCCCCTCAGAACATGCCTACCTTTATGCCTGCCTTACAAGAACTACTGGCCACGCTTGTGGTCAATAATTCCTCTGTGCTCCTTCTTGGAGATTTTAATTATTGGCCAGGTGACCCTAGGGAGGATCTGTCCTCCAAAGACTTCTCAGCCACTCTTCAGTGTCTTAATTTTCTTTCTCACCTTCACTCCCCTACCCATGTCCATACTCTAGATCAGATATGGTCAGCCAGCTGCACTATTCTTTCCCCCACAGTCCTCCCCTGCACTTGGTCCGATCACTTTCTGATTTCATTTCTCATTGAGCTTGGAGCCCAAGAGAAACCTCTTTTGTCCAAAAACGTCACAGCTCGTAATTGGAATCGGGTTGATCTCAACTCTCTCTGTATCTCTCTTGCTGCTTCTCCTCCTGACTTGGATACTCTTTCTCTTGATCTTCAAGCAGACGAGGTGAACCATTGGCTGTCCTCCACTTGTGACCGGGTTGCCCCCCTTAGAAAAGTTAAGACCTGCCGCCCACATGACACCCAAAAATGGTTCACAGATGAGCTGAAAATCCTTAAATTGGACCTTAGGCGCTCCGAACGCCACTGGAGATGCAACTACTGTCCCTCCCTGCGAGCCAAATATAAGCTTCTTTTGGCCAATTATAAGAAGGCTATTCTTTTAGCCAAAACTAGGTATTTTTTGGAGAGAATATCCTTATCAGCCAACAAACCTAAGGAAATCTTCTCCATAGTTCGCAACCTAGTTGCCTCGGACAGAGCCAATCCCAATCTTGTCCCTTCTCAAGCTCTTTGTCTGTCTCTTAACGACTTCTTTCTTGAGAAGATCGCGAAGATCAAATCCAATATTCCTCCAACCAATTCACCCCCTCTTCCCTCTCCCACCCTTCCACTCCCCCTGTCCTTCGTGTTTCTGGACCAGTTTCCACCCATTTCGTTAAATTCCTTTCTGGCTCTACTTCAGAAAGTAAAGTCTGGTTCCCCGGCTGACTGTGCCCCAGCACGCATACTGAAAGAGCTTTTCACTTACTGTCCCGACCCCCCTCTTTCCCTCCTCAATGCCTCTATTTCCTCAGGCATAGTCCCGCAATTTTTCAAATCTGCAATAGTTCGCCCCATCCTAAAAAAACCTGGTGCTGACCCTTCCCTCCCCTCCAATTTCAGACCCATTTCCCTGCACCCTTACCTTAGGAAGATATTGGAGAGCTACATTACCTCTTGTCTCTCCTCCTTCATTGAGGATAACCATCTCTTGGCCTCCCACCAAGCGGGTTTTCGTCCAGTCCACTCTACTGAGTCAGTGGTACTGTCTGTCCTAGACGAGCTCAAGAGTAAGGCTGATTACAACATACCTCAAGGTCTGGTGCTCCTCGATGTGTCCGCTGCGTTTGACACGGTCGATCATTCCATCCTTCTCGACCGTGTCTGCGCAGCGGGCGTTCGGGGTACCGCCCTCTCTTGGCTCGCCTCCTTCCTTAAAGGACGGACTCAGGCTGTCCATCTCTCTGGCCACACTGCCCCAACCCGCTTGGTCCCCTGTGGGGTCCCCCAAGGTTCCTCCCTTTCCCCTCTTCTTTTTAATCTTTACATTCATCCCCTTATTCTTTCTCTTCTTGACATGGGGGTCTCCGTATATAATTATGCGGATGACCTCCAGTTAGTCTTTGACCTTTCGTCCCCCCTGCACTCCCTACCTAAATTCCACTCCACTCTTGTCTTCATCTCGGAGTGGATGAACTGTAACCAACTTAAGCTTAACCTGGACAAGACGGAGTTGGTCCTGACTGGCCATACCATCTCCCCTTGGTCGGCCGCCTTTTGGCCTTCCACCTTTGGCCCCCCGCCCATACCAGTGGCCTTGGCAAAGACCTTGGGTATTAAAGTCAGTCGGGACCTCTCCATGCATGCCCAGATTAGCTCTGTCATCTCTTCTTGCTTTCTTTCACTCTGTATTATTCGGAAAGTGTCTAGTTTCTTTTCCCCCCCGACACTCTCAAACTGATTATGTTGGCAATGATTCTTTCCCGTCTTGATTACGGGAACAGCCTCTACGAGGGCATTCCGGCCTACGAACTACGCCGATTGCAGGCCATTCAGAACCAGGCTGCTCGAATTATCCATCACTTGCCCAAATCCTCTCACATCACGCCTGTTCTGAAATCCCTTCATTGGCTCCCCATCTGTCAGAGATCTCTCTTTAAGTTGGGCTGCCTAGCCTTTATGGCCCGCATTCGTATTGCCCCAGCTTTCATCAATTCACTCATCACCCCCTACACCCCCTCCCGTGCCCTTCGTTCCTCCAACCAATCCCTCCTTATTGTCCCGCGATTTCGCAGATCCAAAACTGGAGGCACCAGATTCGCGGTACTAGCCCCCCGTTTCTGGAACAGCCTCCCTCTGTCAATCAGGTCTATTCCAGTTTACCTAGAATTTCGTAAAGCCCTAAAGACCCATCTGTTCTCCATAGCGTACTCCGGCTGACCTCCTTTCGGCAAATTCCATTCTCTTTAGCTTTCTACCCTTAGCGCCAGGAAGCCGCTTGGTCGCAGTGCGCTTTATCAAGAACCTTCTTCATTTCATTTCATACCTTGGTATGATTTCTCTTAAAAGCAATTTTGCCACAGTAACTGAATCATTGTGACATGTTGGGAATGCTTCTACCCATCTCGAAAACAGACAGATTATCACCAAGACATATCTGAGTTTGTTGTGCGGTGGCATGTCAATAAAATCAATCTGCATTCTGGTAAATGGACCACCCTCCCGTCCTATGGTTCCCATGCTCACAACAGTTTTCCTGTTTGGATTGATCTGTTGGCAGATTAAGCACCTCTGACAAAGATTCTGCAATTATTCTGAATTGTGGATTGTACCATGTCTGACTAAACAACCTAATCATTGAATCTCTGCCAATATGTCCTGGACCATGATACATGCATGCCATGTCTGAAATCATACTATCTGGCATTACTGGTCTGTCATCTTTGTAAACCCAAATCTCATCTTCTTCTCTCTGCCTACATCCTGCTTTTAACCATATGTCTTTTTACTCATCATCTGCCTCATCCTGCAACTGTTTTACTCCTTGCCAAGTCTCAACTACAGATGTTAGCATAAGTGAGTTCAAAACATGTTCATTATCTTTTTCCCGATTAATTGCTACATTTTCTTTTGCACAAAATGTTGCTATTGTGTCAGCATATGCATTTCCATTTGTTATGTATGCCTCTCCTTTTTTGTGTGCTGTGCACTTGACCACTGCAATTTTTTCTGGGAGCTGAATTCCATCTATCAGTCTTTTGATCAATTGGGCGTTTCTTATTGGTGATCCCGCAGAAGTTAAATAACCTCTTTGAGACCAGAGCTGGCCATAGTCATGAACTACACCATATCCATACTGACTATCAGTCACTATGGTAATCCTTTGCTCTTTTCCCAATTCATATGCACTAATCAAAGCAATCAATTCCGCCACTTGAGCTGAACGAATTCCTTTGAGACAGGAGGCTTCAACTACATCTGCAACTGTGCAGACTGAATATGCTGCATTTAGATTTCCACCATCTGTTCTCAAACATGAACCATCAACAAACAAAACATAATCTGATTCAGATAATGGGAGATCTTTAATGTCCTGCCTTGGTTTTGTGCAATATCCCAATACATCCAGGCATTCATGATCAACTTCATCCCTGACTTCTGTTTCAATACCATCAGGCAACAATGTGGAAGGATTTAAATTCGCACATCGCGTAATTGATACATTATCTGAACCAAGGATAACTTTTTCATATTTCGTTAGTCTATTGTTTGTCAAATGCTGTGTTTTGCTTCTTGTGAGGAGAATTTCAACTGAGTGTGAAACATATACTTTTACAGGAAATCCCATTATTATTCCTTCACTCTGTTCCAAACTTACACTTGTTGCAGCTACTGCTTTCAAGCATCCTGGTAATGCTTTTGCAACAGGGTCAAGAACTGCTGAGAAATATACTATTGGCTTTCTCAGTCTTTCATGTCTTTGAATCAGAACTGATAATGCACATCCTTCTCTCTCACTGCAATACAGCTCAAATTCCTTTTCATAATCTGGCATTCCCAATGCTGGTGCTTCACACAAACTTCTCTTTAACTGCTCAAAAGCTTGTAATTCAGCTTCTGTTAAACTAATTGGGTCTTTTATGTCTGCTTTTGTTAGTCTCTGCAGTGGCTTTGCGATTACTGAAAATCCACTAATCCATTGACGACAATAACCTACCATTCCTAGAAACATTCTAACCTGTCTCTGTGTTTTTGGATGTTGCATTGCTTGCATCATTTTCATACTTTCAGTTGTCACTTGTCTGACTCCTTTTGCAATCCTGTGACCAAGATATTTTACTTCTTGTTTGCAAAACTGTAATTTTGCAGGAGACACTTTGTCCCTCATCTGCCAGATGATTCAAAAGAGTAATGGTATCTGTTAAACAATTATCTCTTGTTTTAGAAGCCACAAGAAGATCATCTATGTACTGCACTAACGTAGATTTTCCAGGTAAATCTAGATTTTCCAAGGATTTCTTTAGCAACTGATTAAAAATAGATGGACTCTCAGTGTACCCTTGAGGGATTCGACACCATGCTAAGATACGCTCTTTGAACCGGAACGCAAAAATGTGTTGGCTTTCTGGATGCAATGGAACAGTAAAGAATGCATTACATAAATCAATAACTGTATACCATTCTGCATCATGTGGAATCTGATATAAAATTACCGCTGGGTTTGGTACAACTGGGCAACATGGAACAAAAATGTTATTAATTTTTCTCAGGTCTTGAACAATCCTGAATGTTCCATTTGGCTTTTTAATACCCATAATCGGTGAATTACATGGGCTACTCTCAATTTCTTTTAGAACATCTTGTTTAATGAATTTGTCTATTACAGGTGTCACACCTTCGATCACTTCTGCTTTCATCTTATACTGAGGAATGTTTGGATAATCTGCTCCTTGTTTTACTGTTATTTTTACTGGGTCTACATTTTTCATCAAAACTTCATCTCCAGTGAAATCCCACATTTTTACATTTACTGTCTCTTTTAATTCTTCAGGTAGATTACTTTTATCAAATACAGGAAATAGTTTACTTTCTTCTGCCTCAACCAATAACATTGTTAATTTGTAAAGCCCATCTTCTTCTGGAGTTTGAAGCTCTATACCATCCGGTGAGCAATATATTTTACAGTTCATCTTGCACAGTATATCCCTTCCTAACAAGTTTACAGGACTGCTGTCACAAACTACAAATCTATGCATGTCCTTAAATTTACCAATTTCTACTTCAACTGGTTCAGTTAAATCTGTTTTTATTTGCTGATTTGCTACCCCTACTACTTGGATCTTTTCACCAGAGAGAGGGAGGTTTTCTATTTCCACTGATCTAACAGTAGAACGGGTAGCACCTGTATCCACTAGGAAAGTAATTTCTACATCATTTACTTTACCATTTACAAATGGACCAGATTGATCTACCTCAAGAGTGGCTCCAAGCACACACTCTTCCTCCTCTCTCAGGCAACGTCAGAAGTAATCCTCAGATTCACTCCCTCCATCTTCTTTCAACCAATATTGTTGTGAAACATTTGACACATTCACTCTTGGCGATCTGTTTACCTGTTCACCTCCGCTGAATCCTGTTTCTGCACTGTATCTCTGCACATTTACACAGTTCGGAAGTGGTGGTTGTGGAATCTGACTTTGCTGATTCACTACCTGTCGCTGTAGCTGCTGATTTATCTCATTCTGCATCTGTGGATTTAATGATGCATTTTTAAAATTTCTGGGCGGATTCTTACATTCGCGCTTCCAGTGTCCAATTTCGCCACAATTAAAACATGGGAGTTTCTGTTTTAACTCCTCTATATTTCCCATCAATTTTGGTTTATTATAATTACCTTTAAATTTCCCTTGATTCTGGTCAAATTTTTTATTTCCTAATGTTGCTATTTGTTGTTCAGCCACTTTTACCTGTGCCCACATAGTCTTTTCTTTCAGCTTATTTTGTTTAGCATCCAATTCATCACTACAATATTTTGCTTTTCTCAAAATATCATCTACTGTAAGTGATTGCCAACCAACTATACCAGATCTTATCATTTCACCAATTTCAGGTCTTAAGCCATATACAAATCTGTATATAAAATGGCTCATATCTTTTTCACTTACATTTTCATAACCACTGTATTGTTTAAAAACCAGCAGCAATCTTTCATAAAATGAATGTACTGTTTCTTTTGGCTCTTGAGTTGTTATGTCTATTTTAACCCAATCTACTTCTTTTGGGGGAATCTTGTTTTTCAACCACACAATTACTTTTTCGTACACTTTTATTACATCTGATGAAGGAGCACCTGTCACCTTATGTTGAGGAGGTTCTTCTTTAGGCCAATCTATAGAAATTTTACATTCTCTCCATAGATCTGATGGGACAACTATGTCAAAGAATCCATCAAGATCAACCCACAAAACTTTTGAAACCTTCACAAACCTGTCCACCTGTCGATAACATTCTACAGGTTTTTCTCTCAAACGAGGAAAATCATTTGTAAACAGTAAAATGTCCTGTCTCGTCCATAGAACATGCACATACCCTCCTCTCGGTATTTCTCTCATTGGAAACTCATTTACTACTTCTCCTCTTTCTCTGGCAGGAAAAGCTGCTAAGCTTATTCTGCCTTCCTCTCTTTTCTTTGCCCATTTAATTCTCCATTTGCTCAATTCACCCCATTTTCTCAAAATCAGAATTAATTCTTTTATAGGAGTTATTCTTCCAATTGTATTCAAATTTTTGATGTCTTTTTCAGAAAAATCCACTTTATAGGTTTTCTGCAAGTTCTTCTGCTTACTCAAATCTACTTGTAATTCAAAAGCTATTTCCTCTAATTGATCATATTTGTTTTTCGTCTTCCAGGTTATACTTTTGCAAATAAACAATAATTCATCATCCTGATATGCCTTCAAACTGTCAGTTCCAATTGTTCCAATTATTAATTCCTCTATATCTGCTTTCAATTTTGCAACATCAAGTAATTTAGATTCTGGGCTTTGTGTTAAATCTATTTTATTCAGGCTCTTTTCTGGAGTTCCAGAATCTGCACCTGACGGAGTTTTACATGGCGAACCTTGATTAAAAGTTAAATCAGGCATCATTTTCTCTCGATGTATTTCAGACAAATCTGAATAAAATTGTTCAGCCACTTTCTGAATTTGAGTTTAACGGAACAGTTAAAGCTGAGTGTCTAACTTCCCTTTGATCAAATACTGGAAGAACAGGTCCAATGGTTACAGGTACTGTTACTGCTTCCATGCTTTTAGTTAACTGCTGTATTAATTCATCTTTTGAACGAAAATATTCTGAAGTATTTGGTATTTCCTCACACCTTTCTGTTCTCATTACATTTCTTGGGGTTTCATTTCTCTGAACTGGGGTTTCAGAATTATTTCTAGGAGTTTCAATAAAATTCCTATTTTCTCCTGATATACTAGAATTACATCTTGTTTCTACTCTTTCGGGTGTTTCTTTATTATTCAAATTTGTTTTGGGAGAAGTCTCATCAATAATTTCTCTTGGAGGGGCACTTGGGGAAGTCCATGTACAAACTGGTTGATAAGGTGGCGGTTTTGGTTTTCTAATAAAAATTTCTTCTAAAACCGCATCCTCAGAATCGCTTTCCTCATTATTTTTCTTTTGAGCACTCTTTTGTCCAGTTGCCTCACCAACTAATCTTGCTGGGTACAAACCATCACACATATCTGCACGTCTCCAACGACGCATTCTATCCTCATGTGTTTCTCTATGAAGACCTAATCCACCTCTTGGTATTCCTCTATTTTCTCGCTCTAATTCAAACATTTCATCCTCCCATTCAGCTAAAGCTTCAAATTGAGTAGGTCTAGGCTTCGGCACAAGTTTCGTCATCTTTTCTCTTAAGTTTTTCAAAACCGCTATGTTAAATGATCCATCTTCCGGCCAAGCTAAAACGCCATCATTTTTGGTATATTCCATCCAATTCTCAATCCAAAGGCAAGTATGATAACCATATTCACCTAACATATAAGCTGCAGGTGTTTTGTACTTATGAATTAAGTTTCCACCTCGCGTAGAAATTTTCTTGTCGGGTTTAATTTTGTTTTTCAATTTCTGAAACCATGAAAGCTTCTTTTTCTCTTTCATATAATAATAATCCATGTTTTTAATCAATTTCCCTTACTTCGGTAATGATCGGAACTACTTTTAACAAGGAAGTTGTTTTTCCGCAACACCAACCAATCCGGGCGCGAAACTCACCAACAAGCCAATCAGGTTAAGCCACGTCAATATTTTGCTCAACCAATAGAATTACTGTTTTCAGGATGAGCCAACCAGCTATCAGCTCGTCTTAGTCACGTGAACCAATCAGTGCGTCTACTGTGACGTATGTTAGCCAATCACAGCGCGGCTCTTGTGACGTATGCTGCCGCTGCAGCTTCTCTGACCCTCGCTCCGTGAACTCACACCTCCTTTACAAAACAATTTTCACAGCGCCATATTTACAAATCCTTCAATCGGATTCCGTTAGTAACTCCACAAAAACAAACCATTTGTCCGTTTCACTAAAATTAAGTGATAGCTTTCTCAAACATTCAAGTATTCTTTTTACGTGAAATAGACCGCTATTTTCACAGAATATTTAGACTCATTGATAAAGTAATGCTACTCTACCCTTCTAGCAGGTAATAACGAACTTGTTTCTCTCTGAATGCACATATAGAAGCAATTCAGAGTTTCACTCGGACGTATATTACAAATTCATTTACGCACATACATACAGAAAAAATCCCTTACCATGCATATATATCTTCTTAGTAGGACTTTAACCCACCAATGGAAATCCTCACTCGCCAGTAAGATAGACGACACTTCCTTACCCTTCACTCAAGCTTAGATAAATCTGCTACTCTTTTCACAGTGAGTTTTAGAGCAGGACATAAGTCCCTATTCTCAGAAGCTACAATTTCATAGACAATCCTCACTATCGCATTCTACCTTTCACACCTAAATCCCTAAACTTGTGCTGTACGACCACAACACCTGTGATATACGTCAATACCACTATTTTGAAACAGAATAAATGCACTGCGTAGCTTCATCTGTCACACTGCTCATGCCGGCAAACCAGGAATTTTCACACTGCTGGAAAAACCTTTCGACTACATATAACAACTGAACAAACTTAACATGTTTTAGACATGTATCCTATGTACTACCATGTAACATGTTAGTTACCATAGTAACCGAACTCTGCTACCAAGAAATTGATCCAGCGCTCTGACTGAAAAACTTTCTCACCAACGCTACCTAACACCACAATACTCACCATTAATCATGAATCATTTACAAAGGCCCATAAACTAATGAGACAATTTCTGAGCGTCTGAATCATGTGACCTGATAAAAATAAACTATTCACAAACTATTTACACATATATACACAACTGCAGTATATCTATTCATACCATGGTTTTTAAGCATTTATGATATTAATCAGGTCACAAAGGCGAATGGATCAACTGATGGAAACTAGACCATAAATAAACAAGACTAGCTTGTCATTTCGAATCTAATTTTATTAGCTTTATTCATAAAGAAGAATAGCATTAAAGGTTTAAAGTCTTTATTTCAGTAGTAATCAAGAAAGCAGCATTTATTAAGGAAATGAATTAGAATACGGGGAGAGGGGTTGGCCTAACGGCTAAGGCGCTCGACCTCGGACCTGGGGATCTGGGTTTGAGTCTCAGTAACGACGCCAAAAACCTCCTGTGATTCTGGGCAAATCACTTAATCTCCCCGTGCCTAAAAAAAATGAAAGTGTGTCCTCATGTAACGTAACTGGTGCTATGTAAAGCGCTCTGATACCTGATTCGGTTCGGGTCTAGTTCGCGCTATATAAAACTCTGCAAAAAAAAAAAAAATACTGACATCATGAAGGCGAGCTCAAGAACTTGAATTATTAGCAAAATAACAGTTTCCATTCCCTAAACCCTATTTCCCTGTCTAAATCTCACTCCACCTAGAAAGGAAAAATCATTTAAAGTCTGCTGTCCTTACGTGCGCCAAAGTCCGACAGCATGTCACGTCAATCAGGAATCGGAAAGCAAGAGTTTTTTCCCTGCCCTCTGTGGCAGTTTTTATACCTTTCTTTCTAGCTAAACTGACTACATTTTGCATTCTTTCTTGAAAATCCGGGCTAGCCATTGGCGGAGCCATGTCAGTCCACCATTAGGTCATCCGATTCTGACCAAGTCCGGGCTTCATCATAAGCCCTATTGTTCTTAATTTCTTCATCCTTCTAGCTTCCTCGAAAGTGATACTTTCTTCCGAGTTCAGAACATTACTTCCTAATCTTGGCAGACATACTGGTTTCCTGTCCTTGAGCCTTTTCTCCGAGAGCACGTTCAACTCGACCAAAAACTGTTTCTGCATTAAATGTTGACTGTTCAGCAAAAAGCTCCACATCTGCGCATGAGTGAAGTCTTCACTCTGGTCAAGTTTTCACATCTCCAGCTCTGCCAGCCATTTTCTAAATCATCTTTTAGGCCTCACCTCGGAAACTATTATTAAACAAACACAAGACATCAATTGATTAAAGAATTGAGACCCATTCTGTCACCCACCCCCTTTTCTAATTAACCCCGTTAATTATGTTACCTAGAAAAGCACGTTCAGGCAGCTTTTATATTCACCACACCTTTGGGAAACTCACAAACTCTTTTTTGCATAAATCAAAGAAAGGACATAAGATAAGCACATAAATAAGCACATGCCATTAGTTAATCAGCCGCATTTAATACTGACAAAGACAATAGACAAGGTTAATACATTATTTTTCTCTTTGCATTTGCAACATAAAGCACATTAGTTTCCCCGTGTATTTCAATGTATGTAATCTTAAACTAAGTTGATTAGTATCTTCACCACATGCTTATTAGTACAATTATTATTATGGGAGATTAACTTCGCAAGTTTGAACAAAATTTTGTTCTTCACCTTGCTTCATCACTACCTTTCTAATTGCTGTCAACTGGAGGCATTTTCTGCAGGAAGACAAACAGCTCCTAGATTTGAGGAAGTCGCCAGTACAATAGTTCTCATCAGCAGATACTAACAAAAGGAGATGACAAATTACTACGGTCTGGCTTCCAGTACCAAGTCACCTATACTGTCAGAGGTGATGGGGAGGCAATATTTTTTATCAATGGCTTCAGAGTCCACGCTCGAATTTGGACATGTAAATTCCTATTGGTTGTCTTAAAAGAATTCTGTACTTCAGTGAAGGTACAGTTGTTCTGTGGGGAGTGGCTCGTTCGGTGGTTGACCAAGGGGAAATGGACAGAAGGTCAAATCAGAGCACCGGGAAGATGATTTATACAGATATCCTAACATGAGAGATTAGCCTGAAATGTCTAGTGTCTGAAGGGCTTGAAAGGTTTTGCTCTCATCACCAGAACTCGACATGTCCAGCAGCAGCGATGTCCTGTAAGAGCTTAAAGAAGCAAATGAGGGATATGGTTTTAGTAGATTCCTAGAGAGTTTTGCATTTTTGAGAGATTTATTTCTCCTTTTTCCTAGCTTACACACCTCTCGGATATTTGCATTGTTGACTTCCCTCTGTTCTTTCACTGGTCCGGTGTGGGTGGAAATAGGATCAGTTTCACAGTGATCACCTCTGGGTTGGTCGTTATTTAATGAAGTGTTTTATAGAGATGCACTAACACTTCGGGAACTCATACTCTACTACTCAATAATTTTCACAGAACGACTGAGGAGAGGGGATAATGGAGTTTTGTATGCAATGGAAAAAACTATCCTGTGATAAAATCATAGCTGTATCATCAGAATAAGACATAAAGCATTGACACCGAAGAAGCGAGGAAGGGACCTCCAAGAACTGGAAAAAGCAGCACAAGGTTTTGGGGTCCATGGATAGATAGATATGTATATATCTAGCTATTCATGGACCCCAAATCCTTGTGCAACTTTTTTAATTTTTTTTAGTTCCTTTCTTCGCAGCTTCTGTCAATTCCTTACGTACACCCATGGTACAGCCGATATTACTATAGACTAAAAAGGAACGAATAATTCACCTTGAGGAGAGGAAATCTATCCTATTCGGGAATGTTTATGAAAACTTAAATACATTAGAGGCCACCTCATAAGATGGACAAAATACACACCTAAAGCAGTCATGTTTATCTTAGATAGTTGTAACTATCTGTGAGGAGTTGGAGCCTCTCATAAGCAAGAATGTGATTTTCAGGGTAATGTTCTATGAAGGAGAAAATGCATCACTTGAACAGCTACACAGCCACTTTCTGTGAACAAAAGAAAATTGGACCCTTTTTGGTTGGCCTTAATGCAAAAATTGTTTACCTACTTTCTAGTCATGGTGGTTCTGCACTTTTTTGCACTTCACTGTTCGTTGCAAACATGGACTATTCCCTGCTTTGCTTTGAACAGACACCTCAGACCAATTATTTTATATAAAGTAAAAATCATCCATAACTTGAGTTATTTTCCATTCCAAATTGCAGGTCCAACCTCCAGAGAACATGCAGGTCCCCAGCTTTGCTGAACTTGGAGAAACGTTCCTCTAACTAGCCCCAAAGAATGTGGCGGCCGAGACTATTAAAGTTGAGACCTTTCCTCCTGTGCTTTGCTTAAGTAGCACGACCTCGGTTAATTACCATTAGGGCCACTTATTAAAAAAGGGTAATAAATAATTCAATATTGGCCTCCTCACACACGAGATAGTTCTCGTCACTGTTACCCACTTACATTACACCACATAGTAATATAGAAGTTCCTGGATATAAAAGACATTTACCAACTAGAGCCGTGCTTGGACTTTATACGTCCAACCATTGCCAGGAAACTCTACTTGCAGCTTCGTCATGGTTGTCTCCCCCTGCATTCATTTGTTAATAAAGGGTCTAAGAATGTTCCTATGGCCTGCCCCGCCTGTGGACTAGCTGAGGAAACAGAACTGCACGTTTTTTTGTTTGCCAAGGTTACTCTAAGATCAGAAGAAGAGAATTACAGCAATTATGTAAAAATCTTAGTGCTATTCATTGCATAGATGTGTATAGGCTTTTAAAATATGACACCAGCACGCATATAGTATTTGCTACCTCACGATTTCTTGCTGCATTGTTTTGGGCTTGTCTGCAATTTTTAATGAAATGTTTTTTTATCTGTGGTCATTGACAAATTGCGAAAGATCTTCTTCCTTTATTAATGTATTTTATTCTTTTAATTATTTTTGCTAAAACCTTTTTTTATAATTGTTGACATGAAATGCTGTCTTTTATGGTTTTACAACCGAAATAAAGATTTTCTACTACCATATATAAGTTTGAGCATTTCCCACAGGTGTTCGAGTTTGAAATAAACATGGGGAATACGGAGTTCTCATCCAGGGGCTACTCATCAATAGTCATAATCTATTAATAATCCCCGCCCACATGCGAGATCCTGGAGTATATAGGAAATACATATATATATATACACATATGTGAAACATATACACATGCAGCCTAAAAATGTTTCCAACATGGCAAAATGCAGAAATTACACAAGTTTGCATTGTAAAACACGATGCCCTCCTAGCCCATAAGGAAAAGAGGACATGCACTGAAAAGTTGCATTCAGCAATGCTTTATTGCCACAAGGAAAACTTGTAATTGCAGGCTGCATAGCAAAGCAATAATGAAACAAAGAAAAAACGGACACCTTGCCTTTAAGGCTTCCAAGTGTTAGGGTACCGTGCCTTTAAGACCTGCAGGAGACCCTCTGCTCCCATCATGCACTATAGGTGACAGTTAGGTCAGTTCTTTTTTCCGGCTCCTTCTGAGAGGATCCTGGAGTTTGAGCTCTTCAGTTTTTTGACTGAAATTGATATATTCGATATTTTCTTGGAAAATTCGACATTTCTTGACACCTAGAGGTTTGTTCCACTGGTTTTCTGTTTTTTTCCTAATTTTTTCCAGTCAGAATGCCTGCTTTATTTCGGAAATGTCCTTCCTGTGGCAAAGAAAACGGCTCTGTGAGACCCAGAGTGTGTATTATGTGTCTTCCTTCTTCACACAACCCTGACCAGTGTTACCATTGCCAGAAGTTTTCTTAAAGGACTCTGCGTGACAGTGAGCGCATCAAGCTTCATGCCCAGCTGGAGAGGGTTCGAAGCCATAATGGGGGTGGCCATGAAGACATCAGAGCCCCCTCTTCCAGCAAGCAACATCAAAAACGGCGTCGTTCCACCTCCCCTGATTCCAGGAAGAAGCAGGTGACTGAATGTTCGCCGACGAGATCACCGTCGAAGAGGCCGAGGCACTCTTCAGCGTCGAGGGACAAGTCATCGTCTAGACGTCCAGACCCTCCGCCGCATGCCAGTAAGTCGGCGTCGAGGCACAGCACTTCGGCTCGAAGGCTGTGGGTCCTGAAAGACCTGTTACCACCCCGTCGACGTCGAGGCTCCGTCGACGTTGAGGCTTCCGTCGATGTATTCTCCGCCACCATCGAAAGGTTCGGCGTCGAGAGACTCGCCAGCGAAGACCATGCCGCGAGTGGACAGATTGTCGAGACCGTCGTCAAGGTCATGGTATTCGACGTCGAGGAGATCAACGTCATTAAGACGCCATGTGAGGTTGACGTCGAGGTACCCCCATTACCGCGGACGGTCGACGTTGAGACCTACGTCGAAGACAGGACGACGTCCTCTCAGCAGATCGCTGCATAGATCGACGTCAAGGAATGGTAAATCGCCACATAGATCGACGGCGAAGCTGACTCAGACCTTATCAACGGCAAGGCATTCGACATCGAGGGACAACACTGCAGCGGTCATTGAAGAGGTCCGGATCAGATCGACGTTGAGATCCCGATCGACGTCAAGAGCTGCTTCATCATCCCCAGGGCTGAATATTGTTCAGATTTCTCTGGCAAAAAGCAGGCTTTCGGGCTGTCGCCACAGTGGCTGAAGGATGTCAGAGGGGACAGTCTACCGCAGAAGTCTGGACTCTAACTACTCGGAGACATAATCTCCCTCTAGAACCTCAAGAGACCCTGAGAGAGGTGTTCCTGACAAACCATCGAAGTCACCTTCCAAACGACCAATGTCGCCTTCCAAACGCCGATCACGGTCAAGGGGTCTTCACAGCTCGCACCACGAACCTACACACAAGAGGAGGCACAGAAGATCATCCACCTGGACTTCTTCTACTAGGTCTTCTGTTTGAGACTACTTACCAACCCGGTCGTCTACTCCTCCTTCAAGGGTGTCTTCCATCGGTGACATTGAGACTTTCTCTGACGTGCTTTGCAGAGGAGCAAAGAAACTGAATATCCGCTTTATACTCCTGTGGTCCCGACTTCAGTCATTTTTGAGACATTGCACCATTGTCCAGCTCCCAGACCTCTGCTACCTCTGGTGCCCGGCTTTCTAGAACCAGCTATGGCCACGTTCCTCACCCCTGCCACAGTGGGGTCAGTTCCGTCCAGGATCGCAAAGAAGTACAAGGCTCCAGACAAAGACCCCTTGTTCCTTAGGGCTGATCCTCCGGCAGACTCCGTCCGTCTAAACAAATAAGGCGACTTTTTTGTTTTGAACACTTGGTGATTTTCAGGCCCCTTTTTTGTTTTCTCCTGCAAACAGGAGTCACTTGGGCACACTAAGGGAGATAGTCTGTTTTCCTGCTGGATGCCAACATGTATGTGTTAGTCTTGACCACACTTGCGACACCAAGCGGGATAACATCATTTTTATCTTAGTCACTCCTTTGTTGCTTATAAATATCCGTCCATGTGGTACCCGCACACTCCACAGCCTCGTCAGCTTCAGTTCCTCCAGAAAAGGACAGCAAGCAAATTGACTCTGGTGGCAGGAAGATCTGTAGCACGTCTGCATTATCTATGAAAATAGCAAGTGCCTCAGCCCTTCTAGGGCGCTACGATAGGTCTCTTTGGGACTCTCTGGCTCGGTTTACTGACAAACTGCCCAAAGAAGATCGGCAGGGCTTCCAAGAGATCCTGCAGGAGGGTGGTTTAGTAGCAAACCAGGTCATCAGCGCTGCTGCGGACGCTTCAGACCTTGCAGCGCATGGCTATGCACACAGCATCTGCTCGCGGCGCACAGCATGGTTGCGCCTCACAGGCCTTAAACCGGACGCCCAGAAAAGCATCACTCACTCTGCCTTTTAACGGATCCTCCTTATTCGGATCTCACCCTGATGAGATGACAAAAATGAAGACCGAGCTGGACACAGTCAAAGCAGTTGGATTGTAGAAGCAGAAGGAGTTTCGCAAACGCTTCCGTCAATACGACAAGCGCCCCTTCCAGCAGAGGGTTCAAACCCCTCAATGGTCCTCCCAAAACCAGCAGAGGTCTCAATTCCAACAGAAGCGTCCTAGTAGAGGAAGGGGGAACAACAAACAACAGCCATCCCCTAAGCAGCCTCCAAAGCAGGGAGGCATTGCTTCCTCTGCACCCGTTCGCCACTCCGGTAAGAGGGAGTATTGTTTTTCACCTGGAAGAGTGGGAAACCATAACAAGAGACAGATGGGTGCTGAATATTGTGCAGCATGGTTACTTACTAAGGTTCAAGTCCCCTCCCCCTCAAGTGCCTCCACAATTGAAGTGCCTTCCGCAACAACACAAGCTACTGTTACAAGGCAAGGTGTACAGCCTTCTCTCCAAGAAAGCCATAGAAGAGGTCCCTCTTCTCCAACGAAACCAAGGGGTATACTCACGGTACTTCCTGGTCCAAAAACGAGGAGTAGCCCAAGAGTACAGACCTATTCTCTGCCTACTGCGTCTGCTGAACAGGTTTATAAGGAAAGAGAAATTTCGGATGCTAGCCCTGCACCAGATATTCCCACATCTTCACTAGGGGGACTAGATGTGTGCCATCGACCTGCAGGGCGCTTACTTTCATATTCCTGTTTCAGTGAAGCATTGCAAATTCCTCAGGTTCCTGGTGTCTCAACAGCACTATCAGGAACAAGTACCTCAGTTCGGGCTCAAATACACCCGAGCGTTCTCCACGTGCATGGCGGTGGTAGCTAGGTTCCTCCGCAAGCAGAAAATCTTTGTCTATCCCTACCTAGACTATTGGCTCTTGAAGAGTTCCACACCTTCACTTCTCCAGAGCCATCTCAACTACTGTCTCCAACTTCTTCACTCCGTGGGGTTGCAAGTCAACTACAAGAAGTCAGTCCTCAACCTGACACAGAAGATACAGTACTTGGTCGCTTCTCTGGACGCCGCAAGGGCAAGCGTGTGTCCTTTGGAGGAGAGGTTGTCATCAATGCTGATCAAGGGTCGAGCTCTTCTCAGCGCTCCACATCCTACAGCAAGGCAGGTGTCATCGCTGCTGGGGTCGATGGCCTCATGCATCTTCATTGTGCCCAATGCCAGACTTCACATGCGGCCTCTGCGTAGTCCCTCGAAGATCAGTGGACGCAGCGGTCAGGCCGTTGGGACGATCGTGTGTCTCTTCCTCAGGCTGCCAGAAAATCCATCAAATGTTGGAGGAAACGGTTGCACCTTCTCCAAGGGGTTCCTTTTCACCAGGTCCTTCCTACCCAGACTATTGTTATGGATACCTAACTGCAAGGTTGGGGAGCTCACATGGGCCAGCTTCAGGTATAAGGTCTCTGGTCCGAGACAGAGCGAAGTTATCACATCAACTTCCTAGAACTAAGGGCAGTTCATCTGGCTCTCAAGTCTCTGTACTCTTCTCTCCAGTCCAGTTCAGATTCAGACAGAAAACACAACTACAATGTACTATCTGAACAAACAGGGAGGCACCAGGTCAAGGGTCCTGTCTCTAGAATCTCGGCCCATATGGAAGTGGCTTCTGGCAAGGAATCTCACGATCGTCTTTGTTCACCTTCGAGGGACCTTGAGTTTACAGATAGATATTCTCAGCAGAGACTTCGCAGAAGCGCATGATTGGGTGCTAAATGACGAAGTCGCTCAAGACATTTTTCGGCATTGGGGAATGCCAGACATCGATCTGTTCGCAGACGTGGTAAATTCAAAATGCCCCGTTTTCTCGTCCAGATTCCCACAACAAGGATCACGGGGAAATGCACTTTTGATCAGATGGTCGCAGACATTGCTGTACGCCTTTCAGCCGCTCCCTCTGATCCCAGCGGACATACAGAAGTTTTACAGGATCAACACCAGAATGATCCTGATAGCTCCAGAGTGGCCGCGCCAGTGGTGGTACCCGGATCTTCGACAGCTATCCGAAGCCCCACACCGGAGACTTCCCTGCCGCCCGGACCTGCTGACCAAGAACGAAGGGAGAGTATTTCATCCCAACCTCTCGTCCCTGCGATTGACAGCATGGGTCCTGAGGTCATCCAGTATGGACTCTTAGACCTCTCAGCGGACTGTATGAGTATTCTCAAGGAAGCAAAAAGACCCTCCACCAGGAAATCTTATGCTTTCATATGGAAGAGATGGTACCTGTGGTGCAAGGATGACGCTTATGATCCAATCAAGGGTCAGGAGCAAGTAGTCCTTTCCTACCTGTTATACTTGACGAAGTCCGGCCTGCCGTATTCCTCCATCAAAGTTCACCTGGCTGCAATTACGGCTTACAGGAAGTCTCCGGACCAAGGGTCATTCTTTCAAACGACAGTGGTCAAGGACTTTCTGGAGGGACTCAGGAAGGTTTATCCTCCAGTAAGAACCTCTTCTCCGCCTTGGGAACTTAACATTGTTCTTACTAAACTGATGGGTGCTCCTTTCAAGCCTATTCATAAGGCCTCTTTGCAGCATTTGACGTGGAAGGCTTCTTTTTAAGTAGCCATCACTTCAGCCCGCAGGGTGAGCGAGATTCAGGCGCTGTGCTGTAAGGAGCCTTATACTATATTTCATGCCAATAGGGTGGTGTTACGTACTCATCCGAGCTTCCTTCCCAAGGTAGTCTCAGATTTTCACATCAGTCAGGTTATTACTCTGCCCACCTTCTTTCCTAAACCATTGACTCCCCCTGAGAGATCATTACATTCTTTAGATCTCCGGAGAGTACTGAAATTTTACCCGGCCAAGACTCACACACTTAGGAAATCTGACTGGCTTTTCATTAACTATGGTTCCACGAACACCGTTCTATCTGCATCTAAAAGATCCATTTTTTTCTAGTTCTCAATCATTAACATCTGAAGTTGTGAACATCATTGCTTCTACCCAACATAATGTAGAGTAGGACACTTTGGTGGACAGGCTTTCAAAGGAATTTCTTTGGAGCAATTGGAGCTCTGTTTTTGTGGAATAGCAGATTCAGCTTGAGGCTTTAGAGGCCCAGAAATAAAGCCTGTAACACTTTTTTGTTTGTTTAAAAAATTATATGAAGTTTTTGTGAAATGTTCACTAAAATGAACTTTCCCAATTGGAAAGAGAGAAAAAAGATCTGGTTCATTTAGTTGAATATTAAGGTAACTAAGGGAGAACAATTTTTTTTGTATAAGTGTTTGCAAATCTCACTCACCGGCTTAAATATTAATTGTTTGTGAATTCATTAACGTTTCCATGTAGGAGATTCAGAGTTACGAGTATGCAAGTATTTCTTACTTACAAGCATGATAGTCCTTGGAAAAGACCATGAAATGAAAGAACTCACCCCATCCCAAGAACAATACATTTGAAACCTATTTATTACTTTATTGTAAGAGCATCCTACCAATGCTGGACGCCCAAGCTTACAATCCCGGGAACTCTGAAAGCAGGAACGTGCAAGTCCTAATAAAAATAGGAGAAGGCACAATTAGCGTGGACAGTGTGCATGCCTGTCATTTGATAAAAAGGACTAGCACAACCTGTCCCACACTTCTTTACAGCCAAAGGTGGAACAAAAGAAAATGCAATGTGTAAAATATCATATTATGTGTAAATAATGCTATTTACAGTGCATTTAGTCATTTATAAACCATTTCCAGGGGTCTAAAAGGATTATGATCATGTTATGATTTGATAGGTGTCCTGGAGAATCCCCTTGACTGTTTGAGCACTAAACATTATTCCAAATGGGAGCATGAAACAAACATTTTGTTATTTTGCTAGTGTAAATCATGCTTTCCACGTATTGCGGAGTTCACCTTATAAATGAGTCAAATTTACCATAGCTCTTATGATCACTGGAATCCCTCTTTTAGGTTTATACGAGGTTTATACTTGCATTACTTCTGGCAGTAGTTTAGGTTTCTTTATTAATAGTGTCACACTTTTGTCTCTTAAGCCTTAAAAGTGCTCTCTATAACATGAAGATTTGTTTATATGCTTCTGATACAGGAAACCAAAAGCGATCATACTTTCTTTTTTTAGGAATAAAGACAAATGGGGTCAACATTGGCATACATGTGTTTGAGCTAGGACAATAGTTAGGAAACAGCATCTGTTGCAAGTGTAGGCTTGTATCACTCGGTGTAGCAAAAATGAGGAGGGCCCTATTGCAAGCAAGAAAAAAGTTTCTCCTTTCCCCCAGGTTGGATATTCAAAGACACAAAATCAGGATGCTGTAGGCCTTGGTGCCCATGCACCTACTGTACCAATGATAGCTGAGGTCCTGCCAGGACTCAAGGCCAACAAGAGTTAATATAGCAAGAGTGGTTATCAAGCCACAAGATAAAGTTGACCCACAGAGGTCTACATCTATTTTGATAATTTTGTGACGCAAGTCGGAGGTCTGGTCATTAAAGAATAGTTGTGATAGCAGGAAGACTATATCAAGGTGAACAGTGTAAAGAAACAGACTGAATTTAGGATTGTGCTTCAGTATTACTTGTATTGATAATTGTTAAACAAGCAGACATTTAGATTTTTGCAAAATTCAAAAGCAATTATCACTTACATTTTTTTAGCAACCCTTTGACACTGGGATATCTGACACCTCTTTATTAACCAGCTCAGCAGAAAAAGAAAAGGAGAAGCACCTTGCTGAATCAGCTGCAACACTTGGCATTTATGAGGTAGGAAACTGAAGCTCCTATTAAACTATGCTGCTTCTTCCTGTGTTGATGCTGTTCTCTAGCATGCGACTGTTGAGAAACTACTGTTAACACTAGGATGAAACTTTTGTATTACATTTTTTTATGTTTTAACAGTTAAGAAGAATGCAAGACATTGTCACTTTCCGATTTTAGTGTAAGTGTTTTGACCAGATGATTACCTAACAATCAGCTGAGAGATACTTCTATACTATCTGGAAAGTTGCTTTTTGAAATTATTTGATTGTGTCGGGTGCAAGCAATAGCTTGCACTAGTTGCCAGTTAACGAACGGAATAGGCTCAAGATCCTCTGTTTAGTTGTTTAAAAATATGCTTGTATGGTTATGATTGGTCCTGCATGAAAGAACACTGTTGAAAGACATGTGCCACAGGAAAGAACGATGGCTGGGCTAAGCAGATAAGTAGACCAACCACATTAAGACCTTCCTTAATCTGAAGCTCCTCAACAAAATTAAACCTTTCATCCCGCCCATGGACCTCAAACAAGCCACCAAATCACTGGTGTTATCTGGACTGGACTATGGGAACGCAGTTCTTTCCGGTACAGCTCTCTCCCACTTAGCCCCACCCAAAACAACTCTCAATGCTGCTGCCAGAATGGTCACCGGAGTCATAAAATACGACCACCTATCTCCCGCACTCCGAGAACTAAAATGGCTCCCAGTGGAAATGCGTGCCAGCTTTAGAACTGCCTGCCTTACTCACAAAGCCTTGCACACAGGGAAACCGGAATACCTGTCCTCCAAGCTCAAAAAAGCCGGCCAGTCAAGAAACCTTAGAAGTTCCAACACCCTCTTACTAATCCCTTTGAAAACACGCAAGCAAAAAACTGCGGCATGTTCCTTCGCAGGAAATGCACCCAAAATATGGAACTCCATCTAGGTTGATATCAGGACTACTCCCTCCTTCATAAAATTCAAAAGACTCTTAAAAGACTTATAACTCAACCGTGCCTTCCCAAACTGAATTCGGAAACGCACAAGCCGGCACTCTGCAGCCACCTGGCAAATGCTCCAACACTCCCCACCTCATCCCCGTTCCCCAACCCCCTACTCTTTCCTCTACTCCTGGAGGAAGACTTAGCTCAGGACTTTGACCACGCATCGAGACTACCTCGGAACCGCTCTACCTCAATGTGCTCCTCGGATGCACAGCACACTGGAACTTTTGAACACTTATGCTTTCTTTTGCCTCTTTTATGTGTTTTTCTCCCCTGTATGATGTAAAGCGCTCTGATACCTTCGTGTCTGGCTAGCACTATAAAAAACCTCTTAAATAAAAAAATAAAAATAAAATAAAGATGCATTTCAGGAGCAGTTAAACCCCATGACTGCACCCAGGATACACGAAAATCTGGAGTGCCATAACTATATCTAATTTAACACTCGCAGCACTCGAGAATCCCCAGGGTCCTAATAGCAGCGTGTGACAATTAAATATTAGACATTGAATATAAACAAGTAAGAGTAGTGTATATATTGAGTGTATCGAAAAACAACTTGGACGAACCAGCCTAATAGGTTGCCCAACACTGCTGTACCTGGGCCACAAGAGCTTGTTAAAAGAACCCTCACACCCCAACCTAATTGGTGTCATGCTTCATCATCTGGTTCCCAGCTGAGTAGCCGAATGTTATTCAGCTGTGCTACAACACCTGGTTACAGTGGAGCTGGTTTTTGTTTTTTTGTGAATGTGATGAAGTGGTGTAGTATAAAAATACCTATGGGACTCTAATGGATAATTACTTTATTCCCAGAGGCCCAGGGTATGATTTAAAATCAATGAGTGGATAACATTTTAAGAATAGTGATCGTGTCTTAGTTATCTCTGGTGTACATGTTTCAGCCCTTTGCAAGATTTAATAGGGCTTTATTTAGGACCTCTCTCACAAAAGTGAAAGTGAAAAAAAGAGTGAAAAAAGTGAGTGGTAAAAAGTTTAAACCACTTGTATACGCATTTTAAGCACACACGCTAAGGTGTGCTATATATGCCTTATGGACTAACCGTAATTTGGGTCCACTACTGTGTATCTACCTTTAAAAGAAAGCGAGACAATACAACACATAACACATAAAATAAGCAACCTGGAATACATTGTATACCACATCCTTTACTATTTTCATATATCGTCGTGGTAATTGCTAGAGCACTCAGTGTCAGATAAACGTATAGCACCATTCGTACACATATCATGCACTCAAATACAGTAAGTGACGTTTCATGCATGTGACTGGGCTAATCAAGGCGCTTAGTTGAAATTTTATCGAAAGTGCTAGACTGGGTGAGGTGCAAAAAAACACGTGGACTATCAATTAACTGAGTGTTAGTCACCTTTAAATGAGGTCAAGAAACCACATGGGGCCGGTTGAGACGCGCTGTGCAAATTTAGCTGTATCACTATTTGGTGATAGACCGAGTCTGTGGTTTTATTTAAACTGATGGTTCTATTGCGTATTTTAGAGACAGTTTTAATATTTACGTAATTTACGAAAATTCTATATTGATCTGGTCCCGGGAGGGGTGAGCCCCTATTGTCACACACTGAGGAGTAGAAAGGATATCATTAGTCTCGATCTCTGTTGCTGGAAAATTATTGTAATGCAGTATAGGGAAGAAAGGGGTTTATGCATTTCTGCTAGTTACGAGTACTTTAAAGATCCTACTTCGTCAAGGTGCTCGCCCGCATTGCCACCTACTCCGGTCTCCTCGGGAAGAGGATATTTCCCGCGACGGCGACCGGAGCTGCTATTTAAATTGTGTTGCTGCGGGAAAGACTTCAAGGTGTCAACGTGACACGTCAGGTCGTCTTCGGGACGTACGGCACAGAAAGACTAGAGTGCCTACCTCAATAGGATGTTTTATGCAATGACTGTAAAAATATTGAATTCTGGGGGGGGCGTGGCTTGCGAGGCGATGTGAGCGGACATGCTCTGACGGGGCTCCCGCTGCTATCAGCCTATATTAGCCATTAAAGCGGAGTCGGGGGAGTCCTGCACTCACCCCCGGATCTCTTGAGGGTGTTGGTGCGCCGTGAGCCAGCGCCTGACCGGCGGCCCTTACGAGAGACAGCTGGGGCGCGGGGTTCGGCGGAGCCGGGCGGTGATCTTGCCACCTGAGCCTGCTTGCTGCGGGTGCAGCGTTTGCCCCTGTGCTGCGGAGTGGCGCGGGGGCGTTCTGTCGAGGGGTCTCCTATGGTGTGCTCAGAGTAGCGGTGAGGTCAGTGTGGCATCGGAGGGGCCCTTGGTTTGCAGCGCCCGCCATTTCGAGAGCTGCGGGAAGAGGATTGAGTGGAGCGAGGGCCTACAGCGGACGGCGATTCTGGGGCGCTGCCTGCAGGGTGCGTGGCGCCATTGAGGAGCGAGAGGGCGATCTACCGGCGCTTTCTTCTGTGTGGTCTGTGGCGGTCCGGCCCTGGACAAGCAGAGCTGTGCTCCGGGAAGGTGGCTGGCTGGTGTGAGTGGCGACGGATCTGCTGCTGGGCCGGTGCTGAACTGGAGTTGCGGTCTGCCGAGGTCGAGAACCGGCTTCCAGGAGGTCCTACGGAGGCGGGCATGATCATGAGACATTAAGGTGAGCTGCGCTGGTTCAGTGAGAGAGGGGAGGAGGACGGCGCAGCCCGCCATCTTTTGCTTGCTGTGAGCCGGCCTTGGGAGGCCTAGAGACTGGACTGGGGGTTCCTTGGGTGGACTGGGTGTGCCCTGCCTATCGACCTCCACCTGGCCCCCGGGCGCCCTGGACAGTGTGGTACTTTGAGTGGTCCTTACACTTCTCTGGCATGGGCTGGCGTGTTGCCCTGCAATCGTGAGGCGAGGCCCACAGTCTCGATGCTGGAGCACGGTTGATTCCTACCTCGCAGCGTCCAGACCCGCTCCCCAAACCAGAGCGCGATTTCTTCGACTTGCCTAACCGAGAGGGTGCAATGACGCGCTCCAATAAAGGAAGCAGGGCCGACCCGGCGGCGGCCCCCAAGGACAACACGGTTGTGGCCATGTGGGGTAAAGCGCAAGCGCCTGCGGCCGGTGAGGGCCCATCCCGAGTTGCTGCGGATTCCCTGCCGGTCACTCAAGCATCCATGACCACCTTTATGACTGAGCTGAAACTGGAGATAGGGTCCCTGCGGTCTGAGGTGCATTCCTGTGTGACTGAGCTTAGGAAGGAGGTGACGGAGCTTGGGGACCGGGTGGATGGGCTGGAGAGGACAATGGACACGTGCACGGAAGACAAAGAACATCTATGGCAGCGCCTGGCGGCCCTCGAGGAGCAAAACATCGAGCTCCAAGTTGAGCAGGAGGACTTGGAGAATAGAAGCCGGCGCAACAACCTCCGCATCCGGGGAATTCCGCTTGGAGAAAAAGGGGAAGACATCATGGGCTACGTGGCGCAGCTTCTCCACGAGGTCTGGGGGGATGCGGCCGCCTCACCCCGACTCTGGATCGGGCGCACCGAGTTGCCGCCCCTGTGGGGAGGCCAGGACTTCTGCCGGACATTTTGACCAGAGTTCATTTCTTCACGGAGAAAGAGGCAATCTGGAAAAGTGCGCGTGATCAAGCAGACCTGCGATATAAGGGCCACAAGATTCAAATCTTCCAAGATTTGGCGCCCAACACCCTGAAGCGGAGGCGTGCATTCAGACCTGTGACTGAAAAGCTGCGTAGCATGAACATCGCCTACCAGTGGGGTCATCCATTTACACGGAAGCGGCACAGCTCCTCCGCATGTCAACATCCCCTCCGGCGAGTCCAGCTCAGCCCTGTTACCGGAAGAGGACGCCGGTCGGCCCAGACTGGACCACGGTACAGCGGCATCGTCGCCCCTCCCCCGCGGAGGGGCGCTCACACACCCAGGCCAAACAGGACATAATAGCCCACATTCGGTCTCTTGAAGGGGACAAAGCAGAGTCTGATGGGGACTCCCTCACACCATGAATTGTGGCTCGCTTGCTTCTTTCCTCCTGGTGATGGGCGCTTTCTCCGAGTGGGTGTCGAGGTGGGGCGTCGCCGCCTCACATTGTGCAACATTTATGCCCCCAACCAGGCGCAGGACCGCTACCTCAGAGACCTCTTGAGAGATCATGTGCCGCAGGGCGGATCCTCGCTTATTGTGGGGGGTGATCTGAACCTGGTCTGGAGCCCGAAGCTGGATCGGAGCGAGGGTTCATTCAGTGGTGCTGGGGCAATGTCCTCGGCGTTACGCAAACAGATTGCGGACTTGGGGTTGTTCGACCCATGGCGTTATTTCTCCCCAGACAAGAGGGAGTACTCATACTATTCACACACTCATCGCTCCTATTCTCGCATCGATTATCTGTTTATGTCCCATGATCTCTCCCGCGATGTCATAGGAGTAGAAATGTCTGATATTTCAATTTCTGACCACGCTCATGTGGAATTGCTCATACAGGACCCAGCAGCCTGTCCTCCCGGGAAAGGAAGTGGTGTCTGCCGCCAAGTATCCTTCGGGATGCGGCGGACGTCGAGGACATCCGGGGGGCCATTGTTTCCTACTTTGAGCGTAACGACTTACCTGAGGCGCCCTTTCCGGTGGTCTGGGATGCCTTCAAGGCAACCATACGGGGGCATATTACGTCCCTTTCGATCGCGAGGTCGCGAGAGGCGCGTGCATTGGAAGACAAACTGACGGATGACCTTAAGAAGGCGGAGGCACAGGACCAGGGCGACTCCACCCAGCGGATGAGGAGGCATTTAGCTAATCTTAGGGGTCAACTCAGGATGCTGTGCACCAATAGGGCTGAGACTTCCCTGGTGGCTTTAAAACAGAAATATTTTGAGGGGGGAGACAAAGTGAGGAGAATATTGGCGAGGAGATTAATGGCTAAAGCTGCTAAAGCACATATAACGAACGTACAGCTGCCGAATGGGACCAGGGTCGCGGCGGCAAAGGATAAATGCCAGGCTTTCAGGGATTATTACATGTCACTTTATTCGGAGGAGAAACCACCTCCCGAGCTCGTGGAGGAAGTGCTGGGGCAGTATGGCGGGGCGCTGCTACGCCCCCATTTTGCGCAACTTCTGGAGGACTCGATCACGCAGGAGGAAATAACCTCAGCTATCCAGGAGCTCCACCTAGGGAAAACACCGGGGCCCGATGGACTCCCGTTGTCCTTCTATCGCATGTTCCAGGCGCAACTAGGGCCCTACCTTCTCCGGTTGTTCTATTCTTTCACCGACGAGCAGGGGCCGTCCCCGGACATGGGGTTGGCCGAAATCGCTTTAATATTGAAGCCTGGGAAGGACCCCGCTGTGTGCACGTCATACCGCCCGATAGCCTTATTGAACACCGACTTTAAAATATACACCAAGCTACTGGCGAGGCGATTGGACCCCCATATGCCGGGCCTGATCGACCCCGATCAGGTGGGTTTTATCCGAGGCCGACAGGGGGCCGACAACGTGCGGAGAGTAGCACACCTGGTGGGCAAGGCCCATCATTGGCAGATCCCGGCCTGCCTCCTCTTGTTAGACGCCGAAAAGGCGTTCGACCGGGTGGATTGGTCCTTCCTTCGGGCGGTCCTCCATAAGATAGGGCTCGGCCCGAAGATGGTCACCAGGATTATTGCGCCTTACATTGCGCCGCGGGCCAGGATTCGAGTGAACGGACAGCTCACGGAGCCGTTTACAATAGGGAGGGGAACCAGGCAGGGATGTCCGCTCTCGCCTTTATTGTATGCCCTGGCAATTGAGCCACTGGCGGACATGATTCGTCGAGCCCCTGACATCCATGGTATCCCGATAGGCGGCCTTGATAATAAAGTGGCACTCTTTGCGGATGATCTCATCCTGACACTTACTAAGCCCCGTGAGTCCCTATCGGCAGTCCACTCTACGCTTTGCCTCTTTGAGCGTGTTTCTGGCCTGAAAATTAACCATAGCAAGTCCTGGGCGCTCAACCTTACTATCCCAAAGACAGAAATTCCCCACCTGGAACGGATAGCCCCCTTCCGCTGGACGGCACAACATATCCGTTATCTTGGCTTGCAGTTGACTCCCTCGCTAGATGGCTGGACGCATGCCAAACTGGAAGGACTGTCGCCGAGCGGTCCTGGAGGATCTACGGAGATGGAAGCTGCTTGTACCGTCTTGGCTGGGTAGAATTAATGCGATAAAGATGTCCATCCTACCCAAAATCCTATATCTATTTCAGTGCCTCCCCACTCCCATCCCGCTGTATAATGTAAGAAGTCTGCAGAGAGATCTAACCAACTTTATTTGGGGGGGGGAAGAGGCCTCGCTTCTCACAGGCACTCCTACTGGCGCCGCGAGATCGGGGGGGTTTGGCATGTCCTAATCTGGTGGAGTACTACTGGGCTGCCCATCTTCGCTTCATAATAGAATGGGGTACTACAGAGAGTGAGATGGGGTGGCTGCATATGGACAGAGCTGTGACTGGCCATACCATCTGGGATTTGGCATGGAAACACAAGGCGGGGCGCTCCCCGAGCGCCTACATGGCGGTGCCTACGAAAACGGTGTTGGAGATTTGGGACAGGATAGCGGTATGTAGAGGCCTCACCACTTTTCCCTCGCCACACACTCCAATTGAAGGGAACCCGTGTTTCCCGCCGGCTCTCCGCACCAGAGCCTTCTGTAGATGGTCTCAGGGCAATTACAGGGTGCTTACAGATCTCTTTGATGGGGGCACCCTTAACACCTTTGCGCACTGCAGGGAGGACTTCCGACTGCCACCTGACGCCGAGTTGCAGTATGCCCAACTGAGACACTGGGTAATGCCGGATGGGACGTATCAGGCGGCTACACGTGCTTTCACCCCGTTTGAGAGGCTAGCTCGTTACTTCACAGAATCAAAGGGTCTGATCTCAAAAATGTATCACATTCTGCAGCACCCTCAGACGCCGCCTTCACATAAGTATCAACACGGTTGGCAATCTATTTCAGGTGCAGACATCACATCAGCACAATGGCTTCGACTGTGGAGCGACATACCTAAAATTTATCGTAGCGTACCGCAACAAGAGAACGCATATAAAATGATGACCCAGTGGTACTATACGCCGCAACGACTCCACAAAATGTTCCTGGCCTCTTCTCCTGAGTGCTGGAGGTGTCGGTCTGCGACTGGTGATTTTTTGCACATATGGTGGACTTGCCCCTCGCTAACACTCTTCTGGAAGGAGGTCTTCTGTCACATCACGGGGGGTCCTGGGGTTTCCTCTGCCTGATGCCACTAGCACGATTTTACTGGGGGTCAAACCAACAGGCCTGCTAGCGCTAACCCGGAGCGACTGGATGTTATCGCTTCAAATGCTGAGGGCAGCCAGGCAGCTCATTGCCCTATATTGGAAAAAGACGGAAGCATCGCCTGTCGCTGCGTGGTTCGTGAGACTCTGGCATGTCATAACAATGGAGCTCCTTACAGCTCGACTGCAGGCTCGCGACACGCGCTTTAAGGCGGTGTGGCAACCTCTGGGGAAATATTTATGCAAAGTAGAGCATGCGCGACACATGCCCCCTAACCTACGGGCGCTGCGTTTGGTAGAGGATGCGGTGACCCCCCCCCCCCCATATCGAACCGGCTACAGCCATAGCAGCCCCAGAGAGTGGGACGTAAAATGTATTCCCTGTCTCCTTCGCTGTCCCCTAGGCCCTCTCGCTTCTACTTTCTAAACTTTCTCTTTCACTCTTGTCCTCTGTCTACCTTACACTGGTGCCTATCCTCCAGGCACTATGTTAAGGTTTGGACCCGTCTGGTCCTGTGGTTCTGTTAATTCTAGTTCCTTGGTTATATTCGGCCCTTGGGGCCGAGCTATCATTGGCAGTGACTACCCAGTGTGCACTAAGCGCTGTATGACACGGCCAGCCTTTTCGGGTTGTAGGCATAACGCTGTGTATAGAGTTATCATAGATAGGCGTCACTACTCTGTTCCCATGCAATTTGTATGACGCGGCCGGCCCTCTCAGGGTTGTAGGCTTATCGCTGTGTACATGTCACTCTTAAGCATACTCCCTGTTGCGGGGGTGAAATAAAAAGACTTGAATATAAAAAAAATATATATTAAATTCTGATACTTCTAACTGCAGATTTCTCAACTTTTTTAATATTTCACCCAAGGATGTAAGTGTTCCAATTCCCCGGTTCATCAATGACACCCTAGCATATTAAGGCTTTCCGTGAAGCTGTGCTGCACATTTTTGGTACATTACCAGCTCCCTCTGGCGTGCCTTTGTGCCCCAAGGATCCATGAGAAAATGCAGTTGGGCTTCTACAAATGCTTCAGCCCTCTGCATCATTTGGAACCTCATTTCCTGTTTTGGTTTCTACACTGACTTTGGTTCCAGCCTCACAACCTGCACCTGCTCTCTCGCATCGGAGAGCCAGTCAATGTCGAGAGGAAGTTCTCGGTCGAGACGACGTCGAAGATCACTGTGGACAAGTAGATCGGTGTCGAGAGGGAAAGCTGGATCTTATGGTGAATCTATAGCTCCTTCCTCCCTTCAGGTGGCTCGTAAAAAGAGGAGGTTAATTTATTCTTCAGATTTGGAATATTCAAGGACCTGTTCCCCAACTAGTTCACCAGCTCAGTCTTCTTCTAATCCACCAGATGATCCGCAGCCTCCTCCTCCACCGCCGCCTCCTTCACCTCCTCGAACCATGACGCCTCCGCCTCCTGCACCTCGAAGACCAAGGTCTAGATCCCATGCGAGGGATCGTTCTTGCAGTCACCTCGATCTCATCACTGACAACATGAGGAGAGATCTCTCTCCCGACACACCAGGGACACGACCTCAACGAGTACTGGGAGATATTCACTGACATTATCGGAGTCTCCTCCTCAAAGAGTTTCTCCTATTGATGACATCACTACTTTCCAAGAGGTTTTGGTGCGAGGACCTTCCAAAATGAAAATACCGATGTCCACTCCGATACCATCGACCTCTGTAATTTTTTAGACTCTCCAACAGACGCAAGCCTCTCGTCCCTTGCTTCCTCTGGTGCCAGGCTTATTGGGACCGGCAATGGAATTATTTCTCACTCCGTCTTCCATTAAATCGGTCCAGCCTACCTGAACAGCAGACTCCGCTTCTACACCCCCACCCGCCAGCTCCTCTCCGCCAGCCTCGCCCTCGCCGCTGTCCCCCGCATCCAACTAACAGCCTCCGGCGGCAGATCCTTCTCCTACCTCGCCGCCAAGACCTGGAACACCCTCCCTACCCACCTACGGCAGACCCAAGACCTACTCGCCTTCGGAAGACTCCTCAAGACCTGGCTCTTCGAGCAGTAGCGGCACTCCCTCCCCTCAACGCCTTGAGACCCTCACGGGTAAGTAGCGCGCTTTACAAGTACTCTGATTGATTGATTGATTTCCAGATTACAGAAAAAGTATCGTGCTCCAGAGCAGGATCCCACTTTTCTCCGGACGGACCCCACTCCAGATTCATTGTAGTGCCAGCTAAAAAAAAACATACTATGGCTCCAACAGCCACAGTTCCACCTGATAAGGAGAGCCGTAAGTTATATTTGGTGGGGAGGAAGGTATGCAACACAGCAGCGTCCTCTATAAAGGCTGCTAGTGCCACAGCCCTCCTGGGCAGGTATGACCGGGCACTATGGGAGTCTCTTCAACAGTTTGCAGAAAACCTACCTAGTGACGAAAATTAGGATTTTAATGACATCCTAAATGAAGGACTTATGGTGTCTAACCAAGTTATTAGTGCAGCGGCTGACACATCCCTTCTGTCTGCACATCGATATTGCCACGGGGTGGCACTCAGAAGACATTCATGGCTCTCTAAAGCACAACAGCGTTTCCTGAATCTACCTTTTTCAGGAACAACCCTTTTTGGCTCTCATGCGGATGAGGAGATGGCCCGAATGAAGGCTGAGATGAAAAACCCAAAGACCAGCATAAATCTTTCCGAACTTTCTATGCAGATACTATTCTCAGAGGTTTAAAAGGTACCAGTGCCGACAGACCAATACACAACAGCTACATCAACGGTCTTTCCAACCTTTCCAAAAACGACAACCAAGAGGAAGATCAGGACAGCAACCTGCGCAAGGAAATAAGGGTCCTGCTGGTTCTAAGCCCTGAATCCGATCTTCCCCCTCATCTGTTACCTCCGGTAGGGGGAAGCATTCAACATTTCTCGGCAGAGTGGCAAAAAATAACACAGGACAATTGGGTTCTGAATATTGTTCACAATGGATACTCTACGTTTCATAAGCCCTCCACCATCAGTCCCTCCAACACAGTCACGATTCCAACTGTGCCAATTACAATTGGAGGCCAACATTCTCATACGAAAACGAGCAATAAAACCTGTTCCTCCTTTACAACGAGGGAAAGGACTGTATTCAAGGTTCTTTCTGGTCAAAAAGGACAAGGGCGAGTTCAGACGCATTCTTGGTTTAAGAAAGGCAAACCAGTGGATTTGAAATGAAAAATTCAGAATGTTGGCTTTACATCAGATCTACCCTCAACTTCATCGGGGGATTGGTTATGCGCAATAGACCTGCAAGACGCATACTTCCACATTCCTATAATAAGGAAGCATTGCAAGTACCTGAGGTTCACAGTGGGTAACAGCCACTATCAATACTGTGTACTCCCATTCGGCCTGAAGTCAGCCCCCAGGACCTTTTCCAAGTGTATGGCGGTAATAGCTGCTCATCTGAGGAATCACAAAGTGTTCTTCTACCTGTACCTAGACGACTGGCTGATCAAGGAATCCACGTGTCAGGAGGCTCAACTATGCTTCAATTGGACCTTTGGCCTTCTCCTTCTTTTGGGTCTTGACGTCAATCAAACGAAGTCTATCTCGACCCCTGTACAATGCCTTCAATATCGGGGAGCCACCATCGATACTCGCACGGCAAACGTGTATCTTTCAGAGGACCAACGCTTTTCGATCCTTCAGAAGGCTCAGGCTCTCATGACCACGTCTTTTTCAACTGTGTGGAAGGTCTCCTCTCTTCTGGGATCTTGTATCTTCCTCACTTCTAATGCACGCCTCCACATGAGACCTCTGCAGGACCAATGGGATCAGAGAATAGGAGATTGGGAGGACTGGATTCAACTGTCACAACATGCACTGCAGTCCATCAGAATGTGGTGTTCTCCCAACAATCTCCTACAAAGGGATTCCCTTCCACAAGGAGATACCGACGCAAACCATAGTAACGGATGCTTTTCTTCTAGGCTGGAGTGCACATACTGATCACCTTCAGATTCAGGGCAAATGGTCCACAAAGGAATCCATTTACCACATCAATCTGCTAGAGCTAAGAGCAGTTCATTTGGATCTGAAAGCCTTTCAGCCATCATTCCGTGCCTGCTCTCTGCTTGTCCAGACAGACAATACAACAACAGTTACCTCAGGAAGCCCAGACCATCTGGAAGTGGCTCTTAGCCAGAAATCTGACCATAACAGCTACTCACCTCCCAGGTGTTCAAAATTCTCAGGCCGACGCTCTAAGCAGACTTCTTCAGGAAAATCACGAAAGGGTCTTAAACAACGACGTGGTGCGAGACATCTTCAAAGGATGGGGTACTCCAGAGGTCGATTTATTTGCCACCGCAGAAAACAAATGCCAAAGCTGCGCCTCGAGGTTCTACCAACCAGGAACTCTGGGAACGCCCTATGGATCAACTGGTCAGGCAGATTTCCCTACGCCTTTCCTCCAATCCCCCTTATCCCGGCAGTCCTCATCAAACTCTCAGTCACGGGCCAAGAGGATCCTCATAGCCCCGGAGTGGCCAGGTCCGTGGTGGTTTACAGACCACCTTCACCGGTCTATCCTTCCACATCTCTGGCTGCCATGCAAGTCAAACCTACTAACGAAATTCGGGTGACAGACCGTGCACCCCAACCTCTCATCATTAAATTTGGCGGGATGGGTCCAGAGTTAGTGCAGTATGGACACTTGAACTTACCTCAGGACTGCATGGACAACCTTAAGGAAGCTAAAAGGCCATCCACACGCTCCGCGTATGCATATAAGTATAAGAGATTCTGTATCTGGTGTTTATCGAAGTATAAAGATCCTACTTCTTGTCAGGAAAATGTCATCCTTCCATACTTGCTTAATCTCGCACAATCCGGCCTTCAATTTGCTTCCATTAAGGTTCACCTTGCAGCTCTGACTGCTTACAAGAAATGCCCTTCACAAACTTCCTTTTTTTAAATCCCTGTCATTAGAGATTTCTTGGAAGGTTTGAAGAAGGTTTTTCCTCCCATTAGACGTCCATCTCCTCCTTGGGAGTTGAATGTAGTTCTTTCTCGACTTATGCAAGAGCCCTTTGAACCCATTCATAAGGCTACTCTTCAGCATCTGTTTTGGAAGACAGCTTTCCTTGTGGCTATCACTTCTGCCCGCAGGGTAAGTGAAATCCAGGCACTGTGTTGTCAAGAACCATACACAGTTTTCCATTCATCTAATCCTTCCATCCATCTCTCTCCCAGATGGCTCCAACCTCTCCATCATTGGCAGACAGGGCCCGCAGGCCATGCTCAGCGGCCTATGGACTATTCCAATCCACTGCACAGATCACCATTGCAACGTCTCGTGCAGGAAGTGGACAGGTCACCCACCACTCGGACCGGAGAGCTCCGAGGCAGATCCCCTGAACGCAGGTTGACTCAGGGGGCATCGCAAGAGGCGGTGTACACTATCTTGGTCTTCCTCCTCGACACACACTCATCCAAAAGGGATTACTCACCTACCCTAACGGATAGTCCCCCCTTCCAGAGTGTTTCTGATGTGAACACCTTTCATGTTGTTCTCACCAGAGGAGCTCAAAAGCTGGGCGTCACCATGTCAGCTCCTCAGACAACCACGTCCATCATTTTCGAGACCCTCCATCAAAGGTCTGCGACTAGGCCATTGCTTCCTTTGGTCCCGGGTCTCATCGAGCCGGTAATGGATATCTTCCTCGCTCCATCATCGGCAAAAGCAGCTCCAGCTCAGATCCTGAAAAAATATAATCCAGCTGCATCAGATCCTCTTTCCCTCAAGTCGGATCCACCTCCGGACTCTGTCATTATTGCAGCAGCGAAGAAGACACACGGTTGCATCTTCCTCCTCCACTCCTCCGGATAAAGAGAGTAGAGCACAAGATCCTTGGGGTCGGAAGGCTTGTGGCTCTGCAGTGTTCTCTCTCCAAGTGTCGAACGCTGCAGCTCTGCTGGGTCGGTATGACAGGTCCTTATGGGATTTACTGGAACGTTTCAAGGACAAACTCCCAAAAGAGGATCAACAGGACTTTTCTGTGATCCTACAGTAAGGTGTTCTGGTGGCCAACCAGGTAATCAGCAGTGCAGCTCACTCTTATGCACATGGCATATGTGCACGAAGATCTTCCTGGTTGCGCCTCCCAGCGTTAAAACCTGAGGCACAATAGCGCATCCTGAATCTCCCATTTCTGGCACTTCACTGTTTGGTGCACATACAGATGAAGAAATGGCAGAATGAAAACCGAGTTAGACACCATGAAGGCTGTGGGCCTGGAGAAGGAGTTTAGGCGGCGATACAGACCCTACAACCAGAAGAATTACCAACAGAGGGTTCAAACCCCTCAATGGTCACAAAACAAGTCCCAGTACGAAGGCCGTCGTTCCTCGAGAGGAAGAGGAGGACATCAACAGCAGTCCTCCGCAACAAAAAGTCCAGGGAAGCAATGAGTTTCTGCTTCCTCTAGCACCATTGCACACTCCAATGGGAGAAAGTATCTCAAATTACATTCAAGAGTGGCGCAACATAACCAAAGATCAGTGGGTGCTGAATATACTAAAAAATGGGTACACACTATGCTTCAGCGTGTTCCCAAGAGACATTCTTCCAGTAAAATCTCGTCCGCTACATCTAGAACTGCGTCAGGAAGTGTCAACCCTTCTCAAAAAGCTAGCAATGGAAGAGGTCCCTCCTACACAGAGAGGAAAGGGAGTTCACTCAAGATACTTCCTTGTTCAGAAAAAAGACCAACCGAACAAGTTCAGACCAATTCTAGATCTACGTTCTCTGAACAAGTTCATCGAAAAGGAGAAGTTTCGAATGTTGGCGCTCCACCAAATATTCCCACATCTGAAGAAAGGCGATTTGGTGTGTTCGGTGGACCTCCAAGATGTGTACTTCCACATTCCAATCAAACACAACATCGCAAATTCTTGCGGCTCATGGTTTGAACAAAACATTACCAATTCAAGGTCTTAGTCTTCGGCCTAAAATCAGCCCCAAGGGTATTCACAAAATGCATGGCAGTAGTAGCGGCAGCATTACTTCGCCGAAGCCTGTTTGTTTATCCATACCTGGACAACTGGCTGTTGAAGGGATCATCTCCTCACATGGTGCAGGAACACCTTCACATCTGCCTGGATCTCCTTCAGCGCTTAGGCCTGCATGTTAACCCGGACAAATTAGTCCTTCAACCGACCCAATCACTCCACTATCTGGGCGCCAACTTAAACTCCGACCTCGGAAAAGAGTTTCCTTCGGAGGAGAGATTGTCATCAATGAGAGACAAAGGCAACATCATCCTTCAAACCCATCAGCCATCCGTAAGACAGGTGGCTTCTCTGCTGGAGACGATGGCCTCTTGCATTTTTCTCATACCAAACCCAAAATTGAGGATGAGACCGTTGCAGCAAGATCTAGAGGACAAATGGAATCAATCCTCGGGTCAGTGGAACAACAGGATTCTCCTCTCTCCCACAGCAAAGAAGTCCATTCTCTGGTGGCTGCAACCACAGGATTTTCTGGTGGGAGTCCCTTTCCATTAACCTCTGCCACAACAATCCCTGATCACGGATGCGACGCTTCAGGGTTGGGGAGCGCACCTGGGTCATCTGCAAACTCAGGTCAGATGGACCAACTGAAAACAGACGTATCATATCAACATGCTGGAACTGCGGGCAGTTCATTTAGCCCTCAAGGCTTTTCAGCCGTCAATTCAGTCGGGATCAATCCTAGTACAAACGGACAATACAACCACCATGTATTACTTGAATAAACAAGGTGGACAATGCTCTTGCCCTCTCGAATCCCAGACGATCTGGCACTGGCTGCTAGCCAGGAATCGATCGATCACGGCAGTGCATCTGCCGGGAGAACAGAATGTGCGAGCAGACTCCCTCAGTCGTCACTTCGAAGAGCAAGAAGACTGGGTGCTCAACGACGAAGTGGTGGCAGACATCTTTCATCAATGGGGTCATCCTTTCATCGACCTCTTTGCAGACGATCAAAACAAAAAATGCCACGCCTTTGCATCTAGGTTTTACTGACCAGGAATGAGTGGGAATGCTCTTTTGATAGATTGGTCAGGGACGTTTCCATATGCCTTTCCACCCCTCCCTCTCATTCCGAAGGTTGTGGCTACACTTCTCCGATCCAGAATGACGATGATCCTCAAAGCACCGGACTGGCCTCGCCAATGGTGGTATCACAACCTGCTGTCGCTCTCGGTTCGCCCACATTGGAGACTTCCGTGCAGGCCCGATCTTTCACACCAAAATGGGAGGGAAGATTCTGCACCCCAGCCTTCCCTTGCTCAGCTTGGCAGCATGGCTCCTGAAGTCCTACAGTACGGACATTTGAATCTCCCTCAGGACTGCATGGACATTTTGAGGGAAGTCAAAGAGACCTTCCACAAGAACCTCATACTCTCTAAAGTGCAAAAGGTTTTACTTGTGATGTGCCCGTAATGGGTGAAATCCAGTTAACGGGCAAGAAGAAGTAATCTTGCCGTATCTACTCTACTTGGCCAAATCTGGTTTGAAGTATTCTTCCATAAAGGTACATTTGGTGGCCATCATAGCATATCAAAAATCACCTAACCAACCTTCTTTCTTTCAACTTCAGGTGGTCAAGGACTTCCTACAGGGTTTGAAGAAGGTGTATCCCCCTGTTCAACCTCCTTCTCCTCATTGGGAGTTGAATCTAGTCTTATCCAAATTGATGAGTCCTCCATTCAAGCCATTCATAAGGGCACATTACAACACCTTACTTGGAAAGTAGCCTTTCTAGTGGCAATTACATCAGCACGCAGAGTGAGTGAGATACAAGCACTCTGTTCTAAGGAACCGTATACGGTTTTCCACCACAATAGGGTGGTTATGCGAACTCACCCTTCCTTCCTCCCCAAGGTTGGGCTGAAACTCAGGGTGACATGGAACTCAGGTTCCATGTTAATCAGACAATTTCTCTGCCCTCTTTGTTCCCTAATCCTGTTACACCAGTGGAAAGGTCTCTTCATTCGCTAGACCTCAAGAGGGTTCTCAAATTCTATTTAGAGGCAACAAAATCCATTAGAAAGGCTGATCAATTGTTTGTAAACTATGGCTCTGTTAGAACAGGCTTCCCAGCTTCTAAAAGATCAATTTCTAGATGGATAGTGTCTTGTATAAAGTTGGCCTACCAAATAGCGAACAAGCCTCTGTTTGCCTCCCCTAAATCTCACTCTACTAGGAGCAAGGCTGCTACGGTTGCATTTCTGCACAATGTACCGATGGCCGAGATTTGCAAGGCTGCAACTTGGAAATCGGTCCATACGTTTACCAGGCATTACTGTCTGGATTCTGACTCCAGGGCAGGTACCCAAGTGGGCCAGGCCTCCTTGAGGAATCTGTTCCAGTGCTAAACTGTTGGAGTCTGTATATGCCTTATGGCTGTTATGTATCTTGATTGTACTCTGTGTACTTGCACGCAGGATATGGGGATGGACTTGCTATTCTATTCATGTGCTTATGACTATTGATGAGGATCCCCCTAGAAGAGAAGGATAATTTACTTACCTGTAATCCTAGTTCTCTTCCAGGGGTATCCTCATCAAAGTCATAAGCAACCCACCCGCCTCCCGGGCAAGTGAACTGGATACATATATCTCTTTGTAAAATGATCTGCGGGTATCCGCAAAGAACAACTGACCTAACTGTCACCCCTTAGGCATAAGAAGCTAGGGGTCATGGCTGCATTAAAGGCTCGGTGCCAGTTTATTCTGAGTGTTTCTGTGGGTTATCTTTTCAGCTTTCTACGCTAATGTTTCTACAATGCACCCTATGTACTGACAATGTTTTTCATTCCTCCTTGCAGAATTGTGATTTCTGCTGTATATTAAAGCAGTTTTCAAAGGCTTTATTTCTCCCTGCTTTATTGGAATGTATTTATGTACAAAAGGATGTTCTTGCAACATTGTTCAGCATGACTATGGAAGGCTGCATTTTGTGTGTATATATATGTGTATATATATATATATATATATATATATATATATATATATATATATATATATATATATATATATATATATATATATATATATATATATATATATATAACCTCCAAATTGCCACAAGACTGCGCCGGACTCTCTCGGGGTGGGTGCTCAAAGGGGCGCTCGTGGCTGCACCCCAAACTATTGTCACTCACATCCCTCACCACTGCAGAGGGAAAAGAGCACCACGGCAACACAGGTGAGATGTCAAATTCCTTTAATTCAGGCGTTGTGCATGACGCGTTTCGTTTTATGTAAAAACTTCTTCAGATGCCGCCCGGAATCTTGCAAGTGCATCTCCCGCCCACATTTAAAAGCAAACTGTCCCGCTACGATTGGTCAGAACACTGCTGGTCACAATGTGCTGGGTAGCCACAAACACCAGAACCTGGATTCGCGTGGAGCAGACACTTGAAGTAAGTACGAACCCAAGTGGGCGTGGTCTGCTCACTTCTCCCCAGCGTTGACCTTTGTTCTTTTGAATGGGCGATGTGACAGCTCTCCGTGTGCCTCACCCCACCGCTGAAAATGCCATAGAGCCCATGCATACCGCCTAAGTAAGCAGTATGTCCACACGAAGTCATAGTCCACTGTGAAGCGGTTGGGCTGGTCTCGGGCATGCGGCGTGTCCTGGCGCTTCTACAAAGAACCTCCAAATTGCCACAAGACTGCGCCGGACTCTCTCGGGGTGGGTGCTCAAAGGGGCGCTCGTGGCTGCACCCCAAACTATTGTCACTCACATCCCTCACCACTGCAGAGGGAAAAGAGCACCACGGCAACACAGGTGAGATGTCAAATTCCTTTAATTCAGGCGTTGTGCATGACGCGTTTCATTTTATGTAAAAACTTCCTCAGATGCCGCCCGGAATCTTGCAAGTGCATCTCCTGCCCAAATTTAAAAGCAAATTGTCCCGCTACGATTGGTCAGAACACTGCTGGTCACAATGTGCTGGGTAGCCACAAACACCAGAACCTGGATTCGCGTGGAGCAGACACTTGAAGTAAGTACGAACCCAAGTGGGCGTGTTCTGCTCACTTCTCCCCAGCGTTGACCTTTGTTCTTTTGAATGGGCGATGTGACAGCTCTCCGTGTGCCTCACCCCACCGCTGAAAATCCCATAGAGCCCATGCATACCGCCTGAATTAAAGGAATTTGACATCTCACCTGTGTTGCCGTGGTGCTCTTTTCCCTCTGCAGTGGTGAGGGATGTGAGTGACTATATATATATATATATATATATATATATATATATATATCTATATCGTTGAGTCCGGAACAACAAGGCACAGTGTAGCCACGTAGTAAAACGGAATTAGAGTAAAGCCACAAGCTCTGTTGTCAGTGAGTTTTATTCGTGATGAAATAACAGCCCACCAGTCGCCATATATATACACAATGTGTTTCCGGGGTCCCGCACGTAGGCGGGAATATTCATGTGCTTATGACTTCCTCCCATTAACAACCTGCACCAAATAGAGAAATGCAGTGCTAGAAATAGTTTTAATAAATCTGATGGCAAACCCAATGAATTCAGTTTAGAGAGTCGGCCTTTCCACTTTCTCAAACCCAGCGAATGCAATAAAGGCGCTGTAAGGAATTTGCAATTTCCTAACCACTTCGTCATCTATTAAAGTCTGTACAAATGAGATATTACCCATTCTAGAGTGGTTTGGTCTAAATCCAACCTGTCCACGTTGCATAATTCCTTCAGAGAAAGCCAAATCCTTGAGGTGTGCTAATATACTGGCTGTGAAAATCTTTCCTGATGCAGCCAGGAGAGCAATCTGGTGATAATTGGCCATGAATATATATGCTGCTGTCTGTTTACTTGCGGGGAGCACTATAATTCAGGTATGTGTACTGCAAGATTTATTGCCTGTTTAGGTTCTGACGATGTATTCTCCATAGAGAGCTTAATTATATATGCATTTCATTCAGACCATGACATGGGGATGGACAGTAGGGATTTCCTAACCCCACAGTGAGATGTTAGTTTCAGAATAACCTTGCGATTGTATTTTGTGCTGCCAGACTGAGCTTGATCCAGTTCTTGTCAATTGCCTTTTTTGAGATTAATTGAATCGTTTGTCCTTTTTTCTTCAATATTACTATTTCCTTTTTTTTTTATGAGAGATATTTAATGAGTTGGAAGCAAATACGTTTATTTATGGCTTCTAAGATTTACTTGTCTTGAACATTTCTTTGCTTATATTCCTTTTTCCTCTTGGAATGATTGGTGGAATTTCAAATCTTGTTAGTGATTTCCAAGATAATTTCCTCATAGGAGGCTATTTGATTAACTTTTTTTTCTATTTAGATTTTGATATTCTTCTAATAGCTTTATTCACCTGATTGATCAACCCCCACGTTCCTAAACATTTTCCCCATGCTTGGGTCTACCTGTGCTTTAACATTTCCCTCCTCCCTTGCCCAATTTTCTAATTGTGGTACCTGTATGGTGAGTATCATGAGTAAAGCTGCGTGATTGCTACCTTGGCAAAAATTAACAAAGACTGCTCAAAAACGTTGAATAAATCATAGTTGGTGTAGGAGGCTGGCTTAGTATATGGTGCACACTTATTTAGGTGAAACACCTTGCACTAATCCAGGCAACCTTTATGGTTATTTTAGTGGTCTTAGACAACCATAAAAGCTCTCCTAGAAGTAGCTGTGAAATGCAGCCTTCAGGCTCACTCCAGGAGGAGTGTTAAGCAGCGTATTTTTTTACCAGAACTAATCATATAGTGTAGGTTGAACAAAAAAGAAGCACACAGTGGTTATGAAAATAATTATATTTATTACACACACTCACTAACACATAGGTATATCTCCTACCTGGAGATATCAACACAATATTTCAAAAGTAGAAAGGGTAAGTAGCTCAAATACACAGTGGTCTCCAGGGGGATAAAGTGGAATGCGAACTGCGACCGAAGTCTGGACTTGCACCAGAAGACTCAGAAGAGCTGGGGACCCAAAGAAGCACTTGAGGTAATTACCCAGGTACCCCACAGAGGCTGTGTGCAGAGTGAGAATACAGCCGCATACTCGATGCAAGTCCTTGGGAAAGTCGCAGTTACAGTTTTCAAGGAGGACCCTTACCAGTGGACCCCGAGGAAACTCCCCTGCCCCCCCCTCCTGGATACCCCAGAAACCTACACCAGGGAAGCTGGCTGCATAGTGGCGAAGTGACATCGGAAACCGACGTAGACCACAACGGAGGACTTCAGTAAAGATGCCGCTGGTGAAGAAGGTGAAAGAGTCCGGTGGAATCCGGTGAAGAGTAGTACCTGCAAGCAGAGGGGACCATGTCTATGCCACTCTGGAGTGATCAGGAGGAATGGAAGACCAATGCCCACCGATGACGGAAGATGCAGGAGAGTTGACTATGACCTTGTAGCTGTGAGGACCAGGCTAGGCTGTGAAAGACCAGGCGCCGTTCACAAGCTGTCCCTCAACGGAAGTCGAAAACCAGGGGGTGGGTGTCCCGCAGGAGCACCAACAAGCCTTGGCAACAGCAACAGACGTGGTTAACGAAGAAGGTGCAGTGTCAGGACAAGCAAGGTTCAAGAGACTCACCATGTGCAGGAGAGTCAGAGCAGGCCCGAGCAAGCACGGGAGCCCACTGAAGCCAAAGAAGACCCTCAAGTGGACCCACAGGACGAAACCACAGTAGTCACAAGATGGACCTCAAGCAGCTCACCAAAGATACAGGGCCACTGTGCAGAGGATGCAGTGAGGGCAAAGACCTTGGTAGGAAGAGACGCTGGACACTGGAGCTTCTTGTAGCCAGAAGATCTCTGGATGACAGAGTCAACAAACCTTGACAATGGCAATCCGATGCGGCGCACAGGCGTTCTGTTCCAACGGTTCCAACGAGGAATATTGACCTAAGACTTGCTGAGAAGACAGTGCAGGCATCGAGGGAGTTGCAGAACCACCACCTGTCTTGCTTAACCTTAAAGAGTCTGTGGGAGCTCAGGAACAGCAGGCTGGTCAGCTTCGTTGTGGTGCCTGCACTTCACTCCAAGGGAGATTATTTTGGGTGTTTTTGATGCCCACAGGCCTGAAGAAGAACCTGGATGAAGCACAGACACAGAAGACGGTCAGGACGACAAGACCGGGAGTCTTCTTGATGCAGTCTCTGTTCCAGGCGAAGTCCAAGGTGCCCAGACAGTTGAAGTGGTTTCGGATCTGAATCTTGTCCCATGATGAATCTGAAGAGCCACCCACAGGTAAGCCTTTAAATACGATTCAGGGATAAAGATAAATGCCAATAAAAAAATATATTTTTAAAAAAAGTGCGATTCAGGGATCCCTCCCAGAGGAGGGGTTGGACAGAGGAAAGGACCTCCCATGACCTTTGTCCAGTTTCGCGCCAGAGCGGGAGCAAATGGCTCCCTAAACTGGTTCCAACTGTAGTATGCAAGGAGGGAACCAAATGTGCCCTTTATAGCAAAAAGTGTGGGTAACCATGAAAGCAGATCCTACAGGTAGATGTTACATAACCTATGATAGATGAACCTGAGATTCCTTTTGTAGTTGGAGTAGCTGGTACTTTAGGAGCCACCCAGACCTTTATTGTTGCCCCGTTGATTCCACTGAAATTTTCCAAAGGTACTCTGCCTCTTCGATCTGCTTTTTGTGGAGTGGGGAATACGTTTTGGGCACCTGGCAGGCATATTCAGGCACTTTATTTCTATGTACAGATAATATAGCATTTGAGACTTTGGCAATAAATCCCCCCATTATGAACATGTTGACATTATTTCTATTTCCTTGAATATTGTCGATAGAATCAAAAATGTGGTTTAAGGTTAAGTTGTGTTGCTGTCCTGGAGGAACATATATGTTAAATAAAAGAAAGGAGGATCTTTGATAATTTTCAGTTTTTGGAAAATTAATCTGGATACCTTCTACACTTTGATGAAAACTGATAGGATCTCAAAGACCCATAGTATTTCAGGTGACAATCCAATTGTAAGTCCTCCTTTTGCATGTCTTATGGTTACGGTCTGTTTAGGAATGTCGATTACAAAATATGATTCTTTAAAGAATTTCCTATCCTGCCAGCTTTCTTGCGGGCATATTATTACGGGCTTTTGCTCTTAGTGGTACAAGTGAAAGCCAGCTAGATTCCAAGATTACTAAAAAGACAATTTGCATTCAGCACTTATTTCTTTTCATTATTTTTCCTGGCTAGCAAAAGCAGGGCTCCTTAAAAGGCGCTTCACATATTTGATGCTCTCGATTGGTGATGTATCTTCCCTTTGCACTGACTTGAATCATAACAGAATTAGGATTACCCATCGTTTTTATACCGTCAGTGAAATTTACAAAGTGGCAGCAATTCCTTTTTCCTTTATTGGGTACACCATTGAAAGTTCTTCTTGAAAGTTCAATATTGCACACATCGTGGCCATTTTTGTGAAGTACATCACACCCCTTTAATTGCTGGTATCAAGTTGGACCAGAATTCAACCGGTGCTGTAAACGTTCTCTGCTGAGGAAAGTCCTTGAAGTTGTGGATAAGTATGTAATAGACAAAGGATTCTCTAAGAGTTACATCATTTGGAAATAAATCTGTGATTTCAATAATAGTAGAGAGAGGTACTAGATTGCTACTTTCCACTATTGAGATCATTGTCCCGTATTTAGATGTGCTTCTGTAGTTTTAAGTTCTAAACCCCATATCCTCCAGAAAGAAAGTCCTAAATTGAATTCGAGTGTTTGGCTGTAATCCCTAATTTATATTAACACTAACATCAGAAGCAGACCTGAAGCAAGATGGCGGCCGCTACTGCAGCCGAGTGAGGAACTACGTGGCGTTCTGTCTGAATCCGGACCAGGCTCACGGTCTGCGCGGGGACAGCTTCGCTGCTTCGCCGCCCTGCTCTGGCGAGCTGTTTCGAGTTGTTTCGGCTTTTATTCCCGGGTTTGCGTTCCGTGACCCGATCAGCTCAAGCACGGCGTTTGTCTGAGAGGAGGCTTTTCCCGGCTGATTTCAGCTGAAACAGGAGCTGTGGAGGGCCAGCGGAGCCGAGCTGAAGAAGAACCACGGTCTGTAGCGGAGTACCGAGGCTTTGGGAGCGGGAGAACGAGACGCGCTGAGACGCCGGAGGCAGGGGAACTGCTGAATCGTTGGTGCTCAGCTTGGAGCACGGCAAGTCGGCTTTTGATTAAGCAAGAAAAAGGAGTGGGAATTGAAACATTGAAACATTGCTGCAACTTTACACGCGTTTGTGTCAAACAGCCGAGCAGGTTTGCATTTACTTTTCTTCTGACAAGCCGGCTGAGGAAAAAATAAAAAGGGGTCTGGGAGCTGAAAACTTTGTTGCAACCTCATACGTGTCTGGGTTAGGACCCCTTTGGGACTGTTGGGACATTACTAATAGCAGCAAATCCTGCCTGGCATAAACCTATTTTATAAGCTATAAGCTATATTTTTGACTCTGTTGATATATTTGTTCAGGCCTTTAACAGTCTATACGAATAATATGGCACCTAAAGGCAGAGGGGGCAGAACAAAAGCAGCTGCTAGCTCAGCTAATTCAGATAATCCAGCTAGTACGACGCCTAGTACTGCTGAAAGTATTGCAACAAGATCAGCAGCAGAGCTTAACTCCTTAGATAGACCTGTTCCGGAGACCCGTGCTCGCCAGCAAAATGAGGTCATTAAGGAGCCAACAATACCTGATTTATTCAGAAAAAAAATGCAACTATCCCAGCCAAGAATAATATGCAGACACCTCGAGACCCCACTAAAGGGAAGGTGCAAGGAGCCGCTGACCCGTCGGGCGCTGTATCAAAAAATCGCGGTGCTAATCTTTTACTTACTCCTGCAAAATTAGGGGGTGAGGGCCCTCCCACCCTCGAAGAAGATATTGATAAGGATGTAGCTGAACTTTGCCAAGCAGTGGGTGAGGTCAGAGTCTCGCCACGAGTTAATGAAGGGGGCATCAGAGAGGAAAATGGAGTAGCTCTAACTTCAAATTATGCTGAATCTATTGAATCGGGAGGTCAATTTTACTCCATGTCCGATGTCTCACTAGCATCCGACGGTGAGATTGGCGAGGATGTGATTAATGAAGGCCACTCATCCTCAAAAGTCTGGGCTGATGATTGCAATCAAAACTCTGAGGAAGAATTTCCGGGTTCTGATGATTTGGTGAATGAGGAAACTCCAAATACAGTTCGCAAGGCCACAGAGGTACAAAACTCTCCTTTGGGTGATAATCTTGGTGTAGTTGTTCAACCGCAGTGGGAAGGCGCTGGACTGGCCCCGGAAACCCAATCTGAACTTCCTGAATTTTTGGAAGGAGACGAAGAAATCACACTTAAGTCCATCTACAACTTGCAAACCTCTATGTATAGGTTAATTATGGCTCATAGAGAGGAGACTAAGGCAGAAGGGCTTCGTACGCAAGGGGCTGTACGAAAATTGCAGAACGTTGTTTGTCGCTTAGCCAAATCTAGTAACGAAACCATTTCAAGAGTAAATGAGACCGAAGCTCGTATCTCTGCTGTGGAGGATGAACTTTCTACACAGAACAAGTCAATTAAGGACTTGGAGAATACCAGGCAAGATATCGACTGGAAGCTGACCGACCTGGAGAATCCAGCCCGGCGCAATAATTTGCGCATTTTGGGGGTTGCAGAACGATCGGAGGGAAGAGATATCCATTGTTTTGTTGTGGACTTGTTCTCGGACGCTTTTCCAGATCTCCAGGGGTGGGTCTGGGATAAAGAAATTATCAGGGCTCATCGTTTTCCCTTTAACCAAAAACGTGATCAGGGGGGGGGGAATAAGAATCCAAGAGCTATTCTTATTTGTTTGCAAAATTACTTGCTCCGTGTGATTCTGTACGACCTAGCTAGACCTTCAAAGACTAGAAAGGGATTGGGGCATGAGTTTTTTGTAAGGCCCGATTTCTGCCCGGTAACAGTGCAGCAACGTTGGAGGCTTAAACAGCTAATGGCTCCAATCCAGTCTAAAGGGGGGGCAGGTATTTTTGCTAAATCCTGCAAAACTCAAGGTGGTACACAAGGGGAAAACCACTTTTTTCATGTCCGAGGTTAAAGCACAGCAATTTTTAGATGAAATGTAGTAGAAGATAGGACAAGGGCTACATACCCTAGTTAGGCTTCTTTTTTTGGGGGGGTCTCTGGGGTTTTCTTTCTCTCAAGAATGTTGGGGGTAAGATATAATACGGGCCTGGGTGGATCAGGCAGAACCACTTAGCTCACCTTCACTTTCCATCAATGAGGGCTTTTGCCCTTAAGCTTCTGGTGGTTGGGTTTTGGGAGGAGGGTGGGTTGGGCGGGGTGGTCTGTGGGGGGGGGTTGGAGGGAAAAGGGTGTTGTGTTGGGTGCAGGGAAGTACAGCTGAAGGATGCTTAGTTTTGGTGTATTTGAATTATGTATGGCTGAGTTCAAATGTAGGAATGTTTTGTTTTTGTAAATGTAAGACCAACGGCGGTATTATATTAATACAAGATAATGGCTACATTTTTGATTTGCTCTATCAATGTGTGTGGGTTAAATGATAAAAGAAAAAGGGGGATAACCGCTCAGGTGTTTAAAGCTATGCGGGCTGACTTAATATGTATACAGGAGACTCATGTCTCTTGGTCAAATAGGGGATGGCTTAAGGACCTAGGAATGGAGGTTGTGGGATGCTCTCGTCAAAGTTCCATGATAAGGGAGGTGGCCATTTTGAAAAGGTTTGGGCTGGGGGAAGTCAAGAGAGTTAAAGAAGACCCGTTGGGACGATGGGTCATTGCCGACCTTAAACTTGGGGGTTCGCTTATTACTATTTGCTCAGTTTATGCTTCTACTGTTGATGACCCCACAGCTCTCCATCAATTAAGTGTAGAGTTGGCTTTATGGCCACCTAGGTTAATATTATGTGGGGATTTTAACCTCCATCTGGACGAAACATTTGATATCTGTGGAAATACTGCATATGTGGGGAGAAAAAAGAATGTATTTAAAGCAGTTAAGGGGATCGCTCAAGAATACCGCTTGATAGATGTGGGTTTTGAGAAAAGGGGGGGAACTTATGGATGTACTTTCTTTTCTGCCCCACATTAAAAACATTTTAGGTTGGATTATTTCTTTGTTGCAAGGAACTTTTTTAATGAGCTGACACAAAGGGAATACAGAGTTCTACCTAAAATTGTATCGGATCACAACCCCATTATGTTTAGTTTTGAATCAATCATGCCACCTAGCCCCCGGCCTTGGTCTTTCGACCGTAAGCTCTTGTTCGATGCATCCTATGTTGAGCATATGAATACCTGGATCCCTGAGTTTTTTACTAATAATAAGGGCTCTGCCTCGTTAGAGGTAGTCTGGGATGCATTTAAGTGCGGGGTTCGAGGAGAAACTTTGAGCTACTCAATAAAAAAACAGAGGGTGATTCAAAATAATGAGGAACGTGAGATGAATAAACTGAGACTGTTAGAGATTCGTCTCATGCAGGCTTGTAATAAGGGCTCAGCTACAGATAATATTATTAAGGAGCTATTGGCTCATAAGGTCAAGATTCATCAGGGATTCGCATCAAAGTTTGCTCAGCAACTTGCAGCTTTTCGAACAGAGGTTTACGAGGTGGGAGAAAACTCAGGAAAACATCTGGCTAAGAGGGCAAGGCAGAAAGCTGTTTTTGCTAGCATTGATAAAATTAACAACATTGCAGGGACGACTGTTAATAATCCTGCAGATATACTCAAAGTGTTTTGTGATTTTTATTCAAAACTTTATACTGACGATACGGTAGGAGACTGCATAGACCGAATAATTCATTTTACTGACCAGGCCTTGAATGGCATTTTATCTATGCAGGAGAGGGAGAAGTTGGATCTGCCCATTACTTGGGAAGAGATTGAAGTGTCGTTACTGTCATTGGCCTCTGGAAAAGCTGCAGGTCCCGATTTCATTCCCCTGGAGTTCTTTAAATATTTTCGAAATATACTAAGAGCAGAACTGTTGGATTTATTTCAAAGAGCCCAACAAGGTATTGCCCCTCAGTCTTGGCACGATTCTATTATAACTGTTTTTCTTAAAAAGGGTAAACCTCCCCTGCTACCGTCATCCTTTCGCCCTATTTCCCTCATAAATGCTGATAGCAAAATGTTCTCCAAGATCCTTGCCTCACGTTTATCTAACATCATATCTCCATTAGTTTCTAAATACCAACATGGTTTTATCCCTTCCCGAGACACCGCTGATCATATCCGACGGGTGATCACGTTTTTGGATTGGTCCCAGGCAACCCGGTCTAGTGTTGGACTCATATGCTGAAAAAGCTTTTGACCGGGTTGCTTGGAACTATCTATGGGATGTGTTAGCTAGGAAGGGACTAGGTCCAGGGTTTCTAACGGCCCTAAAAACTATGTATATCGCTCCAAAAGCGTGTATTCGAATCAATGGCCAGCTCTCTCCTTTTTTTTTTTTATCACTAGGGGCACCCGTCAAGGATGCTCTTGCTCACCTTTACTTTTCGCACTTTACATTGACCCCCTCATTAATCGTTTTATTATGGAACAACGGATCAGCCCTATCTGTTTAGCTAATATTAACTATCGTGCATTGGCTTACGCTGATGATATTGTTATAACAACTACCGACGTGCAGACTGCTCTTCCTGCAATTAATGAACTTGCTAAACAATTTGGGGCATTTTCTGGGTATAAACTCAACATGGAGAAGACACAGATTTTATGCTCAGGAGATAATCCACCTTTAAACATTCCTATTATTTCAGAGGTTATATACTTAGGAATTAGAATACCATTGCCCATAGAGAAAATACCCGAACTTAATCTAAATCCCGTGATATCCCAAATCAATAGTTTGCTACAACGTTTAGACCATTTACACGTATCACTGCATGGTAGACTTAACATTTCAAAAATGTTGATTTTACCAAAAGTGTTATATATGTATCGCACTATACCGTTGGAATTTCCTCCCTCTTGTTTTAAAAGTTTAGAAAGGACCACTTCTAGGTTTTTATGGGGCTACAAACGCCATCGGAAAGCTTTAAAAAAGATGATATTGAGCAAGGAGTGTGGGGGATGGAATGTTCCTTATTTCTTCTTTTATTATTTAGCAGCAACGCTCCAATTTATCAGACCTCTTTTAATTGGTGATAGAGCAGATTTTCCTGTTTGCCAAACTCCATCTATCTTTGAATTGATCATGGGTGAGAAAGTGAAAGGTAGCTTTCTCAAGGTTGTCGAGCCAAGTTACCACAAAAAGACAAAGTATAAGACGTTGAAGTCAGCCTTTGGAGCTTGGCAAAAAGTACGGAAGCATCTGTCCATATCTAAATTAAATGCTTATACCCCTTTAGCTTCGCCTGGGCTTCTGCCAAATATTTTTTGTGATTTGACGGTCTACAGGTGGGAGCAGAAAGGATTACTATATTTGGGTGACTTATTCAGTAACGGCCAAATTGTATCTTTTCAAGAATTAGAGAATACATTTTTGCTGGCAAGAAACGATTTTTTTTAATTCCTTCAGATCCGCAGTTTTTTACAGAGTCATACATTTATTATTTCAGCTAGAATGACAAAAATTTCTTTATTGGAACTTCTACAGGAAAAAAAACCCTATAGGTTCTCTGTATCTAAGCTTGATTCAGGAATGTGGGGATGATATGGAACAATGCCAGCTGAAATGGGTTAGTAAACTAGGCCTCCCTGGTATAGATGTGTGCTTCAGAATGTTTAATTACAGGGATGATGAAATCTCAGCATTTTATGTGCATACATGATCTCTACTATACTCCCAGCAAGGTTGTTAAGTGGAGCACCACTACTGGAACGAGCTGTAGCCGATGCGGGTTGTATGCAGCTAACGACTTGCATATGTTTTTCCAATGTCCTAAACTTAGGAGTTTTTTTCAACAAATTGAAAGTTTTCTTGCCGCCGTTCTCAATTGTGACATCACAGTAAACATCGAGATGGTGTTACTAGGAATGGACTTTTCTATCTCTAGATCAAAACCAGTAACTTATTTTTTGTTTATTTGTATGGCAGTGGCTAGAGCTTGTATTACTAGGAAGTGGATCAACTCAGATCCTCCTTCCTTTTTTACTTGGCGTGAAAAATTATTGTTTATGTATAATATTGAGTCTGCTATTTATAAGTTAAAAGGCATCAAAAGAAGAACTTTGGGGGAGAAAATTTGGGTTCCAATCGCTGACTGGATTTAATTAATTTGTGGGACTCTATAAGTTTTCTTATGCTCTGTATGCATCCAAGATGCATTTTTTGCTTGTTTATTTGTATTGCTGTATTTCCCTGTAATGAAACAATAAAATAAAAATAAATAAAAACATCAGAAGCAGACTGTCTCCATCCCCATTGCTGTGGTTTTCTCGGTGAGAGGGGGACTAATGTTCTCTTTTAATATAGTCTTTATCTCAAATTTGTCTGGTTTTGTGAGATCATGCGATTTTCCCTGTTCAGTTTCCACCTTTTACTTGGAACTTCTACCCCTTGTTGCTTGTTTTCATTGTCCGTTTAGTAGCATGGAGGGAAAGATGCCACTGAGGGCTGTTGTTGGTCCTCAGTACCTTCTGAAAACAATTCACATAGCGAGGATATAGTTTCTAAATCTTTATTTTCTGACTTTTTATTGCCATTCTTTCGAGTTTTCTGTCTGTGTTGCCCTTGATTGTCTTTTATCTTTTGTTTCTAGTTTTTTTTTCTTAAGTGCCTGTATGTTTTTTTTTTCTTTTCTTATGTTGACCATCCTTGAAGTTCTGGCTCGAGGTTGTTATGGTGAGATATTTCAGTACTGCAGTTAGAATTTCCAGGTTATGGTCTGAATTACTTGTCATTTTTTCAAGAACCGACATCATTGATTCTAGTATTCTTTGTAGTGCTTGTATGCTTCAGAAACCTGCACACACCCTCCTGGTGGGTGTAAGAAGTTATTCAGTGTTAGTTTAGATGATCAAGAAAGATTATTAGGGTCAACTGACACGCAGTGCGCTGTTGATTTCCTTTGGTGTTTTATTTTACCTCTACTGGGCTAATGTACTCAAATCCACGTCAGGGACAGTATAATTAAGGGGTATTATTCCTGAATAATTCTCTCCATTATTACCAGAATTTTTTGAGTGTTCTTGATGTGGGACACAGGTGACTCCTGACAATAGTTGTGTATTTAAAGGAGTGTTTACAGTTATTTCATTTAAGCCCATTTCTTGGGACTTTAAGTCTTCTACCACGTACTCCTTTTTTTGGGATTGTCTTTGTAATAGTTTAGATTTCTATTTAGGGAACAATTCAAGAATTGAGGGAAAACCCTCTAGTGAACCAGTGTTGAGAGATGTTTTCCTTCCTTCTTTTTTAAGTGCTACAGGTTGCCTTTACATTAAAATAAAGCAGCTTCTTAGCTTTTTAATAGTCACAATCACTGAAAATTATTCAAGCATGTGAATATGAAAGCTACCAATCCTGGAGTACTGGAGTTACAGGTAAGTAACTAATATCCTTTCTCCTACTTGAACTTTAGCAATGCCATTTGTATTTCGGAGTTTCAAACCTTGCACAATCCTTTTATATCCATTCTATACTCCTCAGCTAGACTCTTATCTTCAACCAAATGTTTTGACTGTTTTTTCTATATACTTGTTGGATTCCCATGTACACCAATTAAAGACAGTGTCTGCTTTAAATTTGCCTGTCTGACTCATAAAGTTCTCCACTTGAATATGTTGTACTATCTGGCCAAGATCTTGGATGGACGAGACTTAGAAGCCTGCTCTCTAAATACTTAAAGATACTTAAGATCGTAACAACTTAAGTCCAGCACTATTCCTTTTTTTGGAGTGGTAAATGCTTTTGTAATGTTCTGCCAGTGGAATTAGTCTTCAAACATTCGCTTATTGACCTTCAGACATTTGTTTTGACTGTACCTAAACTAGTTATGATCTGCTATCCTCCCTATCCCTTACATTTTCTGTCATCCCAATTGTATTGTAACCAATAAATGTAAAACTCTCTCATACATTCACATGTGTTAGTACTGTATAAAATGGTTAAAATAAGTAGATGGGGAGAAAAAGATTCAGTTATAGGGAGTTGAGTGATGTTCTAGCAGAACCTGAATGCAGAAAATAGAATAGAGGCGAGGAATACAAGACAATGGATTGAAATCAGTGAGTGATTTCTCATATGGTATTCTCTTAAGAGCTCTGAGGTCTAGTTTGTTCTCCATCGAAGGAATGGACATAACTTTTTTTTAATCCTCACATTTACACTTTAGTTAGAATCATTTGACATCTGTTGGTGTGAAGATATTGACCAATGCTTTTCTCAGTACTAATTTGAGGATTCCCTGTGCATTCATGAAAAGTGGAGAATATTCTCCATGAGAGCCCTATAGTTAGAAGTTTGGAAAGTTCTTTTTGCTTCATGTATCGCTACAGATATGAAAGTGTAGCTGTTTCTGTTACTTTATTTTGGTATGGAAACAGGAAAGAAACAAGTAATATGTTTATACTACAGGTTTCAATACATTTACAATTCTAGATATAGCTTTCCTCGTAAATTATATTTTATTCACAATAAAGAGGCTTATTCAACACACGTTTATGGTGCAAAGTTCTTTTTAAGCTGTAGGATTCTTTATTGCATCAACCTTTTCTTTTTTACCTGACAGGATGCCATGGAGTGTGAACAGGACAACGAGGACAGAAGGTGGAACAAAAGAACACGTCAAATATTAAGCATGCTACGTGTAAGATATCTGTTGCATTTACTCTGAAAATGTTTGTAATTGTATTGGAGCCGATAAGGTATGAGGCCTGATGCCTTTATGGCACTGGGAATGCTTCATATTCTACATTTGTCATAAACACTTAAAATAATAACTCACAACTTTTGAGCTTATCTAGATGCTATTGATGCTGCTTTACAGGTTCAGCTATGGGGTTTTTAATTTATCTGAGAATGGTTACACTGGCAGTAAATATGGACTTGCTTTTCTCTGTCACCTTAATCATAATCCCGTTTCTACACAAAGGTTTTCTGTTAAGAAAATGTCATCACAAGCATGAACCTTTTGAATGATTACAGCAGTTTGGAAGGTTATTCACAATATATAGCACCATTTCCTCTTCCCTGCAGAATCCCTTTATTAGAGATGTATCACCAGGCATCTAACTGTATTCAAAAGGTTTTTTAGAAGTCCACCCAGTCAGTTCTAGATGATGCCTGAGCAGCTTTAGCCATGAAATCAACAACACCACCACCAATGCTAGAACAGATGCATTAACCACCTAAAGGTACCTCCTGTACCAGAATGGACTGAAACCAGTTACAGTGAGATGACTGGATACGTGGGATACTGGTATCCCACGTATCATTACATGAGGACCTTTACATGGCTGCAAATGATAAACAATACACAATGTCATGATGTACCCAAACATATATCCGTTATTACTCCAGTATTGTATCTTTAATCAATCAATCAGGGAATAATCAAGCACGCTACTCACCTGTGAGGGTCTCAAGGCACGGGGGTAGAGGTAAGCAGCTCCGATCAGTCGAAGAACCAGGTCTTGAGGGTCTTCCTGAAGATGTTCAGAGAGGGGGTATGCCTGTTGATCAGGAGCATGTTCCAGCTCTTAGCCTCAATATAGGAGAAGGTTCTTCTGCCCATTCTGGGTCTGCGGAAGCGAGTGGTTTCGACGAGGGTGAGGGCGGCGGATCGGAGGGTTCTATTGGGTACGTGGAAGGAGATTCTCTCGTTGAGGTATTGGGGCCCAGTGTTATGGAGGCATTTGTAGGTGTGGGTGAGTAGCTTGAAGGTTACTCTCTTCTCGACGGGGAGCCAGTGGAGGTCTTGCAGATGTTGGGTGATGATCATGTCGAGGGATGCCGAGGATGAGTCTGGCTGCGATGTTCTGTATGGTCTGGAGTTTGCGGAGCAGGGACTTGTTGATCCCGGCGTAGAGGGTGTTTCCGTAGTCTAGTCTGCTAGTTTTGAGTGTGTGGGTGACGATCTTTCTTGATTCGGGGGGATCCATTTGAAGGTCTTGCAGAGGGTGTTGAAGCAGGTGGAGGCGACGGCGGTGATCTGTCGAGTCATGGAAAGGGAGGAGTTGAGTACGATGCCGAGGTTCTGGGTGTGGTCTGTGGGGGTGGGGGACGTCCGAGGACAATGGGCCACCAGGTATTGTCCAATGCGGTGGGAGAGGGTCAGAGGACAAGGACCTCTGTCCTTTCTGAGTTGAGCTTCAGGCAGCTGCTGCTCATCCAGGATGTGACGTCCTTCATTCCTTCCTAGAAGCTGATTCTGGTGGTGAGGGAGGATGAGCTGGGTGCCATCAGCGTAGGAGACTATGTCGAATCCGTGCTTTCTGACGATGGCGGAGAGGGGGTCCATATAGATGTTGAAGAGCGTTGGGATGAGCGAGGATAATTGGATAACTCCGCAGTTGATCTCTGTGGGTGTGGAGAGGATGGATCTCAGTCTGATTCTTTGGGTTCTTCAGGTCAGGAAGGAGCGGAGCCAATTGAGGGTGGTTCCCTGTATGTCGGCTGCATGGAGCCTGATGGCAAGTGTGCGGTGGGAGACTGTGGCCTTGGTCAAGGAGGGTGTGGATGCAATCTGTGTCAGCGAGTAGGGCAGTCTCTGTACTGAATTTGCTGCGAAATCCGGATTGGGAGGGGTCGAGGATGGAGTTCTCTTCGATTAACTTAGTTGGGCGTTGACGATCTTTTCAGTGACTTTTGCCATGAAGGGGAGGAGGGAGATGGGTCGGTAGTTCTTGATCTGAAGGGTCTGCCGAGGGTTTCTTGAGCAGGGGCTTGACTTCTGCTAGTTTCCACTCATCGGGGAAGGTGCATGTTTCAAACGTGGCGTTGATGGTGCATCGTAGCTCCGGTGCGATGACGCCCGTGGCTCTGTGGAAGATGTGCGGAGGGCAGGGGTCCGTGGTGCCCCTGAGTGGATGCCTTTCATGGTTGATTCAGTGTCTTCGGTGGTGGCTCGGGTCCAGGCGGAGATGGTGGGTTAGTTGGCTTTGACGTAGGGGGGAGTGGTCTTGGAGGTCGGTGTCTGTTTGTTGAAGTTGTCGTAGAGTGCCTTGATTTTCAGGTGGAAGTAGGAGCGGAGTTTGTTGCAGAGGTCCTGGGAGGGGTTGACGTCCGATGCCTCGCTGGGGGGGTTGGTGAATTCTTGAATGATGCCGAAGAGTTCCCTCGAGTTGCTGGAGTTGGCGGTGATCTTATGCTGGATGAAGGATCAGTTGGTTGTATTCTGTCATGGTGTTCTTGTATGTGGCGCGGTCTTGTGAGGTTTTGCTGTTTTGCCAATTCTTCTTGAGATGTCTGCAGGTGCGTCTGGATTCTTGGAGGTTGGCAGTGAACCAGGTAGCCTTTCTGGGGTGCTGTCTTTTGGGGTTGCTGAGGGGTGCAAGTTCATCCACGTAGTTGGTGTTCCATTTGTGTAGTTCTTTAGCTGCGAGGTTGGCGTCATTCGAGCTTGAGGGTGGAGTTGAGGTGCTCCTCAGTGACTTCACCAGTTTCTTCATGTTGAGCGGGGTTCAGGTTTGGGGTCATAGGGTTTGTTGACATGGAAGTGTACGCAGTGGTGATCCGTCCAGATGGGTTGCATGGTTTGGCTGAAGTGGATGTTGTATCCTCCTGCGAAGATGGGCTCGAGGGTGTGTCCTGCCTTGTCGTTGGTTACAAGCTGATTCGTCCGATAGATTCACATGCTTGAATCATTCCCCATCATCAAGATGGGAGTGCCATGGTATCATTAGAAAGCAGTGTGATAATAAAGAAAGACTATAAAGGCCCTGTGTCCCTCAGTTTAGTAACATATCCTAGTCATTTTGTTTTTAAAAAGAGTCCAGACTTAGGTTACAACTAGCCAGGTTGCCCCACCCTCTTTAACACTCCTCTGAGAAGCTCTGTCCCTCAGATTTTCTACTGCGCGTTGTGTCTCTATTGAGCTCTACTCAGTTCTGTCTGTTATTTAATATCAAAGTCCTGGAGCGCCTGCGTCATGGCAAGAATCTGGTACCGACCACATGGGGCAAGTTTAAATAAAGTGCTTTTTATTCCGGTGATAGTATAACATCAAACAGCTTTCATGTGGCAAGTGCCCAGCATTGCGCATTTCGCCCGCGTCACCGCGGGCTTGAGCACACGACGCGCTGGACCACAGTGAATCATTTTAAAGTGACACAGTAAAACTAATCATATGTTGCCCCTCCCCCTCAGTAGAGCTAGAAAACATACTATACATAGCTAAGTCATAGCAAAAAAGGTACTTCCAATTACGATTTGACCTCAATATACTGTGCTTTATCAACAGGTGTTGTATTGCTACAATCTCTATATCTGATAGAGACTACTAGCCGCAGATTCCTTAACGTAGAATTATCCCCAGGAGTGAAACTGGATCCGAAAATATTCTGCCACAGAATCTCTGCGTGCTTGGGGTGGCACCATGTGACTCTGCTCTGGCGTCGTCTGCGGACGTGACGTCAGCGAGGTCACATAAGTAACCCTGTGCGAAGTACTACTCTACGCTCGTGTAGTTTGCGAAGTTTGTCCTACTTCGCACTTCGCAAATTGCACGTAGCACAGTGCAAACAGGCGTAGAGGTAGTTTTTTGCTTACTCGCGGTCCTCAACGTCAAGTTGGCGACCGCGAGCGAGCAAAATGACATCCCGGCGAGTCTTTTTCCTCGTTCGCGATCAGCATCATCAAGGTGCCGATCCCAAGCTTGGAAAATAAACCTCCCGGCGAGATTCTCAATGCGGGGAGGTCAAGTTGCTCATTGAGAGTGGTCGCATATGCCCGCGACCGCTCTCAATGAGAAAATACCAGTTCGCGTTGAGAAAGCTGCCGCTCGAGTAGAAATCTACTTGAGCGGCAGAAAACGACCGCTTGCACTGTGCAAGATGCGGTTTGCGCTGATTGTACAGTGCCGGATGCTTGTCCGCACTGTACAATCAGTGCAACCAGCATTTTGCACAGTGCACTATGCAGTTCGCGTAGCTCGCAGTGCACTTTGCGTATCTACGCGTAGCGCTACCTAATAGCAATTACTGTATCATTTCAATATTCACATCGGTAATATATTTACATATTTTCATGATATGCATTTTTTACTGTAGTTTAAGATCGTGGCTAGTATTAAATAATGCCTCAATCACCTCATATTTACAAATATTGCCCAGGATCGGCTAATGTCCTATTCGCAATCACCCCTGTCCTCCTTGATAAATCACAATCTACCCGTGTATCGGCCAATTCTAAAAACCCATCAATATGTACAAGTTTAAGAAGTATTTGGACATTTACAATGCTGTGTTTTTTACAATTGAAATCCATTAAAGCTTTCTCTACATGCGATTTCGTCTGCACCCTAGGTGTACTGTTAACGTTTCACCACTGTTCAGTCCATTTGGAGTCTTTGTTTGTAAAGCAATTATATATCTTGACTCCAATCTTCTCAGCTTTAACACTCTTATCTCCCCCTCTAATATGGAGGGGTACATGATCCAACCCAAAGTATTGCAATAGATCCCTGTTGCCTTTATTTTTTATGGCAAAGTGCCTCGCCACTGGATAACTCATATCCTTGTTTGTAATTGCACGCATATGCTCTAAAACCCTTATCTTCACACTATGTATAGTGCTACCGATGTACCTTAAATTACAAGGGCACGTCAGGCAGTAGAGTACATGTGTGGTTTGGCATGTCATAAATTTATTAATGGTTTTGCGTCTTTTCATCCCCTTGATCTCATAGGTTAGTACTCTTTTACTCAAGGTGCAAGCCTTGCACTTGCCGCAAGGGTAAAAGCCTTTCATATCACTTAATGTCCCTTGTTTGGCTGTAATAGTAGCTAGATGACTATGAACCAGTCTGTCTCTAAGGAACCTAGCTTTTCTAAACCTAACTTGTGGATATCCATCCCAATGATTAAGTTTGTTCGTAGGACATGCCAGTTCCTGCTGAGGATGTTTCTTAGAGAATCTGCATCCTCTGAATATGTGGTGATTAAGCGGAATTTGCCCTCATAATTCTTCTCTTCTCTTTTGTTCTCTCCTATCAGTTTTTCTCTTGGTATGTTGCTCACTTTTTTCCGTGTGTTCTCCAATAGATCTAAATTATAACCTCTGGCAACAAATCTCTCCAGACTATCTCTAGCTGTCTTGACAAAGTCACATTCTCTAGAACAGTTTTGTTTTAAATGCAAGAATTCCCCGTAGGGTATACTATTCTTCAGTTGAACTGGATGGCTACTCGTAGCATGTAACGTGCTAGTGCCCGCAGTCGGCTTCCGATACAGGGCAGTTGAAATCTTGCCATCATGTATCTCAACTTTAAGGTCGAGATAGTTCACTGCCACTGAACTAATCTCGCCTGTAAACTGTAAGTTGACATTGTTCTTGTTAGGATGTTCAATGTATTTTCTTGCGTAGTCAACTGACCCCTTCCAAACCAGGAAGAGGTTGTCGATATATCTGTGCCAGGTAACTAGATCTTTTGTCCATCCGGCATTTGATGGGGACCATGCCACCTGCTCCTCCCACCAGCCCACGAATAAATTTGCGTAGCTGGGGGCTCCCTGAAACAAAAAGATGTTGTTGAACAGGAAAAATTCAATAAGCTCAATCAACATTTTGTTGTGTTCCGCAAACTTTAGTGCTCTTTTATTCAGGAAAAATTAGTTAGCATTTAGTCCGTGTCCATAGTCTATACAAGTGTAGAGACTTGTGATGTCTAGTACTATTAAGCTGAAAGATGGCTCCCATTCTATGTTCTCAATACGGGCGATGAAGTCCTTAGTATCTCTGATGTATGAAGATAACTGTAATACTGGTTGGAATAGAAAATGATCCACAAAGACAGACACATTTTTAGTCAGACTTCCCAGAGATGATACTATGGGTCTGCCAGGTGTATCTTTGGTAAGTGAAAAAAAGTGGGAATTACTGGATTGGTGGTTCTGAGAAAAAGATATTCTTCGGTAGCCAACATAGATTAACATGCCACTTCTTAATTAATAAGTGGTATTTTGTCACACTGTCCTGATATCTGGTCTTTGTCGTTAGTTCGTAGTAACGATTGTCAGTTAATTGACGTAGGGCTTCCCCCACATATTGTTCCCTTGACATGAGAAAAATGTTCCCCCCCCCCCCCCCTTTATCAGAGGGTTTGCAAATCACAGTAGATTCATTTTGTAAAATTCTTAAGGCCTCCTCCTGGGCTTTCATTAAGTTTCTTCCCATTGGCACACGACTGCCCTTCTCGCGAAGTTTCACCAGATCTTTGATTACTGCCTCCGAGAAAATGTCAATTGCATCTTGGGACATCTGTGATAGAAATTGTGAGGTTGGCTTGAATTTGCTGCATGGTGCCTCCTTGTTTGATCCCTAGCCCTCTAGTCCTTTGTGTTATTGAGTCCTCATTGCTAGCCCCTGTTGATTCTTCTCCTTGCCGCAATTCCTCCATTAACTCCAGTGTTGTAAGGTCATCTACTGTCAATGGATCTGTATCTTTGATTCTGCCCTTGATTTGTCTGGCTTCCTTAATCGTAGGTTGCAGTTTAAAGTATTGGTGCAGCTTGAGCTTCCGCACAAATTTAAAGAGGTCGATCCTGGTTTGTGTAAATTCAAGACCATTCTGCGGGCAAAAGAATAAACCTAACTTCAATACGGATTCCTCCGTTGTTGTTAATTGCCTTGATGTTAGATTCACAATGGTTAAGTTGTGTGCTTTACCATCTTGCCCCTCTCTTGCTCCGGGCCAAGGAAGGAGATGTCGAAAAAAAAACACACACCAGTACGGGCACCAGTAAGAGTTGAAACCTCTGCCTGAGAATGAGCAATCCGAAGACAAAACAGCTGGCCCCTCGGGAGAACTGAAGAGAACTCCTTTTCACGAGGAGTTCAATTTAATTCGACAGTCATGGTTAGGGGAGGGAAGAGCAATCCCCCAGAAGCGGACACAGACAAACCAGAAGGGGCGGCTGGAAGAGGAAAAGGCAATGGGATACCAAGAGTTACCCGGAGCAAGAGAGGGGCAAGATGTAAATAAAGCAGATAACTTAACCATCGTGAATCTAACATCAAGGCAATTAACAACGACAGAGGAATCCGTATTGAAGTTAATGGATTTCAATTGTAAAAAACACGGCATTGTAAATGTCCAAATACTTCTTAAACTTGAACATATTGATGGGTTTTTAGAATTGGCCGATACACGGCTAGATTCTGATTTATCAAGAAGGACAGGGGTGGTTCCGAATAGGGGAACCGACATTAGCCGTTTCACTGCAAGATTTGTAAATGAGTTGATCGAGGCATTATTTAATACTAGCCACTATCTTAAACTACAGTCACAAATGCATGATATCATGAAAATATGTAAATATATTAACGATGTGAATATTGAAATGATACAGTAATTGCCATTAGGTAGCGATTGTTAAATTGAAATGTATATACATTTGTATATATTGCAATTTTATTGACGTGGCTTATGCCGTCTTTACAAACTCCAAGATGGTGCCCAAACCTAGGGGCGGAATTGTCCTCCTTTGTTTGCATTGCCCTAAAGTATGGTATTTGAAAAAGGCGCCCCGTTAGTGTAATGTAACACACTGACGAAGGGAGGGAGAACCCGAAACGCGTTTGTGAAACGCTACGAAATAAACTGGCTGCAAAGCATAACCCCGTGAGTGCCACTGCTTTTTTCTCGGACGGGAGAGTGAGTTTTGGAGCGTATATATATATATATATATATATATATATATATCAATAACTCCATTTGGTAACACCCATTAGTTCGTTCAATTGATCACAGTCAATACAATACACTTTAAAAATAGTGCAGAAAGCACAATTATAAAACCAACATCAATAATGCCCAAAAAAAACATGAATAGCAGTGAATTTCACATAGTATTACAGTATACTAAACGGAAGGAAACCTACAACAGGCAACAACAATGTACCCTTACTGCATTAATCTGTTAATCTTTTTTTCTATGGCGGCGAAATAATACACGAAAACCGTACGGTTTGCTTGATTAAGCTGGATGTGAGGAGCAATTTAGCCCTACAATTGAAAAAACATTGGCGAGACTTGGGCCTTTTGCAGATATCTTACTGCTAATATTATTCAGACTGTGATTCCCTGTTCAACGATCTGTGAGGCAATATCATCGACAGGAACCAGCTGAACAAATAAGAATAAAATAACGTCCGGGAGAAGATATTTCTAAATATAAAGACAGCCATTTGAAACTTAACCCAATTAAGGATCAGGATCTGTAAGAAATAGGCAGACATTTGGAATACTGTCAGAATAAAATACCACGAGGATAAGATATCAGGATCCGCCTTCAAATCATTGCACCAAGATACATTTATGGAAGACAAGTTGGAAGGATCTCTTTATAAAATTGTCCTGAAGATGGTGGAAATAAACTTTTAGTTCCGCCGAAACGCGTCGACACAAGCACATCAGTTAAATCTGTAACAGGACAATTAGCATAGCGACAGATTCTTTGTCTCATGCAATGTTCCTAGTCATTAACAGATTAATGCAGTAAGGGTACATTGTTGTTGACTGTTGTAGGTTTCCTTCCGTTTAGTATATTGTAATACTATGTGAAATTCGCTGCTATTCATGTTTTTTTGTGAATTATTGATTTTTATTGTTTTATAATTGTGCTTTCTGCACTATTTTTAAAGTGTATTGTATTGACTGTGATCAATTGATCATTTTTAAATATATGTTTTTGTAAAGAATAAACTTTGACATATCTTTATAGTCCCGACCTTTAGAGTTGCTCCAGCATTTTGACATTTGAATGTGTGATACTAATGAGTACATGTAATTGAGAATCCTAAAGGTAAATTCTTTTTAACTAATACTGTTTCTGGTGCTCCATCCCTTTGGATCTTACGACCCCCTCTCCTTGTTTTTTCAAGACACCCATTGGTTGCCATTCATTATAAATTAGAGCCAAACCTGCACTACTCTAGGCATTAGATGTACTTATGAACATTAGAAGGAGTTTTCGAAAAGGTTGTTTTACCTACAGTGCTGCTTAACTTCTTATTAAGATACAGTACTAGAATGTACAGTACTAAATACCAGGAATGTCCAATGTATGACCACGAGGAGTTAAAAGTAGTTAAAACCTAGGGTGGCCACGGATGGGTTCCAATACTTGGGGATCTTCATCTCCAAAGAGAAGGCCACTAGGTATGAGAGAAATCTCCTGCCGCCTCTACAGCGGTTTCAAAGGGATTCTTAGGTAGGGCGGCGCTCTTTAAAATGATGGCGCTGCCACGATTCCTATACGCCCTACAAAACTATCATAGAAGCCACACAGAGAGAGCTACTATGGTCTGGGACGCCCCGTATATCCCTTCAGAAACGTACACTGGGGTGGTTCGACGGGGACATAGCACTCCCGGACATCCGAAAGTATGATTGGGCTGCACATCTCTCGGCCCTCAATCAGGGCACCTATTGCGACGGGAATGACCCGGGATATGGAATGGACAGGTGGCTCCTCCCAGCGGGAACTTTGAGGCGGTGCTCTACTCTAGGCCAGGCAGATACCCACTCACTGGGCCCACGCAGCACTCCGTCCAACTATGGCACATTGTACAGCGTAAACTGGGATGGGCCAACACCCTCACGATGGCCACCCCGCTGTGGGTCTCAGAGAGGCTGGGCACTCTGAGTTGCACCAAGGGATTCCGCAATTGGGACTTAGTTGGAATTTCACACATCAAAGACTTATGGGGTCCAGACGGTGTGGTGTCCTTTGCCTCACTCCAACGCACTTACGATCTTGCACATACAGAACACTTACGCTACCTGCAGGTCAGGCACTCCCTTCAGTCAAACATCCCCTCAGGGACCCTGCCCTCCAGAATACTCCACCTTGGAGGATAGATTGCTGGATGGCCACCTCCCTGAACACGCCATTTCGCTCACATACAAAAAACTCATTAACAACTCTCCAGATCCGTTACTAACTCTCATGGGGAAATGGGAGACCGATGGATTAGAAATAGATGAAGAGGAGTGGGGAAGTGAGCTTGCTTCTCCTAAAGAAGTAGCTATATCAGCTAGACTCAGACTGATCCAGCTAAAAATCCTCCACCGAGTATACGTTGCAGGGACCAGACTGCAGCGGATGGGTCGTAGTGAGGATGGACACTGCAGGAGGGGGTGCGGGGAGGTAGGGACCTACTAGGGACCTACTTCCACATACTGTGGGAGTGCCCCGTGCTGCAGATTTATTGGAACAGGGTATGTCGCTGTATGCAAGAAGTGTGGGGGGGTGGAGCTGCGACTGGAGGCAAAGAGATGCCTATTGAACATCTGGGAGCCCACGGACATGCTACCTCGGGGGTGGCTTTGGGCGACGCTGGGATTTGCAATCGCAAAACAGAACATTGCTAGGTTATGGAGGGCAGCGGCGCCTCCAAAACTTTCCTCCTGGAAGACAGACATTGACTGGTGCATGCTCCAGGAGAAGACAGTGTACGTGGCACGGGGGTGCCCAGAAAATGGGTAGAGGTGTGGTCCAAGTGGAACGAATACAGAGGTAATAATATATGTGAGTCTGGAATCTGAATTCACTATTGCTTGCAAATTTTATAATATACGATTATAAACTTGCAACTTCATGCTGCCTACATATTTGAGATGGCATGAACATTGTAATATGTATACAGCAAAGTCAGTGCGAAAGGTGAATATCCCTTTGATCAGAGTAGATTTGGACTCAAATGCGTTAGTGAATTCGATAGTATTGATTCCAAATTTACACGCCCTGCATGACGAGCATTTACATTTTTTTTTTGCCTCAGGACTGGACTTTACAGGTGCATCTCTCATAGCAGGTGCCCTTCTAAACGTTATCCATGGAACATCTGGCATGATTTGAGACAGTGTGAAATCCGTTTTCACAATTGGCCAGTTTTTGTACATAATAAGTCTTATCTGTCGTTCCTGACTACTATAAGTAGTTATCAACCATATTGATTCTAGTACATTTAGAGGATTTTCAGAAATTTGTAATGTCTTGATTTGATGGAAAACCAGAATACTCCCCTAGAACGTGACACACATCTGCCGCTTCTACATGCATACGTATGATAACCTCTCACTTGCACTTACTCATCACACCATAGGAGCATTGAAACAAGTTGTATTTAAAAAAGGTTGAATATCCCCTAAAATAAAAATCCCTAGGATTCAGGTATAGCACTTACAAATATAAAATTTTATTTAAAAAAGGGACAATTGTCAATTTGTTAAACACAGAAGGAACCATTCTCCGTGCCAAATTGTGATTGTAGCACCAGTCTTGACCCTTATAACACGATGGTTAAAAACACATCACAAGTGTACAATAATATTCTTGCAGCTATTTTCTGGACTAACATGTACAGAGTATTTCATAAAGAAAAAGACCCACATGAGAATCAATCTACACGAGGATCCCTATAGACACAGATAGGAGTTCTGTTGTCTGAATGGATCCAACACTCTTATATATGAGGGAAACATGCTATGAGCCCTGCTCTTATCATTGGGGTTCCTCCCTGTTGGATTCCTTGTAATTAGAAATTGCGTTGATGTGTTTTACCCCGAGTCTGAAGAGGAAGTACAGGACCCATATGCCTCAAAGCTAGAGATGAAGACTCCAGCCATGAGTGTGGTTGGCACTGACGCACAACTTAGAGTGGCACAATGGCCCTGAATCGAGGCATAGTCGACACGGCGGGATGGGGCAATGAGCCTCGTACCTTAAAAACTAAAAGAACCCATCACTGTCTTAAGGCCATGCTCGAAACAGACTGAAGCCTTCAAAGCCAATAACACTCCCTTCTCTAGCCACCGATCCAGCTTGCCTATCGAGCCGAAGGTCCTACACAAGCCTTAGGTCCCTTTGAAACCGAGAGGGTTCTGGATGCCGGCACAGAAGCCTTCTTTGGCACCAGATCCTATGTCGGCACTGAAACAAGTCTCGAAATAGACAACTCGTTCAGCTCCTAAAGCACAATCTGCAGCAATAAAATACTCTGACCGGTTCTGAGGAGTCTGAACAACCCATCTTTCAGTGGCTGCAGGAGGAGCTAGAAACTTGGCAGAAAGGCCTATTCATCCATCTGCGGTCAGGCAAGATCTCCACCAAGCTGACCCTAAAACCAACAGGGTCTTTGCCACGAAAGAATAAGCTCACCTTTGAGGAGGAAAATGCTTTGGACCCTCCCCAACTCCTAAGCTCAAGAGGCGCCAGGACATGGGCACCAGCCGTCTCTGTGGCACCTCCACCACCTCCTCCTCTACCACCTCCTCTTACTCAACCTACCCAATTCACCACCATTTCACACCGCTCCTCTTCCATATTCACCAGAAGAATCACTTCACATCTCATAGTGAACGTAGCCCACTTTACTCTGAAGACCCCTACGACGCACCTTATGACCTAGTGCCTACTGAGGACCCATGGAACAACTACAATGTTGATCCTCCAGTCAATACCAGATCTGAACAGAGCTAGGCCATCTCCCTTAATGACACTACAGTGTACCACAAGGTGATACAGTGGGTGGCCACACGTCACAAGGTGGGTACGCACATCCTCCAGGAAGATGACTACTTCGGGGTGGTGACGTCTAAGTGCAACCGCGCAGTGGACTTTCTCCCTATGCTAAAGGGTATGCTTAAGACTACCACATACACCTTTAAAGAGCCCATTAACACAAGGGTAGTCACACCCCGGGTGGAGATAAAATACAAGCTCACTACCAACAAACATCTCCCCCTTATATGTGGCCACATACCTCCAAATTCCCTCGTGGTCGACGATGCCCATTGGTGCACAAATAACCAAGCTACAGGAAATGTTCCCCCTCCCGATAATGCGAGCAAGAATTTCAACGCAACCAGGAAAAGAGTAGCGGTGAAGGCAGTCTTGTACTGCAGGATTGCCAACTGCTTGCCTGCTCTCCCAATACGAGGTGATGCAGGGCCTACTCAAGCGCATCCCTAAGCAGTATAGACGTAGGGAAGAGGAATTGGTGGCGGGAAAAAGACCATCTCCAATGCCATCATCGGTTGTGCCTTGGATGCTGCTGACACTTCCTTCTGAAGGGTAAACACCAGCATCCTAGTAATGCCTGTCTCCCGCTTTAAACTGGAGGTACAATGTATTAGCTCCACCTCCCTTTCGATGGCTAACGCCTTCGACCCGCAGGTCCAAATGATGGAAAAATGTAAAAAGACACTGTCAAGGCCATAAATGCCCTTTAAACATCCAGCCTGAGGAGGTAATTTCTTAGCAGCAATACAGGACAGGTAGCAAGATTACCTCACCAGACCCTCCTTTCACCTACCAGAGGCAGTAACAGGCCTACCACCAGCAGGCACCACAGGGTTTCTCCATCTGGGCCTACAGTGGCAACAATAACATGGGTAGGGGTAAAGGAGGCTCTAGAAAAGGAATCTCCACCTGCAAACAGTGACTCCACTTGCTTCCCCCTGATCATACGATGACTATCAATGGAAGGCTACAAGATTTCCTCCCTTGATAACAGGAAATCACATCAGACAAGTGGCTGTTAGCAATAGTTCAGCGTGGGAATTTCTTAGAACTTCTCGCACCACAATTCAACATTCCTCCTCACAAGCACTTTCTCAGCAAGGATCATCTCTGTCTCTTAGAGAAAGAGAAGGAAGTGCTCCTTCAGAAAGGTGCTGTTGAATCAGTGTCCAGGCACCAATGGGGCAAAGGGGTGTACTCACTTCACATCCTATTCCTCAGCAAGGTGACTGCATGGCGGCATTAGACCTCAAGGACGCCTACTTCCGCGCACCATCTACCCCGCCTACTGACAATAGGTGTGTTTTTTTGGTAAATGGCCTGCATTATCCGTTCAAAGTACTTCGCTTTGTCATCATTACTTCTCAAGGGGCCTTCAGCAAGTGCCTGGCAGTGGTTGCCCCCCACTTGAGAGGAGCCATCCACTTTTTCACAATCTTGACGATTAGCTGATCAAGAGTGCCAGCAGCCAACAGTGCTCCCAGCACAGAGAGACAATCTCACTTCACCACAGCCTCCGGTTCACTGTACATTTTGCCAAGTCCCATCTACAATCCCTCCACAACCCACTAGTTCTAAGGGCACTGCTGAAACCTACCCAAGCCCCCAAAGGTATGCACCCTTTGGCCAGCTTGTACACCTTTTTCGTCCACAACATCGACCTCGGTCAGAACTGTAATGGGACCATTGTGTATGGTGGCCTAATGCATCACTATTGTACCCCAAGCCCGGCTTCACATGCACCCATTGCAGCAGTGCCTTTCCGCACATTGGTCACAGGCAAGGGTTACATGAATGCTCTAGTTTTGGTAAAGGCCAACCACCATCACTTTATGAAACGGTGGAAGAGCAACAACTTGTTAAAGAGTAGGCCTTTCCTATACCCTATTCTCCAGTTGCCATTACCACGCACACCTCTCAGCAGGGAAGGGAACTCATCTCAATCAGAACACAGTGCAGGGTGCGTGGACTCCCCAGAAGCAGAGCCATCACCTGGATTACCTAGAGTTCCTAGTGATGCGCCTCAACCTGGAGGTTTTTCTTCTGCTCATTCAATGCAACATGGTCGTGTTCAGGACAGACAGCATGACCTCCATCTACTACTTCCAAAAGCAGGGGGACACCCACTCACTGTGTCTTGCTTGCTCATACATCTAGTATTGGGCATTCAACTGCTGCATTCACTTGATGGAGTATCTTATGGGGATGGACAACAACGAAGCAGACCTGCTAAGCAGGATGCCTCAAGTCCACGAGTGGGAACTCTACCAGTAGGTCTTGCATCAGTCCTTCCAGTGCTGGGGCACTCCCAGTGTAGACTTATTTGCCACCTCCAAGCACGCAAAGAGCATGAACTACGCCTCGAGGTATGCACACTCGCAGCTAGTGAGCATTGCACTATGGATCCACTGGTCAGGGATCATTCCTCACACTTTTCTGCCTTTCCCGCTACTTTCAGTGGTAGTGTGGAAGATGCAGCAATCCCTCATCCTGGTGGGCTCCTAGCTGAGCCAGGCAGCCCAGGTATTCTGCCCTGCTAGAGAAGTTGATCAGACATTCACGAGATGCTCCCCGGCGTTCTGGACCTTCTCACCAGGAATCTGGGAGATCAGACATCCAGATCCCAAACAACTAATTTGAGCGGCCACACATTTGAGAACTTAGAATGTGGTTACCTGGGTATTCCCCAGCAGTACATGGACAATCTGCAGAAGTCCCATAGACATGCCACACAAGCATGCTATGCAGCAAAGTAGAAAACATTTGCCCAATACTGCATCCCTAAGAAACTAGACCCTCTAAGCCTGCCGTCCAGGATATTATTGAAGCAGATGGAACCGGTATTGGCTACCTGATCCACCTCCAGAATTAAGGCTTTGGTTGGTCAAACTTTTAAAAACCTGATTTCAGACATCTGCATCATCCACACGTTAGCCCAGTCTGTGCAGAGCATGTGTATCTATCTCAACAGATGCTAGGAATGGAAAATGTTACCCTGTAAGCATCTTGTCATAGCATGTAGTGCTGTAGATTCACACGGCCCGCTTGACTTTGATCACTCATCGTTCTATACTACTTGTGCCCACTGGGTGAAAAACAATCTAATATGGAGTCTATGCTCATGTGCATTGCTAGTTAAGGGAGTAGTCACTACCTCTGGACTCAAGACTTCTTTGATAAATCAACTTGCAAATGTCTGAGCTCAACAATAGATAGCAGGAGCATGCAGTGCATGTGAATATATAGCACTGCATGCTATGAATAGATGCTTGCAGAGTAAGCAATATTTTTCTTGTGTTCTGGAACATACTGAGATTTGTGACAACTCAAGTTCATGACCCTACCCAAGAAAGACTTATAAGTCAAATGTTCAATATGAAAATACCTTGAATGTGTAAGGTACCCGTGTAATTTATGGGGCATCTCCCAGGGCTGGGTACATTAAACAGGTGTCTACCTGGAGCCCCTTAGAACAAAAAGGCATAGTTGTGCACTTGGGAAAGAAAAGAGTGGCCAACAAGATAGTAATGGCAAATGTTATTTAGCATTTCACCTGCTGCAATATATTTGTCTATTTATTTGTATGTATGTGAATAGATTCTAGAGTAGCCACTCTGTAGTTATAGTTAGGCGTCTCAGAGAGGAATTTCTCGGATTTTTTACCATTAATAACTTTGCGTCCACTTAACTCTCCACGAAACTTTGCAGTCCTATATCTTTTTGGCAGATGGTGCAAAGTGTTGTGGTGATTGAGCAGGGGGTTGCAAAGAAAAAAGGGGTGGTCCCAAATATGTTTTTCCACGAATCCATTTTCCATAGGCTTTTGTATGGCATGTAGCGCAAAAACAGCTGGACACCTCTTGTCCCTCAGACGCTGCAGGAGGGGACCTGAATTAGTCTCCAGGGTATAGATCCTCGAACGTTTGGAGCTTCATCTTCAGGGCCAGTGACTTAGTCATAGTATCCCGTACGCAGGGCAGCACCAGATTCTGTGAGAGGGGAATAGGGGGGGCATACAGCAGTGGGGCTCCAGCCCTCTTTTGCAACTCATCCCTTGACCAGCACCGGGTTCCAGCTGAGTCAATGTCGCCCCGGGGTCTACGTGGCTTCTGATATAGAGCGACCTTCAATGGAACTGGTGCCATAGTATCAGTCTCAACCGCTACGTGTGGCCGAAAGGGGGTCAGGTGCACCCAGTAATGTAGAAATTGTGCCTGTGCACACAGTGCATATAATCGCATATCCGGGGCTCCCAGCCCCTCCCTGTCTCAAAGGGAGAGTCAAAAGATCCCACGAGGCCCTGACCTGTTTCCCAGCCCATGTCAATGTGATGAAATGTGATTTCAGGGTGTCAAAAAATGTTTGGTTAGGGAGACCGGGATGTTGACAAATAGATATAGGAACTTCGGCAATATAACCATTTTAGCCAAAGCTATCCTACCAGCCAGCGAGAGCGGCAATTTAGCCCACACCTGCACCTTATCTTCTAGCCATGTCATTGCTCGACCATAGTTTAGTCGCCATACCTCCTGTGTGTCTCGGCTGATCCATATCACCAAATATTTAACTTCATCAGCTTCCCAGCGCAAAGGGAATTCCGACACCACAGGAGGGTTATCATCGGTCAGCGGAAAAATTACAGATTTAGCCCAGTTAATAGAGACTCCTGATAGCCCACTGAACCGGATAAACTCTCTTAACAATGGGTCTAAATTCTCCTCTGGGTTTAATACATAAAGCGTTACATCGTCCGCGTATAAGGAAATCAGCAAACTATGAGTGCTGAATCCTATGCCACGTGCGGTATGTTGCTGGATACGGGCAGCTGGAGGTTCCATAGCGATAGCGAAAAGTAGAGGAGACAGCGGGCATCCCTGCCTAGTGCCTCGCGATATCAAAAAAGGTGCGGACAATAGGCCATTCACCTGCACACGTGCCGTGGGCAAGGAGTACAACAACTTAATGCGGCTCAAAAAAAAAACGGACTAAAGCCCATGCGTCCCACAAAGGAAAAAATTTAGGGCCATTCAAGCGTATCGAACGCTTTTGTTGCGTCAAGAAAAACCAAACAGCTCTCTCGCTGGGATGGAGGTAGTGTAGCACCGAAAAAATGGTTCGTAAGTTGTGGGATGTCGTCCTCCCCGGAATGAATCCGGATTGGTCGGCAGTGCGATCATTGTCAGGAGTGACTGTAATCTATTGGCAATCAGTTTCGCCAGTATCTTGACATCCACATTTATCATGGAAAGGGGCCGTAAGAGTCAAGGTCCTCTTCAGGTTTCCCGGGCTTAAGGAGCGTGAGAATCGTTGCCTCTCTCATAGTCTGTGGGTACACCCCCTCTTCTAGTGCCTCTTCATAGACTGCCAGCAGTCTAGGCGCCAGCTCCTCAGTGTATGCCTTATAAAAGGCCGTAGTGAGGCCATCAGGACCAGGAGCCTTCCCCAGAGGCAGGCCTTTAATGACTGGGACCACATACTCCACCGTAAAGGGGAGGTCCATGTATACCCTATGGGTATCATTAAACCAAACACCATCAACATGGGGCTATCCTTTTAGCCCCAAAACCAGTAGCACAGCCTGCGTCGCATTTGCAAATATTCCTCCTTTCTTCCTCATTTTACTCTTTTTCAAATTTAATAAATTTTTCGTCTTTTTCGTTTTCACCATAGTCATTCGTCATTCGAATCCACATGCCAGTTTTTGCAATTTCCTGGGTTTCTCATGCTTATCGGGTCATCCGAACCTCTTCAAAAACACGTACAAAGGCGAAATTCATCAGAAGCAGTTTATTAATACCCAATGCATTTCGGGCCCCTGGGGGCTCTTCGTCAGGGAATAACTGAAAATAACAATGAAACATGTTTTTAGACACCTCTACTGTATGTACAATTCGTTTCATAAAAATCTGCTAGTGGTACACATTTATGCTCGCTTAATATTACACCCTCAGCTATCTGCACAGATGTGCTCTGTTCTGAACCTGTCCGTTCTAATTAATTAAACACCATTGCTTGTGCAATTTTCCAACTGACTTAATTGCGCACTCTCCACCAAACCCTTCCTTCAAATCATCTCACTTTTCTCTCTCCCCTCACTTCTGAATTATTCCAGCAGGACCCATCGCAGATGCGCTTCACTCATCCCCTCCTTCAATCTTCCCTTTTTCGTCAACCCTCATTTCTCTGTAGCTTTCCCATTCTCTTCCTTTTTTCTACCGGTCAAACACTTATCACTCTTCGTGAGGATTTCTTGCTCCTCCACTTCAACTAAGCTGTCCCTCTCACCCCTCTCCCGTTCCTAACAACCCAACCGGTTTACTTTAATCGCGTACCTGCTCTAGATATTCATCTTCCTCACATCCTGCATGAAAAGATTTGACAATACGTCACCCGCCATCCAACATTTAAATGCGCTCGAATTCCCTTCCTCTTTCTACCACGTGACATTAGACCAATGGGGTCAGTCTGTGTCTGCATGAAACACTCTGACTCCCATAATGCATTCAATTTACGGGCTCAAAACATTCTACGATACTTATTTAAGAGCGTGCACTTTTTATCTCTGCTGCTCACCACTGCCTGTTTAAAAAGTAAACACATTTACATGATTGTACATTGTGAAAAATAATTTTCAATATTAATCTGACTTCCAGAAACAGATAATACGCATGCTTGATGAATTTTGTTGGTCCGACCTGCATGGGACTCACGGTGATGTTAATACTATGTTCTTGTATTTAAATCTTTGTTTCATTGTGGGTGCTAACCAGTTAGGGCATAAACATATCACATTGAATTGGGTTGCACACCTATTTTTAAACTTTTGTTCATCACATCTTAAAAGTCCATGTCCTTCTTTTGCGTGCACACTGGTGACGTGCCTAGCCCAAACGCACGTTAAAATTAAACACCATCAACATGGGGCTATCCTTTTAGCCCCAAAACCAGTAGCACAGCCTGCGTCGCATTTGCAAATATTCCTCCTTTCTTCCTCATTTTACTCTTTTTCAAATTTAATAAATTTTTCGTCTTTTTCGTTTTCACCATAGTCATTCGTCATTCGAATCCACATTCCAGTTTTTGCAATTTCCTGGGTTTCTCATGCTTAAGCGGGTCATCCGAACCTCTTCAAAAACACGTACAAAGGTGAAATTCATCAGAAGCAGTTTATTAATACCCAATGCATTTCGGGCCCCTGGGGGCTCTTCGTCAGGGGATAACTGAAAATAACAATGAAACATGTTTTTAGACACCTCTACTGTATGTACAATTCGTTTCATAAAAATCTGCTAGTGGTACACATTTATGCTCGCTTAATATTACACCCTCAGCTATCTGCACAGAACAGAGCAGATAGCTGAGGGTGTAATATTAAGCGAGCATAAATGTGTACCACTAGCAGATTTTTATGAAACGAATTGTACATACAGTAGAGGTGTCTAAAAACATGTTTCATTGTTATTTTCAGTTATCCCCTGACGAAGAGCCCCCAGGGGCCCGAAATGCATTGGGTATTAATAAACTGCTTCTGATGAATTTCGCCTTTGTACGTGTTTTTGAAGAGGTTCGGATGACCCGCTTAAGCATGAGAAACCCAGGAAATTGCAAAAACTGGCATGTGGATTCGAATGACTATGGTGAAAACGAAAAAGACGAAAAATTTATTAAATTTGAAAAAGAATAAAATGAGGAAGAAAGGAGGAATATTTGCAAATGCGACGCAGGCTGTGCTACTGGTTTTGGGGCTAAAAGGATAGCCCCATGTTGATGGTGTTTAATTTTAACGTGCGTTTGGGCTAGGCACGTCACCAGTGTGCACGCAAAAGAAGGACATGGACTTTTAAGATGTGATGAACAAAAGTTTAAAAATAGGTGTGCAACCCAATTCAATGTGATATATCATTAAACCAAACCAACGCTAGTGTGTCAAGAAATGCCTTAAGTTCGTCGGAGCAGTTCTCCTGCGTAGTCGTGTATAAGCGAAAGTAAAATCCAAAAAACGCAAGCGTGCAACCCGGCCTGTCCCCCTCACCGTATCTGCGGGCCTCCGCATATTTACCTAAGAACTTAGATTCACGTTGCGCCTCCTCCGCATAGTCTAGTAGCAGCAGTTTCAGCTGTTGCGCAGCATGGGGAGCATTTGTAGAGTAGAACGCGCCCTCCAATGCCTTAATTTTAACTTCTAAGGCGGCCAAAGTGCCTCGAATTGCCCTTAGCACTCCTGCCTGTCGCGCAATACACTGACCCCTGATCACTGCCTTAAAGGCCTCCTAAAGCGAAGCTTCAGTATCAACAGAGCCAGTATTATTCATAAAGTAATTCACTATATCTCTTCTGATCTCCTCCTTAAAGGCCTCGTCTAATAATGCGTGTGGGGGGAGTCTCCAGGTAAACGCCCGTGGCAGGGACCCTGGGAACACAAGCTGTAGCAGACATGGCGCATGGTCGTACAGAGTGCGGGGTAGAAGTGATACATCCACAGTCCATGCCGCGGCGTCCCTTGTAAGGAGCCAAAAGTCCAGATGAGACCAAGCATTATGATGGTCTGAGATACATGTAACTTCCTGTTCCAACGGGTGTCTATTCCGCCAAATGTCAACTAGGTTTCCCTCCGTAACTATGGTCTTCAAAGCGGTGCTCGCAGCCGGGTGTAGGGCCCAAGTCGCTCCCCTCCTGTCCATGGCGTCATCAAGTATGGCATTATAGTCGCCCCCCCCACGGTATAGTGTCATACCCAGTCATCTTAATTCTAGCCCATACATCACAAAATAATCCGGGGAGTCAACGTTGGGACCATATATTGCAACAATCACTAAGGGCATGCGCTCAAGCACTCCACATATAATGACATACCGGCCCTCAGAGTCTCCGTACACTTCCCTCTCTTGCCAGTTCAACCCCTGCCGGATCAGAACAGCCACCCCTCGAGCATAATTAGAATATATGGACGAGTAGACACACCCCCATCTACGATGTTGTAGCCTCGGTGACGGCGTAGCATTTAGATGTGTCTCTTCTAGTAAGCAAACGCCAATATTGTGTCTTACGGGATAAGAATGTACAAGCCTGGCCTTACGACAGTCATTCAGCCCTCTAATGTTCCATGTTAGCAGATTCAACGATCTAGCGTGTCTGCATCCGATAAAGTCTTAGCTGTGGGGAGGAGGCAGCCCACTGGCACGCATATCAAAACATAGGCAATGCAACCAGACCATTCTCTAATTTGCATACTGGCATAGGACAACCTAACAAACCCCACCACCCACTCCAACCCCCAATCAGGTTGTAGAGTAACCCACCCCAATAACATAGCACACAACAGTCTCAAGAAAATGTAAGGGAGATTTCCCATGGAGGGCGTAGTGGCACCAGCGTTCACCCCAGAGCAAACAGGGTGGCTAGGGACACTGCAGTGCTCGGTACCAACCCCTCCCGACATCCTCATATTATATAATTTTGGGAGCGGAAACAGCAATTCAGGAGCATTTAGACCCATAATAGCTTTAACTAAAGTGATCATACATTATCAATGCAGCGGAGGAAGTACAGTACAGGTAGCCAACGTGAAATCATACCAATCGGTCATTATCACTAAGTTGACCCAACGACGATTCCGCTGCTCCACGAGATTCTTTACTCTTCTTACCTCCGATGTGTTTCGCAAATTGTAGGGCAGATTTCGCAGCAGTGAAAAAAATGTGCACTTCTGTCGTGGGAGACTTTTAATTTAGCAGGGTAAAGCAGCGAGTAAGGAATTTGCGCCTGGAGGAGAATTCGCTTAGCCGGCAAAAATTCACGTCTCGTTGCCTGAACAGCAGGCGTGAAGTCTGGATAAAATGACAAGTTCTTACCTTGATGAGATTTCTGGCCCCTCTCTCTCGCCATCCGCAGAATATTGTCCCTATCTTGGTAATTCAGCAATTTGGTCAGGATCGGCCTCGGAGTCGCCCCCACTGGAGGCTTCTGGCCCAATGTCCTGTGCGCCCTCTCCACCACGAACACAGGGGAGAGGTGAGGGTCGAACAGCTCATGTAGGAGATCCGCCACATAGGTTTCCATCTTGACTATCGCGGTCGTCTCCGGAATTCCAAGAATGCATAGGTTATTTTGCCGTGACCTCGCTTCCAAATCGTCATTCTTGGCGCGGATTACTCCCAAAAGCTTGTCCATGTGCAACAATTGCTCCTTGGTTTCCACTTGAAAATCGTGGAATTCAGTTTGGCGGTTTTCCAAGGCATCCAGCCGGGTTTCATGAACGGTGACTTGGGCCTTAACAGAGTCCAACTGAGTGGTCAGGGTATCCAGCCTAGAATCGATGTTCCGTTAGCTGGAGCGCATTTCCAGTGGAAGGGTGCGCAGATCCTCCCCCTGATCCTCCGGGTGTTCCTCCCGCTGCATCGCAGACTGCTGCTCCGAAGACGGGTCACCCTGGCGCATGGAGCGCTGTTCAAAATTCAGCTTGGGCTGCTTGTTAGCAGTCCTGCCAATGACTGTGCAGCCGAAAGCCGGACTGCCCGGGCCAGAAGTAAGGCGGAATCTCCTACTCCAAATGTGCTGTGATGGAGTGGGGAGAGGAGAGACAGGCTCCCGGGTCCCACACAGCAGGAGGTGAACAGGTGAAGATACTCAGCCATCCGCTCCAGCGGGCGTCAGGGGCCCTTCAAATGCGCCAGAGCAGAAAATCATCCTCCTCAGTACAGGAGTTCTCCCCTTCAGGGCGTCCTGCCATCCCCTCGCTCAGCTGTGTTCATTGGCAACATGACCAGGCCCCTGGATTTGATTATGACAGGACTCCACACTTCACCTCAGTCTCTGGCGTCCCACAGGTACCCTGCAGCAGGAGTTCCCCACATGCGTGTATCCAGACTCCGCAGTTCCAAACCCTCGCCCGCCGCCAGCGCCGCAGAATGTCTTCACTCGTGGCTCATCCGTAACGCTCGGCGCAGGCGGTCAGACCGCTCTCATTACCTCCTGTGCTCCAGATACAGTAGGCAGATTTACCCGCACACCCTGCGCAGATTTACCGGCACACCTTCCGCTCGCGAAGCCTCAGAAATGGCGGCCAACGCTTCTTCCCACCTCCTCCGGCCTCTGACTTCCAGGGTCATGCGTGTAGCCCAGCAACAAGGGAGCCAGGCAATCCAAGATCTTAGCGCCCCTCTCCCTCCGCTCCGGACCCACCAGCGCAATCTGGCCAAGACCACAGCCAGGTCCTCTTCCCTGGTCGACAGTCTCAGGCCCACAGCGCCGCCAAGCCCTCAATTTTGGAGACAACCCCCTCCTTCAAGGGGTCGCAGACTGGAGTCTTGCAGGGTCCGGCCAGCATCCGCGCCACCTTTCAATGCCGAGGCCTCCAGTCGCGAGAGGGCCCCCGCTGCAATCCACAACAGGTTAGCGATGGAAGTACGTCGGGATTAGCCTTCCCACAGCACTATATATCAGGATTATTTAAGGATTAGTAGCCCAGCCTGCGGAGCTCACTTAGAGAGCAGCCATTCCGCTGCTCGGCAGACCACGCCCCCCTAAAGTGGCTACTTGGCCACAGCCACGCCAACATGTTGCCTCCCGAGTGTGGTCCTTTGCATGTAAGCACTCCGGAGTATAATACCAGTATGTTGCGACCTTTGTGAGAGTCTCAGTAAGCCCCATGTGGTACGCAGAGTGTCGGGCCCTATAGTATATTCCCTCCCATTCTTTATGGCTGAGTGTCCTGCTTAGTTCCCTCTCCCATTGGACTCTACTGGAATTGTACGTGTGTGAATGACTCAATTGTAGCATCTTGTAGAGATCGGAGATGAGTTTTTTTACCTGACGTGCGTGTAATGAGCCGTCTTTCGTAAGGGGAAAGGTACCTATCTGCCTCGGAGCGGACCTGGGGTTGAAGCGCCCAATGCCTTACTTGTAGATATCTAAGCCTCTCCGTCGCCGGAAGCCCATATTCCTGCTTAAATTGGGAGAACGGGACGACCCCTTTGGCGTTGTACACATGATATAGGAAGCGACACCCAGCAGGCCTCCAACTTGCAAAGGCGACTGTGTCCATACCGGGCGTGAAATCAGGGTTGTCCAATAACAGGGTGAGTGGAGACGGGAAGGTTGTGAGCTCATGTTTGATATTAGTAGCGTCCCACACCTCAAGGGGAAGCCGTGTAATGTACGAGGCATATAAGTTAGAGGGTCTACGGGCCTTGCGCAAGAAGGGAATTTCTTGCAAGGGTCGCACCGCCACAGCCAGGTCCTGAAACAGCCAGTGTTTCTCCGATTCCCAAGGGCTCCACTCAACCAGGTGCTGCAGCTGAGCTGCTTGGAAGTGGAGCCGGAGTTCAGGAACAGCAAGTCCTCCCCTCTCTGGGGCAAGCTTCACCAGAGCTCGCCTCATTCTTGGTTTCCGACCACTCCAGATGAACTGTGCAAGATCCGATTGTGTCTGCTGTGTCCAGCCTGCGGGTGGTCGGAGAGGAATGGTGCGGAAAAGATAGAGGATCTGGGGTAAAATGGTCATTTTGACCGCCGCAATTTTGCTGAGCCATGAAAAGGGGTAATGCTTTCATTGGCCGAGTTCCCGGCGAATCTTTCTGCGCAGCAGTGCATAGTTGGTCGTAACCACCGCAGGGAGGATGCTAACTGTATCCCCAGATATGGAATCGTGCCCGCTGCCCATTGAATAGGAAGCAAGTTTTGCAAATATTCCCGGGTGGGTCGTGACAGAGACAGGTCTAGAGCCAACCATTTATCTGTAATCACCTTAAATCCTGCAGCCCGAGCGAAAGTATCCAAGTCCGCCAGACATGCCGGCAGTGCACTCCTCGGTGTAGCAAGTGATATTAACACGTCATCAGCATATAGGCTAATCGTATGGACATAGCCGCCAAATTTTATCCCGGTGACCGCTGGATTCTGCCGCATTCTCTGAGCCAGAGGCTCCATATAAAGGGCAAAGAGAAGGGACGACAAAGGACATCCCTGTCTCGTGCCTCTCTCGATGTGGAAATGGGAGGCCGTGTGCCCATTCACCCGGACCGCAGCTGTTGGACACTTGTAGCAGTTGAGGACGTATGTGCGAAACCGTTCCTCCCATCCCCGCTCGCTCTAAAACTTGCTCTAGGTAGGGCCAGTGAACGCAATCAAACGCCTTCTCAGCGTCGATAGCGAGCATCATGTACTCCCCTAGCAGACGCGTGGCCTTCTCGATGAGATGGAGAACCCGTTTGGTATTGTCTGACGTTTGGAGCTCAGGGATTAATCCGGCTTGGTCCGGGTCAATGAGACCTGGCATATGAGGGGCAAGACGAGCAGCCATAATTCCAGTATACAATTTAAGTCTATGTTAAGGAGAGATATTGGGCGATATGCTCCGCAAGTAGATTTATCCTTCCCGGGTTTGGGAATGACCGCTATGGAGGCCTCCAAGAGATCACTCTGGATCACCCCATAGTCGGCGAAGGAGTTAAACAGCTGGGTGAGAAGGGGGGCAAGCAAGACAAAACTTTTTGTAAGAGATAGCTGAAAAGCCATCCAGCCCGGGGGCCTTAGCTGGTTTAAGACGAGAGATGGCGGCAATGACCTTCTCTGTGTGAATGTTCCTGTCGAGGTGGTTGGCTTGTGCATTGGTCAGAGCTGGCAAGGTGACAGAGTCTAGGACGGCAGCTCCATCAGAGCCATCTAGCGGGGCCCCGGCATAGAGAGTGGCATAAAATCGCAAAATGCTTCAGCTATGGCCTTATCCTCCGATACGCTTTCACCATCCGTCCTGCGGATTTCTAGGACTCCCTGCTTTTGTCGGACCACCTGCTACCTATGGGAGAGGAGGCGTCCGCATCTGTCCCCCCCCCCCCCCGATATAGTAGGCGTGCCGCAAGCGCAGAGCTGCAAATTCCGCCCTATCTTGATCAAGCGCCGCTAGTTGGTGGCGCACGGCCTTAAGCTGTCTCCACACTCAGGGGGCTCCCGCCCTCTGGTGCATCTGCTCTAACTCCCTGGTTTGTTGCGTAAGTTCTTCCCGCTTGCGGCTGCGCTCTACATGATCTGCAGCTGAAATGGCAATGAACTCTCCCTGTATGACTGCTCTCAGCGCTGCTCACTGTGTTGCAAGGGTTGTGTCATAATTGGCATTATGTGAGAGGTAATCAGAAATTGAGCGCTGTATGTGCTTAACTACTTCCTCCCGGTGCAGGAGAGTATCTCTGAGACGCCATACCCTGGAGGACCGTGACATGGGTGGGAGGGTGAGAGTGGCAATTACTGGTGCGGGGTCCGAAAGGGAGGCAACTCCTATGCCAACAGTAGTCCTGAGCGTGCGCACTGGTGCAGATACTAAAAAATGGTCCAGTCTCGCGTAAGTCTTATGTGTATTGGAGTAGTATGAGTATACCCGCTCTTGAGGGTGAAAACTGCGCCACAGATCGCACAACCCTAGGTCCTGTATTCGGGCAAGCCCCTCTGCAGAGATCGCGCCTGTCTGGTGAGTGCGTTGGCTAGATCTATCCCTGTTGTTATCAAAAACTAGATTCAGGTCTCCCCCCAGGATGACATGGCGTTCTGTCGTGGCTGTGGCCTCCGTGAGAGCGAACCGTTCCTGGCCCTCGTTCGGAGCATACAAGGAGCCAATAGTGAAGGTCGAGCTGCCTAGGGCAAATTGGTAGGCCAAGAGCCTCCCTTTAATCTCGGCTTCCTTATGCAGAACCTCCCCTCTAAACCACTGAGCCACTAAGATCGCCACCCCCGCCGTTTTAGTAGGGCCTGAAGAAAATAATAGGGTGGGAAATTTCCGGGACCGAAGACGGTGGCTGTCTCTTGCTAAAAGGTGTGTTTCTTGTAGGAGGCAGAGATCTGCTTGAGTGTTTTATTGGCATGACAGGACCGCTCTGCTCTTCACTGGATTATTGAGACCTCAAACATTGAGGGTTAAAATCTTAAGCGTGGTGGCGGGCATTACCGGTGACAAATAGGACCAACAGCTTAGGCAAGATGTCACACACGGCACCACCGGAGTGATCGGGTGACCTAGGGCCCTGTAGGCATGTGGAGCTACACTAAAGCTAAAAAGGGAAGTGGACATGGAACACCGGATCCCCCCCCCCCCCCCCATAAAGTCCCCAAGAAAACCCAAAATAAAGAACGTCTGAAAATAGTGAATAACAACACATTGTCCATCCTCCGTCTGAGATCGGAAAGTGGGCAAGGAACCCCCAGTCCCCCCCACCGAAATCCCCTAGTAATATCAAAAGGAAGAAAAATCGAAGAGAGTAAATAGGAACACATTGTCCATCATTCGGCGATGTTAGGTAATAATATAATTTGGGGTAATCTACCAACAAGAAGAAAGCCCCCTCCCGCCCAAGACCTGGACATTAACAAATCGGCCAGTCAGTCAGATATATCTTCAAAAGTCAGCCCGGCTGGGAGGTAGCAGTTCTGCGGAGACAGCCTCCAGTGCCAACTTCTGGCCCTTTGACATTTCTGCAGCAGGGGGCTTCCTAGGACGATGTCTACGGCCCTGCTGGCGCCAAGGGGGTTTGGAGTTTTAGTGTCCTCTTTAAGGCCCTCGTCTCCACTCTCCTCCGTAGGGATTTCCACCCCCAGCAGCCTGTACGCCTCTGACAACGATCGTAACTGATACAGTTTGTTATACATGCGGAACACTAGCCGGAACGGATGGCCCCAGCTGTAAGGAATATTGCGCTGCTGGAGGTGCATGGTGACAGTTTTGAAGGTCCTTCCTTTTTGCAGGGTGAGGGCAGATAAGTCCTGGTAGAGCACCAGCATCTGGTCACGAAACTTCAGGGGATGCATCTGACGCGCTATTTTGGAGGATGGATTCTTTGGTGCGATAGTCATGGACGCAGACTAATATATCTGGCGGCGGACCGATGGCGCCCGCGGAGGACCTACTCGATGCACACGGTCCAAGCGCAGTTCCGTCTCCAGGGTTCTAACCAGGATGTGATTGAAAAGCTCTTTCTTATAGGTGAAAAGATTTCTCGAGTCGTCGTTTCTTCACTCCTCTGATCCGAATATTATGGCGCCGGGAGCGGTTTTCCAGGTCCTCAAGGTGGGTTTGGAGATAGACTTGTTGATATTGTATCCTGATGACCTCCTGAAGCGCTGCCATCTCCGTGTCTCTCCCGTCACTCTTGCCTTCCAATTCCGCGACCCGCTCTCCAATGCCATCCACATCTCGACGGACCTCCCTGATCTCTGATGCGAACTCCTGCTTTAGAGTGTGGATATCCTCCCTCAATGCGGCAAACATGGAATCAAGAAACGCTTTGGTGATGGGTTCCGTGCCATCGTCACGTTCTGATGTCGAGCCAGAGGCACCTGTCGCCATATTGGAAGCCAACTGTCCAGCCTGCGTCTTCGCGCACAAGTCTTTAAGGGTCTTGTCTTTGCGGCCCCTGGAGGAGGACATAGCTCGCTCTAACTAGATCCAGAAACTCTGTGGGAGAACCTCTGTAGTGTAGCACCCGGCCCCCTGTCAGCACAGAGTCAACCAGTGTCTCAATTAGAAGGCAACGGAGCCAGGGGGTCTGAGAGATCACGCAGATCGCAACAGGGCGGATAACCCTTGCCCCAGCCAGCTGCTCCCAGAGCCGCTTTGTTTCTGGAGTCGTCGTCAGGACCTCACAGCCAGTGGCGACCTACCGTCCTCCGCTGTCACCCCCTTCGTAGCCCCTTTTACCTTCAAGGCGGTCCCCAGTCGACGTACTTGGCTATTCCAGACCGGTACTTCAACCACTTCTGCTGGCCAACCGTTACATCAGGCTCCAGTTAGCTCCGCCACTAGCTAGCCCCTTCTTGTGACTCCCAGGCTCGACGTCCGTCTAGGCCAGGCCTGGAAGCTAGGCAATGTCTGGGGCCGCGCGGACTTCCCCCTCGTCACTGCTGCTCGGCAGTCCTCAAATCTCCTGCTGCAGCTCTCATGATGCAGGATGCGCCTGCGAGCCTGCACCAATGCTCAGCTGCAGGAGGGGGCTAGCGACACTACTGGGACGTCTGCCATGGGCGCCTGGACCCGTCGCTGGCTAAGTCACTGCCCCAAAATGGCGGTCTTGAAACCCTCCTTCCCGGGCTCTCCTTTAGAACCCCGCTGGTGTGTTTATCCTGCTCCCCCAAGTGGGGGCCTCCTCCGGTGCTGTCACTGGCCGGTAGAACCGATCCCGGGCCACCAACTAGCCTCACAGCCGCATCCCCACAAGGCCCACCAAGCCGGCCTACTAGTCCGTCCCGCAGCTCTTAGGGGTTAGGCCTCTGCTCCGATCTCCGCTGGCAGCAAGCTGGCGGCCTCACCTCTATCCGTTGCAGCAGCTCCCGGGTCAGCTCCGTAGCCCCCCCCTCAGCCTCCTGCGAGCACCCGAGCTCCGCAGTGCCCGGCCTCCTCTGGGCCTTCGCGGTCCGCTAGGCCTGGTTGGGGGGAGACGGGGCCCGAGCCCGGCCGCTCCGTCACTCGCCTTCTGCCCCGACCGCTCGTTAGGCAGCTGTACCCTCCACTCATGGGCCACGCCGGGCCCCCAGCGCAATTTCCCAGCGGGGGAGCGTAAAAGTCTGCTCATGGGCCCGCAACTGCCTCCGTGCGGGCCCAAGGTCCGGTACGCTGCTCTCTCAAGATGCACCGCTGCACCCCACCAGGCTCCTGCAGCTCCAGTCTCACTGCTTCGACAGCACCAGCCATACCAGTGTCTCTGCTAAGGGCCGCCGCTGTCTCCAGGCAGATCGAAGATCCGGACTCCTCCTTTACCGGACTCTCTCCTTCCCGCCTGCAGCTCCCAAGCGTTCCAGCGCAGCCCTGTTGGCTCTGCGCGCTGTCCGCTCACGTCAGGGTTGGCGTCTGAACATAAGCATATACAGACGCTGTCTCCGCTCTAGGCTGGCAGGCCCCCACCGGTACTGGGACCTCTCCAGCCCCTAGATATGAGCCGACAGTGGCTATAATAACGGCCCTCGGGCCGGTGCTGTTTCAGGCCGTCGGCGGGAGCTCGGGAGCAGTATGTCTGCTCACTCCGCCATCTTGGCCACGCCCCCAGAGTAGGTATTTTTAACGTTGTAAGATATTTGAACTTACTGATATCTGTGGGTGTGGTAATTTCGCAAAATTCTGCTGTATTTCACAAAAGTACGGCAGTACATAGTGATGACATGTCATTATGTAAGTGCCTAATGACTGCCTTTCACAAAAGTTAAAGGCTGCCATGTGTTAAGTACACTTTGGCTGTGTTCTGGTTTACGGGTGTAGATACAGATATTAGTTTTAATATTTTTTTCCCTACCTATTACCACTTTATTTTATTACTTGAGAGATTGTAACCATTTTCTGATTTTAGCTGGTGACTGTCACCTTTGGACAGGGTTGATGTGTTTGAGGTAAAGGAGGAAGATGAATCCTGGTGGATTCCCTGATTGGACATAACTCGTTAAAAAATGGTCTCAAGCTGCACGCCAGTTGAAGTCCCCGATTCTGGAGTTTGGGTTGAGGGGTGCAAAAGGTAGAACCAAATCAGATAGAATGGGAGCCAACACTTTCAATAGAATAAATGGCAAGAGTCATATTGATTACACTCTGATAGACTTGAAGCTCTGGCATATTGTTGATGACATGGTTGAGTGCAAAATCTGATAGCGACCGCAACCCACTTTGCATCAGCCTGTTGTTAACATGGGGTGGTTTACACAGTTCGTCTCAAGTGCGGCAGCTAACCCGTGATGTGATACGATCTAATAACAAACACCACCTTAAGTGGCAGCAATTGGTTCCACACGAAGATTAGCTCCATCTTATCAACCAGGAACTGCTAGAATGCATGTCGGTGTTTGCTGCTCTGAGCATGGAGTTAGGAGGGTTGAATGCAGTTCCAGTCACCCATTCCTATTTTTCCGAGCAGTTGGTGTCGCATTTTACTGTGTCTACACCCAAGTCCAACCTTAGATCAAACAAAAGAGAACCCAACTCTTGGTTTAACCGGGAGTGTAGACAGTCAATAACTCAACTTTCCCTGGCTATTAAATCTAAGGATATGGCCCTCATGAAAATTCAAAGAATGTACTATAAGCAGATAGATGGCTGCTGATCAAGGAAGCGTGTAATTGTAAAGACCACAACAGGTTTTGGTCATTGGTTGCATGGGGCGACATACGGGGGAGACCTCTCTTGAAAATCAAATTTATTTCTGTCTGGTACCACCACTTAAATTCCCTTTACCCACTCCCTAACCGCTCCACTTGCATTAGCCCAGGCCGTTAACAATGACGTCTTCGCCCTGGGCGACATCCAGACCTCGGAGTCCATTGTCTGAGCCAAAGCCCCAGGCCCTGATGGCATTCCTTGTGATCTCGACCCTCTCATGCAGGAAAATTGATCACATTATATCTTGTTACTGGCAGGGGCGCCCCAGTTCCTGGGTCATGGAATGGTGCAAAGGGAATGTCTCTATTTAAGAAGGGCGATAGGAACCAACACTGTAATTATAGGCCTATTAGCCTTCTTGACGCTTTCCTTTCCCTTAATGTCAAAAGGGTTCTCATATTTTATCTAGACAAAACTAAAGATGCTAGATATACTGATAAACTGATCGACTGTTTGTTAATTATGTCCTAGATAAACTAGATTGGGCTCTTCAAAATAGTCGATTTCTTGGTGGATTATCTCCTTTTTATTACAATGTCACCCTAATGCCAACAAGGCTTTTTCTGTTGGACGCAGAGCCCACTCCGCAAGAGGCACCACTGCTAGTGTTGCATAAAGAACGTTTCAAACATAGACATGTAGAGTGACTACTTGGAGCTCTGTACATACTTTTGAGGTAAAACTCTGGACTGAAAAAATGGGCCCATGTTTTAAAAACAAACAGTATCAGAAGTCAGGGCTGAAATATGGAACAATGGCTGAAATACAAGTTCTAAAGGCACAGGTGAGTTCCAGGATGAAACGTGGAGCCCAAACTCTAATGGCATCTCAAGAGGCAGAGGTGAGAGCTAATGATGGAACTAGGGAACTCGGCTATTACCGCAGCTATAGTGACTGAAAAGAATGCTCATAACTTTTTAAAAAGCTCAAACGCTAATGTCAGCATTAAAGGCAGACGCCAGGGCTGAAATATGGAGCTCATTGCAATAATTTCAGCACTACGAAAAAGGCTGTGAGCTTGTGATTGAAATGTATAGCTTAGGCTTTAAAGGCAGCTCTAGTGACAGACGAGAGTTCAGGGCTGAAATACGGACCAGCTCCAGAGATGGAGGTAAAGGGTAAGGGCTAATCTTAGCTCTTGAGACAGAGTTAAGGGCTCAGGGCCGGAGTATGAGACGACAGTTTAAGATTACAGTATTAACATACTGGCAGATGCATCAAAGTAAATACCGGGAGCAAATGGGCAGATTCTCAGAATCTGCTCCTTTGCTCCCGGTATTTTTGCATTTGGGATGCATCATCCCAAATGCAAAAATCGCAATTTAAGGAATCTCTAAATTGAGATTCCTTAAATTGCGATTGCATTTAAGGAATCCCAAATTGAGATTCCTTAAATGCAATGCATGAAAGTAAAAAAAATAGCGAATTCGCTAATAGGGGGAGCAAATTACCATGAAGTTGGACTTCATGGTAAGTTGCTAAAACTTTGAAAAAAGCACTTTTGTGCATTTTTCAAAGTTTCATGTTGGCACACACATGCCCTTAGGGCATGTGTGTGTGCAACATATGTGCATAGATCAATGTCAGGGGTGCAACAGGGTGTCATTTTGACACCCTTGCACCCTTGAAATTGCATGAGCAATTTGCGAGTACCTACTGGTACTCGCTAATTGCTCATGCAATCTCCAATACATTCCTATGGGCCAGTAGGCCCATAGGAATGAATGGGACAGCATTCCTTAATTGCAACTAGCAATTTGCGAGTAGCAATTAAGGAATGTTAAGGAATCGCTATTTTAATAGCGATTCCTACATGCATAGGCTTTTGCTATTCCTAAATAGCGATTCCTTAAAAATCGCTATTTAGGAATAGCAAAAGGCTACGTTGATGCATCTGCCAGATAGGTTCTTAAACCAGCTGTAGAGACTAAGGTGATAGCTTGGGACAAGAGAACAGGACATAGGCTCAAACATCAGGCCTCGAGAAAGAAGTACACAGATGATAATGCAATGTAATATAATTGCCTTGCTCTATGACCTTCTGATAGAATCTTGCATTTTCCGTTTTTTGTTAAAGTTAGTATGGTGGAGTACCCCTGTTATATTTTTAGATGTGATAACTAGGCCTTTCGTCCTTGTTAATCATTCCTCAGTAATTTTAAGTGGCCCACCATGGCTCCAGGTACAAGTTGCACAGTACTTGCAGGATGCAATCCTTGCACCAGTAATTGTCAATTCTGTCCAATTATGAGTTAAACCCTACAGCATATGGAATTACTACATGGAACGGGTTCACCAGGACTCCCCATGGTGTCCCTTTACCACTGGGTTTAACATGCTTATTTACCACCTACTCGGAGGGGGAAGGATGAGATGAGGAGAGGGCAGAAAGAAACGGAAAAAGTTGGCTGGCGGATCATGTAATGCTCCCCTCATGCCTTGTTTAGAGCAAGGGTCATGGAAGGGCTCCTGGCTACAATGCAGTCTTTTCCCACAGTGATATTTACCTGTTGGATTTTGCAGCTGGTAAAATCAGGTTAGTTACCACACCCAGTGAATCCGGGTGCAGGAACACTGGACGGGTCTATAATTTTGTGGAATGGAATTCCACACTTGAATTCCTCTCCGTACAGTTCCCAATTTGGGTCCATGGCTTTTATATCGACACCTTGCAAGTAAGCTGATTAGGCAGAAAGAACATGACACAGTGAGGACCAAGAAGCAATGGAAAACAAAGCTTCCTTTACCTGTAAATGTTTTTGGGATAACTTCAGTGATTAAATTGTGTAATATCTATTGAGAACAATATTCTAAATCTTTTGAATTGTGCATTAACAGTTCCAATACCTTTTTTGTTTTGAAAAAAACTGATCTAGAACAGAAAATTCAGACCTTCGGGCGCCTCTGGTTTGAAAGGGAACGGCAGGGGTCTTCTATGCTTTGGAATTGAGGAACAGGCAAACGGCCAGAGAATAAAGTCAATCTTCCAAATATTTCTGACACTTGAAAGAAATAGATGTGTGCAATTGGTTAGTAAGCACATTTAAAAACTGCTTGAGCCAGTATTTGTCTTTAATTGATACTCATTTGAGACTCCATAGTGTCTAAACTGAATTCTTTGAGATGTATGGATTTTATCATCTGAGCCCTGAAGTGTTCTTGTAATAGAAACGTATTAAAAGAGGTTTCCACTGGGTACACTATGATTGCGTGTTTCCCCCAAAAATATTTTAACACTTGTTTTACTTAAAAAAATCTCTGCACATTTTGCTGCAGCCTTCTACTGTGTGAAATAAAAGTTTTAAATAGTGACTTGCATATTCAGAGTGCTTTACTTCACAGGCTGGGAGCTCGAATCTCTATAAATGCGCATGTCACTATTTCCCAGCATACCAACCAGAATTCAGTTTTGTGACTGTCCGGTCCCAGTCTATGAAGCACTTGCCGAGTGCATAGCTACCCTTAGTCATCCCAGTGCTAATAGTGCGACTAAGACTAATCAGAGGGATTTAGAGTGAAATATTCTGGAAGAGCCAGGTCTTTAATAGTTTCCAAAAGGGAAGTTCCTTTTTGGCTGATGGCAGCGAATGGGGACGGCTGTTTCATAATTTAGCACATTATAGGCAAAGGACCGGCCTCCATATTTTGCTCTTCTAAATATACAGTTGGTCCTTGACCAAATGTGAGTTGGAGGATCGCAAACTTTTTCCAGGGGAGTACGGATATAACAAGTAACGAGAGACCAAAGGCCCTTTATCAAGGAGTGCCCTGTGGGCGATACAAAGTGATTTAAATATGACCCCCCTCAGCCACCAAGAGCCAATGGCTGGAGCGAAGGGTTTGGCGGGCAGATTGATGTATGGGTTTGTCATACAGTATCTGAGCAGCAGAATTCTGTACCACCTGCGGTTTCCTTATTGTGGCTTTTGGAGCTCCCTGAAAAAGTGAGTTGCTGTAGTCCAGGCAGGAAAGACAGCTCCTGGACCACCATACTCTTCTAAGTGGGAGGGAGTAGAAGGAGATTTGTTTGGAGCATTCTCAGCATGGCGTAGCAGATGGCTGCAAGCTTTACTGCTAGGGAGTCAAAATTCAGTGATTTATCCGGCACATTCCCGGGCTTTTTATAGCTGTTTTCGGGGCAGGAGGGGGGGGGCCTAATCAGCTCAGTCAGTCCAGACTCATAGGAGAGTTAGGGTTATTGCCGACGATCATGAGCCACCCTTTTGTCTCCATTTATTTTAAGGCAAGAGCTATTCATCCAGCTGGCAACTTTCTCTAAGCAGGGTCCTAATGAGGAGGAGTGTGTGTCTTGGTTGTGGGTAATGGAAAAGATCAATTGAGTATCGCCTGCATAAGATATCATCGAAATCCCAAAGGAATGGCCGATATCTGCAAGTGGCCGCTTACACAGATGAAAATGAGTATCGAGGGCTCAACGACTAGCTCTGAGGTACTCTGCATTTTCAGTGGAATATGTCTGAGGTACAGCCACCATCAAAGACCTGAAGGACCTGTCTTCAAAGAAGGACTAGGCCAGTAGAAGGCTTGTCCCAAAATTCCAGCACTCTGTAATCTATCAGCAAGAACCTCATGATTTATCGTATCAAATGCTGAGCTTCGATCTAGGAGGATAATGGCTGCCGGGCCTCCTTGATCTAGCAGCCCTTTGCCTTCTGCCACTGTCAGACGGACGGTCTCTGTGCCTTGGTAGGGTAGAAATATAGTCTGGTTACACAGACAGGTGTCTGCAGTGATCACATTAACTAACAGAGCTTTCATTAAAAAATGCATTTTCCGCCATCAACTTTAACTTAAAATTTATTTTTCATTTAAGGTGTGTGAGTTGTATTTTGTTATGTATGTACCTGGCAGAATTTGTTCTGTTTTTGTATCCACCTCTCTGGACCCATTGCACTCTGGATCACAGTTCCCAGGTATTTCGTTATGCACTTCAGCTGATGGATTATGTAAAAAACTTTGAGTGAGGCTCTCATTAAGTCCCCATCTCCAGCACACATCAGGTAAAGAATTGTGTGTCCTGGAAGCTGCAGAAACCCGGGCCAAGATACAACGGGGAGGTAGGAAGGGTTCAGAAGCCCCTTTAGCCCAAAGGGCATTGGGTGCCTGAGTAGCACCTGCTATTTCCAGCATTTAGAAAAGGTAGAAATGCGGTATGAAGCATTAAATAAAATAAAGCAACAAATAATTATATAACCAGATGTCACAATACGACATTTCTACCTTAATTTAAATTTTAAATAACTTTCCAGTAACGTTTCAAGTTTTGGGAGGCCTGAAAGCACTAGGAGATAAAATAAACCACAACTAAGCCTTCTACTCTGTCATACTTACTTTAATTTACTTTTGCTAGTGATCGCAAACTCATTGCTAGATAGTTATTGCCACTTCGCTTTCTATGTCTTGTAATTAAATGCTGATAGGGCTAGCACTCGTCTTTTGATGTACATGGAGTGTCGCATTACACCCCTGCTAAGTGTGTTGTTTTTTTTGGTTAACATAGATTGAATGTGAAAACAACAAATTTCACACCTAATTTTTGACACCTGAAATACGTAATTGCAGGTCATTAAGGAAGGTGCTGACGCCGCAGTAATTGGAAAACTAAATTCTTTAAGCAAAGAGGGCACATGTAGCTGCAAACGTGTTTCTGAGTGCAGTAGCGGCCCGTCCTTAATGGTGGAGGAGCATCGCCCCACTGCTCAGAGCCAGCAGCTGAAAAATAAAATGATAATTAAACAATTTTATTATAATTTTATTCTTTAAGTGATTAGCTGAGCCTGTGAGCCGTGCCTGTGTAGGGATGGGCCGGGCCATGGCAGGGCGGAGGAGTGGTGGGCACTACAAGTGTACATGTTGATTTGGCCAGCCGTCTTAGCCAGGTGGAGAAACGGCACAGACTCCCTGAGCGAGTGTGTAAGTCTTTAAAAAATATTATTTTATTATTTCTTATTAATCCCCACACATCCCACCACTGTTTGTTTACTGAAGCAGCGAATGTGTGTGTAACTGAGCAGTGGAATGCTTTGTTGTGTAAACCAGCCTGCATCTCCAGCCCAAGCAGCCTTGTGCAGGGCAGAAAACAGGAGTCGGAGTAGGCTAAACTCCGTCAGCACAATGGGTGTTGCACGCTGACAGTGTAACCTTGATGGACAGCTCATCCAAGCAAATTCATACCAAAAACAACATATTAAAACCAATGGTTGAAGAGGCCTGCGCTAAGCCCTCTATCTCTATACATACACACCTCCTTTTGAGATATTGATGGCAAGAGCAGCCTAACAGACAGGACTTAGCCAGTGCTCGTTCAGTGTTGCGTGTATCTACCAGTAGACTTTAAAGGGAAAAGAATGAATTTGATTACTCGTTATATTATCTCGCAAGACTTGTCAGAACCTCTTCTAATTAAGTTTGCCCCGAATTCTGCCCTCGTGTAGCTTTTTGAGCATCAATACACTCGGGAAACGGCCTTTACAACGAAGCCGTTTCCCCGAAATCTTTAACCACGCATGCAGTACTACGCATGCGTGGTTACCACTAATGCCTTTACCACGTATACCTTTACTACGATGTTTGTAGTAAAGGCATATGTGGTAAAGGTAAAAAGAAAAAAAGGGGGGCTTGGGGGGGTCTCCCCCCCAAATAAAACAACTCACCATAAGTCACGTCGGCGTCAGCGTCGTTAAAGAGAAATCGGAAAAAAATGCCGTTTTCTCTTAACGACGTATGACGTCACCACGCAATTATTCGAGGAAAAGTTTATCCGTGGTAAACGAATTCCGTTGTAACGCATGCGTGGTAAAGGCATGCGTTGCAACGGAATTCGTTGTATCATCATATATTCCAATACACTCTTCAGATGTGTTTTTTTTTTTTTTTTTTTTTTTTTTTACAGGATATCAACAAAAAAGGAGCGACGTCGTTCAGTTTGCTGAAGCTCTGCGAGGGCCATAACCGTAAGCAAGCTTCCGCCACCTTCTACAGCTTCCTGGTCCTCAAGAAACGTCTGGCCCTGGAGCTGGAGCAGCGCGCTCCCTACGCGGACATCATCGCCACCCCAGGACCAAGATTCAGCACTGTCTGATGTGCGTGGAGAAAGAACAACCCTTCCAACGTACAGAATTGTCATAAATATAAACTTACATACACTGGATCAGCCTTTCTTGCATACCATTTGTGCATTCATCTAATGAGCCTTCATTGAAGTAAGATTAGTCTTATCCTCGTTTCAAAGGTTTGATTTACTTTTATTTAAAGCTCTGCCTCCAGAGCGTGATAAGAACTGCTATTCCAGTCCCTCACCCATAGTTGAGTCAAAGGTATGTTAAAGAGCTTGTAATTCCAGCTGTCTATAAATGACCCCCAGTAACATTACCATCAGACTGTAGGTATGCATCTAATTTTGAAACCTGCAAAGAGCGTGTAAAAGCCGCAAACAACTAATGACACTTTGTACGTTACGGCGATGATGCAGGCACTGGTAATACATAAAACTGTCACATTATTATAATTTATATTTAATGTCGATGCTAACCTCCGCATTCACGAAACCTTATTCCTGATTTAGTATGACCAAACAGCTCGTGGCAAGACATGAAACGTATTCTAATTATATTGAACAAAAAGAGACGAAGCACTGTAATGGTTGCATTTGCTAGGTTTGTTTTTCATTTAGATGTGGCATCTTTCAAAAAAGCAAGTGACCATCTTGTGCTTTTTTTATGTTTGTCTTGGGAGAACATTGTCAGTGTTGAGTCAACTTTACTGAAATGTTAAATTATAACGTGCATCATTATTTTTTATTTAACTGCAAAATATAAATAGTGTACATTTGTGTTTAGTATTAAATTATATATTAAATTAAATGTAAAAAATACTGTTCCATGATCATGCTTTCGTCACTTAGCAAAAATAATAGTACTTAACGCCTTAACTGCGGCGCGGCGTTCTAAAGGGTGGGCGGGGCTGCGTTGGCCGACGGCAGCACTAGGGAGGTAGTGCTGCCGTCGGCAGCACGGAACGGGTTAAATATGCACACAAAAAATGTAAGTATTTATTGCTATTTGTTATGCCTGTCGCATTTACTTAACCAAAAGACAATGGAGAGAGGTACATTGTGAAAGACCAGCATAAAGTCACTGAGTAATTGGAGAGGAACCTGGTTTGTGCATGGTTAATGCATGGTGATTCAGTGTTCTTTAAAGAGGGGAAGTCTTGAACTCGTTCCTAGAATGGAGCAGCCTTGATGTGGGCCTGATGCATATAGGGATGTTGTTCCATATCCTGGGTGCATAGATGGAAAAGGTTTCTTGTCTTTTTTTTTTGTACATGAACTACTGGAAATATGGACCTTAACTACAAGATAAACGGGGCTAATAGTCGTGATGGCTTTGTATATGATGCACCTAGTTTTGAAGGTGGCGTGGGCCGGCAAGCAAAGCCAATTGAGATCTATCAATATGGCGGGTAATTTTATCATATCTCTTCAGGCCCGAGATGAGGCATGCTATGGTGGGTCAAAAGCCCGTAAGGAGTTTCACTGTAGAGCCTGGAAGGCCATTAAATAGGGCCTTAACACCTTTCAGATGCTAGAGTACAAGGGCTTGAACAGCAGTTCTGAGTTCACCTTCTGGAAGAAACAGTTTGATTTTCTTTAACCCCTTCCATGCTCATGACGGAACCACGAGCCACGGGTGCGCTGTGCTGGTGACGGAGTGGTTCAGTCACGGCGCGGCCGCCCCGCCCACGCTGCAGGAATTCCGCGCCTGCGCGGCAGTTTTATTGAGCGGGCGAGGCCGGGACGGAACCACTCCGTCACAAGCACAGCGCACCCGTGTCTCGTTTCGGAGTGGTTCCATCACTAGAATGGCGGCGATGTGCGGCACCCCAGCGCCGCGGCGGAATTACCGCCGCGGCCAAAGGGTTAAAAGAGAGAACTGGTACCAGACTGTCTTTGTCTTTTAAGCAGTTTGTTCCTTGAGGTTGAGATTGTTGTCCTGGATGAATCTAAGTGACTTGGTGTACGGTGATTGTTGGGGTTCGAAGTTCACACGGTCCATGTCATTGAGCCAGGTTAGTACTGTATGTTTCGGTGGTGTTCTTGGCAAATAACAGAAATTCTGTCTTGGTTGCGTTGAGCTTCTGGTAAGTGCTGAACATCTAGGTCTGGCGTGATATTCAAGCAGTTTTTGAGGCATTGGATATCTGGAGCAGGGGAGACCTTCAAGTAGAGTTGTGTATCATCAGCACATTGGTGAATCTTGATAAAATCAAGCGGCTCCATTTAAAGGTTAAATATGGTAAGACACAGTGTGGAACTGTGAACTCTACACGTGAAAGAGGGATCTTTTGTGACCTTGAGGTGCCCATGTGAACTAAGTGGTGTTGGTTGGAAAAGTAGGAGGAGAACCACTGAAGGACATTGCTGATGAATCCCATTCAAGACCCGAAGGTGTGTATGAGGGTGGGATGCTCAACTTTGTCAAAAGCAGCTGAAAAGTCCAGAAGTAAAGAAAAGAAACAATTTAAATGTAATTATTTAGAAACCCAAAGCTGAATTCTGAGCTTTTAAAATACATTGATTTCTGGTGGTCTTTCTTGATTGAAATGAAAGCATAAAAAGTACACACCTTCCAATTTATGGATTGGCTTCTCACTGGAATTAGCACTGTGTGAAGTAGGAGCAAATGATTGTCTTCATGTTTCTGAATGAACAAAAGGCACAAGGGTGGCTAGAGAGATTATAGGTATGTTCAAAAGGTATGTCAGTAAAAACAGTCAGCGAAGTAAAATCGCATGTAAACGAGGGAGCTTTATGTTGAATTGTTTTGTTATGCCTGCTACCTAGAACATGGGTTTTGTAAGCTACTTATTCACTCATCTGTTGTCAAAGTGATGAAAACTAGCTTAGTTTCCTCACTGCGTTGACATCCGAGCAATTAATCTGCCCCCTAATCCAAGACTCTAAAGGCACAAGCAAGATAGCTGATTGGTGGTTAAAACTCTGCCAGCCTGCCTTCTCCAGGCTCGCTTAGGTCATCTGCAGATCTCTGCAGACTTCTGTCGGTGCTTCTGCTGTTAGTGAACTACAGGGTGTGGTGGTCAGGACACCAGATTGACGATTTTTAAATACTATGGCTAGTGTGGTTGCAACCTATCCAGCATGTTGGTGGAAAGTGCAAGGACGGCAGGATTTTATTTTATTTTATTAAATATTTGGAGAGGTGGGTGGACGGTGGTATTGGTGGTAGGATCTCGGTTATATTTTGCTATTTTGCGGGAGAAGTTAATGTACCTGGAATGTCAGGGCCTGCTACATAGATACATTTAGGGCGAGGAGACTCGAGGAAGTGAGACCATGTTGTACATTACCCCACTTGACTCCTGCCTCAGCAGGGAAGAGGTTTTGAGAGTCATACATAAGGTACAATTGTGTATTGGTAGTTATTAATAATGTGGTGTTTTCCACTTCAGAGTCACAGTTGACAACAGTGAAGATGCTCTCGTTGCCTGACGTTACTTGGAACCAGTCATTGAAAAACAACATAGTAATTAATAGCAACCCAAGTATTCTCTTTACTACTCATTTAAATATGGGTCATTCATTTATTTTTCTCCAGTTTATTTTGATTCCTAGATCTAATTTGTTGGATCAGTGTGTGGGTCTGGGTATGTAACCTTTACAACGAAACTTTTACAACGTCCTACCATTACAACGCAACTTTTACAACGCAAACTATTACAACGCATTGCTCGGGGGGGCGCTCTAGGATAGGGAATAGGTTAATTTACTATCCAATAACCTTCCCTACTATCCACGGGGACTGGAGTTGGAATAGTAAATTAAACTATTCACTATCCAGCACCCCAAAGCGCTATGCGTTGTAATGGTATGCGTGGTAAAAACCGCGTTGTAAAGGTAGGCGTTGTAAAAGTATGCGTTGTAACGTCATACATCCGTGGGTCTGCCATGTGCCTGTTTGTTTAATTACTGCATTCAATATGGGGTATACATGCAAACTCCTGCTTTTTTGAATTTCCACTTCTTTGAAACACCTTTCCTCTTTTCGCCCCACCATACCAGTAAATGTAAATGTAATTTGTACTTGTAAAGCACACTAATACCCATGGGTGTCCTGGCGCTGTAACGCATACCGCTGTGGAACCCTTCCTGGCTTTTCCCTGTGAAATGTCCACTCCTGGGCACCCCCAAGGTGAAGCCAGGCATCCCAGCGCTGTTGAGGCCGTTGTGGGGATTAAGCAAGCTATTGCCCAGAATTGCAGAGTGGGACCCATGATTAGAATAGGCACCGAGGCGAGAATTATCAGGTCCGAGGAAATTGAGCCCAAGACCCGCCGAGGCGGGAATTGAACCCTGGTCCCGGGCCAGACCTCTGCATCAGGGTCTGACACTCTAACCACTGACCCACACTTTTCTACAGGTAGAATTGGTTGCTTCTGTCAGAATAATACAGTAACAAGCAAGAAACAAGAAATATCTACACTGTACAAGGACAGATGTTATTTGAACAATGTGTTGGCAAAAGGAGAAGCTGCATGTTTCCAGTACTACATTGGACTGTGACCAAATGTGTATGTAGACCCTTAGTATATGAGAGAGTAGCATACTTTGAAGAGCATATAGGCTCCATGAGACTGTTTTTTTCTTATGCAGGTACGGCAGAGTCCCAAACACCCCAGATCTCTCCCTCTGTCCCCCTCTCCCCATTTGTTGGAACTTGGGGAGGTCCATGCCAAGGAACAAATACCTACCATCTTACAAACACAGGGGGATGTGATCTCCTGGGACAGTTTTTACAGTGAGTGAGGAAAACTGCAGAAAACATGGAAGGAGCAGAGAATAGAGTAAGGTGATTTGAGGGTTCCCTCTCCCTACCACAATCACCGCTTACCACTCATGAGGGTATCACTTTTTCTGGATGCTACTGGCATCTGGGGGAGAGTGAACTCTACTGGATGTGGAAAAGAATGGTGGAGAGTGGATTTGCCAGCTTTCTTGAGAGAGGGCTGACTGGCATGCTGATAGTATCTCGGGGCCTGACAGGATTCTCAAAGGGACAGGAGAGTTGACCCCTATAACCTCAAGATCATAAAAAGACCAAAAGCAGCTATTTTGTGAAGGACCACTTGACCAGTGCGAATTGGAACTGAATTGACCTATGTGTGGTATGTGAGCCCTTGCTGTAAGTTAGTGGTTGAGCCCATCACATCTTATTGCAATCTACTTTCCCAAGAGCTGTTTGGAAGTCTAATGGTTTTAGGTGCCACACAGAGGACCGTGGCTATTGCTTGGGAAAGTGAGGACAAGTCTGGTTCTTACACAGACGCATGGGGCCAGAAGAGTATGCAGCATCCAGGAATCTGCAGCTGGGGATTCTCTAAAAAAAACTCTGAGGTTCAGGAGGTGTAGAGTGCACCAGCCTTTAAAATGTTTCTGACCCTGAGCTGCTGATCTCTGAAAGAATGTGCTGGTAACTGGTCTTTACTTTTGGAAGTAATAATGGCCTCAGATGGTTAATTTTGCGTAATGCGTGAAGGATCTCATTGATTTTCATACGTAAATCGAGCTTTATGTGTATTTAAAACTATAACTTATTGACTTCTCAAGCTTATGTAATTTTCTTTATTTTTTAAGACAAAATTGTTTCTTTCTACTAAATTTGTTTTTAATTTTACTGATTGTTTTATTTACTCTATTGGTACTGTTTGAATCCTATACTTGCATTTTTCTTTAGCACACCTTTTCTACTTTGCACCACAATGAAATTGTATTTACCTAAGAACATGCTAAATTACAATGGTGGGTGGGAGCTCTCCCCTGAAATACTAATCTGGATTATTGCACTTTTTTTATTAGAGAAAATACTCTTTGCCTTCTGTAGTATGCGAGGGCACAATTTCAAATTTGTTATATAGACGTTGGCCAGTCAGTCGCTATAGAGGGAAAAAAACTCTTTACCCAGTGAAACATGGCTAATTCCAAAATAGTAAGTTTTAACAAAATGAAGCGGTGTGTGGGTGCAGCATGATACATGCGGCGTAAGAGCTATCCAATGATTATACTGTATGGTAGTGTGTGTACATGGATTACTTTTTTAAATCAATAGTAAAATATTTTATGGACACCGGAGATTTTCTATACGAAAGTTTAAGCATTTAAACTTAATACTGAAACTGTAATACCTTTCATAAATGATGTGCAAAACCTGCATACATCATTCAGGACTAGATAATATCCAGTGGATGCTCTTAAAGGAAAGTTTACCGAAGGCTTGTAACATTTTTCTAATCCAACTCTTACATTTTTAGCTTGCATCACAGGTTCTCCAGATTTCAGGATGACTACTATTTATAAGTACAGCAAAGGGGTCCATGTGGCCTCATCCCATGCATACCACTTGAATACACTAACTTGATAAATATGTAGGAACGTATTTGATAATGCTAGTTGAGATACCTTGATATTTGTAGCTTAGAAAGGAACAAATCAGAAACAGAGGACCTTTCACCGGACACTCAGTCCTGTAAATCCCACTAACACTTTACTCTAAATATTGGAACTGGAGCCCACTAGCTTTATGTGAATGTCTCGTATCTGAACCATCTTTCTATATATTTTGTACCTGTCCGTAATATTTAGAGTAAACTGTTAGTGGGATTGGAGCGGAAAGGTCCACTCAACGTCCCAGTCATTTGTAAATACCTATGATACGCATGAAATAGGAACTGGGGGAGAAAATATAGAGAGAAGGGTAAGAGAGAGAGACACTCAACTGGAATCACCCTCAAATGGATTTTTCTTGGGCATGGGTAAGTAAAAGAAATGTAGACACCATGGGCTCAAACAATCTTCAAGAACCACTTAACCAGTTAGATGGATCATCACACATAGTCTGAATGGTGTGTAACTACCAGTGACAACAGCATTAGGAGAGGTTAAACTGGGCTTAGCTGTCTTATGAGCGGAAGCCGCTATCTGGAGATTAAGACCAACCAATAAATCAACTGGAAACCGTCTGAGAACCCAAAATTCTAAGAAGACTAACTGCACAGAAGTGGATACCTGGAGACACAGCAACATAAGAAACAAATGGGGCAATCTCTATCCATGAAGGAACCTAAAAGGGTAAAAACATCAAACCTGGGTAAAAGCAATAATCTGGCATCAAACTGAGCAAAGAATATAAATCCACAATCAAACATGCCAGGTGTCTGGCGTCCATTGTGGTCATCCACAAAGACGGAAAGCCCCGGGAACATTGTTCGTCATATCGGCCGATCTCGCTTCTGAATGTGGAGCCTAAGGTTCTTGCTAAAATTTTGGCGAACCGCGTGATCACGGTGATCGGCGAATTGGTGCACCCTGATCAATCTGGGTTTATCCCCCACTGTAACACTGCACTCAATCTTTGCCGTCTACACAGTGTTCTGGCGAGGGCGGGGTCTCTTGCGGAACCGGCCATTTTGGTTTCCCTTGACGCCTCGATGGCCTTCGACACGGTGGAATGGCCTTATTTGTGGGCTGCCCTCGCTAAATTTGGCTATGGTCCTAAGTTCATTGGATGGGTTAAACTGTTATATGAACAACCGCTTGCGCAGGTGGTGGTTAACGGAAGGGCCTCGGCTCCCTTTGTCCTCGGACGTGGCACAAGACAGGGCTGCCCTTTGTCGCCTCTCCTTGTTGCGCTTGCTCTTGAACCCCTTGCCGCGTGGCTCCGCTGGGAGCCCTCGCTCCAGGGCATACGGTGGTCTCCTACCTTTGAGGATCGGGTATCACTTTATGCTGATGATATTCTATTGTACCTCACTTCTCCCCGTAAGTCATTGGTAGTCCTGTTTGATGTCCTGAGCTCTTTCGGGAAGAATTCTGGTTTGGTTATTAACTGGACTAAATCCTGTATTTACCCGCTTGCGGGTGGACAACCTTCTCTGCCTCGCTTCTGCCCTATACCTGTCTCCAGTGGTGGTTTCAAATACTTGGGGATCTACATCTCTATGGACCCTAAGGTCCGATTTGAGCATAATCTACTGCCTCCGCTTGCCCGACTTCGGTCGGATGTGGCGGCATGGTGTGGACTGCCTCTTTCCCCCCTGGGGAGGGCGGCCCTGTTTAAAATGATGTCTCTTCCCCGATTCTTATACGCACTCCAGAACACGCTGAACCTGGTTCCAGCTGGCTATTTTAGTGAAATCGAGGGTCTCCAGAGGAAATTGATTTGGGGCGGGAGACCGTGTATAGCGCTGGCGAAATTGACTTTTCCCTGGTATGATGGTGGGATAGCTTTACCGGATGTCAAACGTTATTATTGGGCGTCCCAGTTGAGTGCTATTAATCACGCCATGTATGGCCCTGTCCCTAATCCCGCTTATGATATGGATAAGTGGCAACTCCCGGTGGGCGATTATAATAGAGCGCTTTATTCCAAGAGTGACAGGAGGTATTTGACAGGCCCCACTGCAGTGGCACTGCGTGTCTGGGGTAGTGCAACATCGGCCACGGGTTGGACTGATAAACTCACTAAGGCGACTCCTCTCTATGCATCTGAGAGATTGGGTGGTCTCTGGTCCTCGAAGGGATTCGATAGGTGGGACCTTATCGGTATCAGCAAAGTGGGTGATCTTTGGGCCACCAATAGAGTCAAAACTTTTGACGAGTTACAACGGGAATATAAGCTGAGTGATAGGGAATATTTTCGATACCTTCAGATCCGCCATGCGCTCGATTCAGTTTTCCCTGCTGGCACCTCGATCCCTGAGTCTTCTCCCTTGGAGGATAGAGTGCTTGATGGACATGTCCCCGACAGCACTATCTCCCTCATATACAAGAAACTTATTAATGTCCGTTCGGACCTTCTTATACAGCTGCGTGAGGCATGGACTGGTGACGGGCTGGAGCTAGACGATGAAGACTGGCAGGCTGCAGTCTCCTCCCCAAAGGAAGTTGCTATTCCGGCGCGTCTCCGACTGGTGCAGCTAAAGATTCTTCATCGCACCTATGTCACGGGTCCACGATTGATGCATATGGGTTACTCGATGGATGGGCTATGTCGGCGTGGATGTGGTTTGCTTGCTACTTTCCTCCATATTATATGGGAGTGCCCGGAGGTAGTGGTTTTTTGGACTTGAGTGCATGAGGTGATGGGAGAGGTGACGGGCGTCGGGCTACTTCCTGAGGCCCGGCGCTGCTTGCTGAATATTTGGGAACCAAATGACTGCACCGTTGCCCAGACTCAGTGGGTCACACTGGGAAATATTATTGCCAAAAGAGATATTGCTCAACTCTGGGGGTCTCATAGGGCGCCACTGGTCTTGACCTGGGAGGAGAACATGGACTGGTGCATGTTTAGGAAAAAAATTGTATACGTCTCCCGGGGTAGGCCTAAGAAGTGGGGTAGGATTTGGGGTCAGTGGAATTCGTATCGTGGTGGGATTTGTGACCCTCCTTTTGTAGAGTCCCATGATGATACAGGTTATCCCTGATTGTACGTTCCGGTATTTTTGAATTTTTGTTCAATGTAAAATATTGCTCGCTCTTGGTCCCCACACCCCACCTCCATGATTTCCTTATGCTTGCTTTTCGTTGTCCCCCTCATATCACACGTAGCAGCCCTTATATTGGTAAATTTGCCTCTTTTCTTTTTCTTCTGGGTTTTCCTTTTTGTTCCTTGTGTGTTATAAAATGGAAACCTTTTATTCCTCCTCATTTACCAGACGCTCCTAACCACGTCATGCTTTTCCGCTGCCGGACCCTCGGGTTGTCGGCTGATGAGCTGTGTACTGCTTTATTTTTACTGTTTCGTATTACTGACCGGCCTTGGTGGTTGTAGGTCTGTATATGTCCTTATTTTGCTAATAAAGGTTTAAAAAAAAAAAAAAAAAAACATGCCAGGTGTCTTCTCCATGTTTTGGCCTTAAATACTGGTTCTGCCTAATTTCACCCGGGAGTGCACCCTTAACAATGAAGTGAGTCTTTGAAGGAAAAACTTGATTGTGTGGTCTAAGGTTTTTGAGCTTTCAGTTTCAATATACCTTTTCTTCACATTTATCAAGGTATTCCAGGCCTACGTGCAATCTTGTGTCTACATGGTGTATAAGGCTTGACCATACCTTACTAATGCTACTATTGAAGCTTCTGTCTCATCTAGAAAAAAATTCTCTAGCCAGTGATGGCATGCAGCTTCAGCACAATCCCAGCTCCAGGTGTAACCTCATTAGGTGGCAGCTGGTGAATGTCGTCAGTTCCCGTTTTATATCATATCTAACCTACATAGTACAATGCTCTCTGTCTCTCACTGACAAATTGCTTGGCTTTTCATCATTAACTAAATCAAATGTCTCCGCAAAAAGTCTAAGACTTCAAGCCTGGTTGAAGATCCTTCATGAAAGTGTCTCTATCAGATCCTCCACAGAATTTTCATGTGTTTCCTATAGTTGGAACACAACACCGTGACCTGTGATTACTCCAGTATTGGAACTTTCATAGATTCCCATGGCTTGTATCCTTCCCCGTCGTCGGAATGGGAGTCTTGGTAACAATATAACATAGCAGTAGGTACAAAAGAGAAAGAAAAAGGCATAGGCCTCATTCCTTTTTGTAGCATAGCCACCTCTTTTTGCAACAGAAACCAAAGGAAAGCAACAGCCAATCATATTAGCCTCACCCCATAGAACCCTGCTGAGAGAACCTCAGAGCCTCAGATTTTCTACCCCACGTTGTGCTTAGGGAGTCTCCTTTGAGCTCTGCTCACTCCAACTCTAGTTGACTATTTTTTAGCACTTTTTCTTCAGAATTGTTTGGTGTTTCATCTGGAAATGTCTGACAAGGAGCAGAAAGGCCTTTTCAAGGCTTGTTCCACGTGTGGCAAGAAAAGGCTGTATGTGGACCCAGGCATAAGGACTGCATTTATTGCCTGTACCCTGATCACAAGGCAGCGGACTGCAAGATCTGCCGCACCTTCTCTACGAAGACCCTCCGGGACCGTGAGGGTCGCCTCCTCACTTGGCTCCAGAAGCTAAAGTCGAGGAAGGAAACTCAAGTGACAGTGAGGATTCATCATCTGCCTTCCTCGTCTAGAAGGTCAGTGAAAAGGGGTAGGGCTTCCCCTTCACCGTCCTCAGAACGTCCAGTCAAGGCCTCAAAAAAGACTGAGTGAGTGAGTCTGAGACCCGGAGTCCTAGCAAATCTCACCATGGTGCAAAGGAGAGGGAAGGACTATCTTCAGCTACAGCAGTGGTGGAGTCTGCTAAAGCTTTTAAAAAGCCATCTTCTCTAACATCTGAGAAGTCAGAAAAAGATTCCAGATCGTCGCGATGGTGCAGAAGACTTCTAAATCCCAGGTGAAAAAAGTTACACCGTCGACGGGCTCTTCGACGGTACCTTCTAGTCTCCACATGTCAACGTCCGCGTTGACGGGAGCGACGTCGACGGTTACGACGACGAGAGTGTCGACGACTGCAGTGTCGGTGTCGTCGACGAGAGCAGCTACAACGACGGCAGGAGTGTCGACGGTCTCGCCGACGGCAGTGTCGACAACACCCATTTCGTCGTCCACAATTCAACAGTCGACGGTGGATCTTCTGTCGATGACCTCGTCAACGATGGTTTCTCTTGCAACCCCATCGCAGACGGTACCGTCAACGACATCTTCGTCGACGGAGAGGATTACTATTTCCTTAAAGAGGATAACACCTGATATGACGTCTCCAAGGAGGGTTACCCCCTTGCCTCCCGCATTGTTACTTGAGGAGAAGAGGATTCTGACGGGGATGATCAGGACTCTTTTGGCTCTGCCCATAGCCCCTCACAATTGTTAGTGAAATGCCAAAACACTGATTCTGAGGGTGAATACCTTCATGAGTGCTCTTACCAGCAATCCTATAGTCGACAGGAAGGCGCAGGCCAGGAGATGGTATCAGTTCCTTCTTCCCTCTTGGCGGATCTTCAGGGCATGTTGCAGGATTATAAGACCAAACTGCTCCTCCTGCTTCCTCTTTCTCTGCAGTACATGCTGTGCCTGCACCCTCAGCTTCTGCAGTGGTTTCTCCGGGAGAACCATCCCAGATAGTTTCACAGCCGCAGATACCTGGGCCAGGTATACCTCCAGTGATCCAGGATGTACATGATGAGTCCTCGGACGAGGATCAGGGCAATGGCAACAGGTCTAACTAAGGTATAGAGAGTGATGATTATGTGACCCGGACCCAGCTTCACCTACTCCGGACCCAGTGGACTCTCCCCCGGCAGACATTGGGGGATTTCACAAACTGATGGAAAGAGTCTCCAGTAGATTCAAACTTCCGCTGCCTTCAAACAGAGTGCTTCCTTTATGATTTTAAGGAGCCCTACAGGAAAGTAGTCCGGTTCATTCCCAGTGTCAGCCATGTCTGGGACAAGGGTTTAAAGGCAATGAAGAACCCAGCTATGGTGATTCCAGTTTTGGCACGCCTGGAAAAGAAGTACAAAGCCCCTGAGGATAGTCCGGCTTCTTTGATAGGTCAGCCGAAGCTGGATTCGGTAATATCGCAGGCGTCACAGAGAAAGTCACACAATTCTTCTGCACCCCTGACAACTCCTCCTGCTAGAGAGGGCAGGTGCCTTGATAATGCGAAGAGGTTTTCCTCTATGGCAAGTCTTTTGATACGAGCAGCGAATGCGTTGGCGATCCTTGGTAGATATTATGGTGTGATCTCTCACCATATTTGCACCAACTCCCTCAGGAGTCCAAGGTGGAGGCCAAGAATATCCTGCAGGAGGGAGAGGCTACATCTGCAGAGGTGATGGACTGTGCCGTGGATATTGCCACTACGGCTTTCCGTCCGCTGGCAGACGCAGCTGTTCTGCGTCGCCAAGGCTGGCTCAGGGCAACATGGTTCTGGCCGGAGGTCCAGAACAAGATCCTGCACTTCCATTTTATGGTGAGGTATTGTTTGGTAAGCATATCGACGATGTCCTCCAGGACATTAAGAAGGATACAGAGATGGCAAGATCTCTCGGTACTCTTCAGTATCGGAAGGTTCCTTTCTGGGGGGGCTAGAGGAAAGAGCACTACTTCCTACAGAGGTTCGTACCAACAACAATGGTACTCTTCTTATGGTTCAATGCCTCAATCATATCGGCCATCATACCAGCAGAAACAAGGCCAGACCTCTTCTTTCTCGAGGTCCAACGCTAGAGGAAAACAGAATTGCCAGGGACTTGACACTTCCAACAGGCAATAGCGGCGTTCTGGCTCTGCCTGCTGTACCCACCTCACCATCAACATCTGTGGGAGGCAGGGTGTCTCAATACCTCCACAACTGGAAACAGATAACATCAGACCGTTGGGTGCTCAACATCATTCAAGATGGCGATACACTGGAGTTTATTCACATGCCACCTTCCAAGCCCCCTGCCGCCATGCCCTCAAAACATCTGCGTCTCTTGCGGTTGAAGTTCATCAGATGCTCCTCAAGGGACCTGTAGAGCTATTCCAGATTTTTGCTGGTCAAGAAGACGCTGGAGAAATGGCGCCCCTTTTTAGATCTCAGGGAGCTAAACACCTATCTCATCTCTCAATCCTTTCGGATGGTCTCTCTCCAGGATATCTTACGTCTCCTCAATCCGGGAGATTTCATGTCCACTCTCGATCTCGAAGATGCGTATTTTCACATACCCATTCATCCAGCCCACAGGAGGTTTCCTAGATTCACAGTAGCCAAGAGCCACTTCTAATTCAAAGTTTTACCCTTTGGACTTCGCTCTGCCCAGAGGATCCTTACCAAGGTGCTGGCACCGGTGGCAGCTTTCCTAAGGAAACAGCATTTTCAAGTCTTCCCATACCTGGACGACTGGTTATTGAAGGCCCCGTCCAGGGGGGGCAGCGTAGGAAACGGTCAAGGCATGTACGACTCTTTTCAGCAATCTGGACCTCACTCTCAACAGGGAGAAGAAGTCTCCCTTCCCTGCCAGGAGCGCATGGTTCCTGGGGGCTATCCTGGACACGTCTCTCTGCAAGGCTTCTCCATCCTTCGAAAGGCAAGAAAAACTGAAGTCAATGGCTTATTTGTTCAGAAAAAGGTGTCTTTCAGTACGCCGTTACAAATCCCTTCTAGGAGTGATTTCTTCATGCATCCCTCTGGTACCCCACTGCAGGTTGCGATCTCTTCAGGAGCAATTAGGCATGCAATGGCAGCAAGTTCACAGCTCGTTCGACGACAAGGTGGGGATTACTGCGGCAATGAGAAAAGCAGTCTTGTGGTGGACGAAGGAAGAGAATGTATCCCAAGGTCTATACTTCGTAAGCAATCCAGCTCCTCCGGTTGTAACGACAGATGCCTCGCTGGAGGACTGGTGTGTGGTGCTTTAGGACTTACATGTAAGCGGGCATTGGCTGTCCCAGCACAGTCTTCTTCACATCAACCTCCTGGAGCTCAGAGCGATCCGTCTGGCGCTACAAGCATTTCTTCCATGATTGCCGGGTTCAGCGGTTCTCGTCCGCACAGACAACACCACGGCCATGCACTCCATAAACAAGGAAGGTGTGGAAAAGTAAATTTTGCCATGTTCTGTGTCCCTACGTGTCCTCCATCTTATGTTATGTGTGCATGATTAATATGCATATGTATTCCCCATGTTCGATTAAAGACGCAATTACAGTTGTGTCCATCCCTAATATGCCAGTTTCCAGTTCTCGTGAAAGCTACGAGTATTAGGCCTATGTAAAGTTGCGTTGCCACATTTCTCAGTGTGCACGTTATTTTCATTGTAAAGTCCCCGTTTCTAGGCCTCAAATGGGCCTGGACATCAGATTCAGCTCCTGTCTCCTGAACCCTCGCTGAGGAGCGATACAGCCCCCACCTGTATCCTCGACCCTTCACTTACTTCCTGCCTCACAGTGCCCGGCTCAGCCTGGCTCTGCCTACGAGTCTGCCAAGAGTATGTTATGATTCTAGTTATCAGTCCAGCCCTCCTTCTCTGCATTCCTAAGCTACTGAATCGCATCAATAGTTTCCGTCATTGTCTAGCCTTTACGTCTCCATGTAAGAGAAATACTGTATTAATGGTCATTTAATATTCTTCATCACGCACTACATGTAGAATAATGCATGCTCCAGTCTTAGAGTCTGTTAGCCTCTCCCCTCCTGACTCTTAGTTTATATCAACATGTCCTCTAAACATTAGATACTAGATAGGGTTTAGGTACATGTCGCCCTGACTCTCCAGACTTCAGTCTCTGCTCCTAGCACAGAGTTCATAGCCCCCAGCTTCTCCTAGTAACACGTCATTGTCAGTTTGCACGCACCATTAGGTTAGAGGTCCCGGCTCCTTAGGTATCCCCCTCCATGTTTCCGCCCCATTTATGTCATATTCTGTTACGTTTACATCACATGTCTATGTACACGCCTCTTGTTACACCTACTTTCACCCTTATCTTTCGCGACTGCTATTGACCACACCCCCTGCTCCGCCTATTGTATTCGCTGTAATGCAACTGTTTTAGTATATATGCTTGTGTACTGTTATTAAAGTTAGCGCGCTCATCCCATATCCAGCCCCGGCAGCTGCCGGGCCCTGCCATCCTATTCCTATGCAGGTTGTCCTGTTCCTGTCCTTTATGCTGTATTAAACCTGCAAACTCCTACTACCTCGAATCTTGACTCTTATTTATTGAGCTATCTGTTATTACTATGTCCAGTAAAACCTAGATCCGGTATTATTTATTTATATACCACATAATGGCGCCCGAATAGGGACTTGCCCTTTCCCCACGCGCCGGCGAAGCCACGCCGGCCCCCTGACCCTCTGCAGCCGTGACGGAACTCTTCTGCGCACCGGCAGATATTTCTGCTTCAAGTATCCCTCAGGCCCACGGAGGAGACGGAGGTGGCGGTCCAGCATCCAGACGAGGCGGTGGAGGAACGCGGCGAGTCCCGACCAGAGCCCAAGCCGAGAGTCCAAGGTCCGAGGTATCCGGAGGCCCACCCGTAACAGAAGTCCGAAGTTCGTCCGTCCGGCGTCGAAGCAGTCCAGTCCAGTCCGAGGCCTTCCGTTCTTGCTGCCCGGTGAGTACCATTGCTGGGGTAGTATCTAGACAGGGTCAATCTAAATTGACTCTGGTCCGTGGGTTGGTGGTACACAGGCCCAAAACGAAGTGTCCACTTTGGTGGATGCGGGTCCTAACGTGTCTCTTTATGAGACCGGTGAGTTTCGTACTGTTTTAGCAGTACATCTAGTTTCTGTTCTAGTCAGTTCTGTTTCTCGAGAAAATTCATGTATTCTGTTTTCAGTATTCCAGGTAGTATTCTGTTCGAACTGTTATTTTAAATGTTTTTCATGTATTGTAATGTCGTGGTATGAATGTGGAGTATTTATCGTGTTCATTGTGTATTGTAATTGCGTATTGTGTCTAGGTTACAGTTCAGTCATGCCCTTATTTTCTAAACTACGTCAGTTAAAAACCAGAAAAGGTCTGCTAGAAGCAGCAGTTCCTGTCCCGCCTAGGGACAGTCCAGGTCATTTTATGTATCAAAAGCATGGCATAAGTGCCATATTATATCTAGATTTATGGGTAGAGTATACCAAACAGTTAGAGGAAAAGTATAGATGGCCTGTATCAGGCACATGGGATGCCGAGTGCATCATGCGAGTAGAAGAAGCATTATGGAAAAAGAAAGCCAGACAGTCACAGAAAGATGCCATCGAGTTATGGCGCAAAGAATCTCATAAGAGAACCGAAAAAGAAATCAGAAAGTCAGAATTAAGTAGAGAATCTTTAGAACGAGCCCAAGAAAGGGAATTAATCGAGATAGGTGAACGAGTCAAAACCGAACAGTCAGATAGACAGAGGCATGCCCTTATTAAGGGTATGTATCCTCTTCTTGCCGAGGGCTTGCCAAAAGCGACCCCGGAGGCATCCAGTAATTTTCCGCCACCATTAGTTCCGACCAAGCTACGTCACAAACCGACCGCAGCTGATATTTTCATCTCGTCCTATTTGGACGACACAGTCCCGGAATATGCAAATCCTGTTCCGCCAGTCCCTGTAAATCAGGCAATTCCTGCTCCCCCAGACACCGGGGCACCCTTTGCAGTACCTGTTACGGTACCCCCGGTCCAGCCTACATTACAATTTCCCACCGCACCGGTACGACGAGTATCAGTCGACGATTCCAGTTTAGGGGCCGCAGGAGGAGGTCCTCCTGGTACCCCGCCACCACACCAACGTAGAACGTTGGCCGAGTTACATGAATGTGCGTTACAACGTACGCCCAAATACAAGTCCGTTGCAGATATCCGACGAGCCCTTACTGAATGCCGCTATGATCCAGTCGCAGGTGATGATAGTACAGTAATATATTCCATCCGTGTAAGACGGGTGACCGGGTATTTAGACACCCTACCAGATATGAAAGGAGATCTAGACAGAATATATCGTTTCATCCGTACAGGGGATGATCCAGAAAGTATTGGCGAAGCCATGTCTCAAAGGAAAGCTGAGATCCAGCTCATGATATTAAAGTTTCTGATTAATTGTCTAATAAGAGAACAAGACTACCCGACTAAAGATCCGGCCGAAATGAGAATCCTGACAAGGTGGAGTGATAATATAGCCGAGGGTAAGCACAAGACTATCAGTAGTATAGAGAGTATGTACAAGAAAATTCGTAAAGAAATACTAAAGTTACACGAACAACGTAAAGCAGCACAAGTAAGCGAGAAAGAAAATGACTCTACCGAAGAGGTAGACGACGAGAATCCCACTAGAATAGCGTATGTAGGAAAATCTAGATTTCCAGATCGCCATTTATGCCTAGAACACAAGACAGTTTTTCATCATCCAGCACCAGAACAAGGTTCTCTAGAACAAGTATTTCAAGCTACCGATCACATTTTGAAGTCACGAATCGGTTATAGTGAGTTAAGTACTATGCATGAACAAGAACTAGTCCGATCAGCAGTCCGATGGATTACTGATTCTACCACTTTCCCAGACGAAATAGTGGCACAAATGTTTCTGAAACTGCCCCCAGCCGAGCAGCGACTGGTGGGTATGTATATGATCCAGCACCTCATTACTCTGTATGAGGGTCAACACTCTGATCCAGGTCCGTTACACGATGTCCTGAACGAGTTACTCCAGTATAGATGGAAAGGTCTAGGTACCGATTTAATTAGCGTCATTCTAGAACAGCGCCACAAATATAGTATGTTCCTGAACCCGCATTTTGTTCATGTCTCACCCCCAGAAAGTAAACCCTTTTACATAGATAGACAGAACCCGTTACGAGAAGTACACCCAGTCAGGACAACAGATGGTGAAATGCAACGAGTGTTTGTTTACACCCCGATTACAAAGATGGAACTCTTAGAGATGAAGAAATTAATTCCTTGTCACGACAAAGATCCAGCAGGGTTCCACCGAGAATTAAAAGACATGCTCCGTATGGGAGAATACACGTATCCAGATATAATTAAAATGTTAAAGGTCCTGTTGCCCGCAGGGGTATACGAGAAACTCAAGGAAAAAGAATGGGAGGTGGGAGAGAAAAAGATCGATTGGGCAGTTCTAGAAGCTGAAGATAAGATACGAGTACCAGGTACCGGTCTAGGAGAGAAATGTAAAGAATTACCAGAACTGTTAATACAAGTTTTGCCTAGATTATTAGCCACTAAAAAGGAAGACCGGGATGCAATCTCAGCCTGTAAACAGAAACAAGACGAAGACACTAGTGATTTTTATTCTAGATTTGAAAAGTGTTTTATTATAAACAGTGGATTGAAAACGAGTAGCGAGTCATACCCTCATCTTTTTGTTACTAAATTAGTCGAGAATTCAAGTCCACAAGTAAAGAATCGAGTTTTGAAAGTCGAAAGTACGTGGCAAGCTAGTACCCCGTCCCAGATGTTACAGATGCTCCAGTACCACCAGAATAGAATCAGAGAAGAGCAAGATCATGAAAGAAAACGTATGAAAGACACGAAAATGAAAGTACTAGTTGCACAATCTGTTCCTCAAGACAGTCAGAAGAGGGGTCCGAATCAAGCAAGTCATCCTGCAGTTCCCGTTAAAGGGACATGCAATTATTGTAAACAGCCAGGTCATTATATAAACGAATGTGCAGTTCTGAAACACAATATAGCTACTGGTAAGACTAAAGAAAGACCACGTCCGCCTAGACAAGAACAAGTTTCACAGACTTCTCAGCCACAGAATAGACAACAGACAGTTCCAGCACCGCAGCCTATCGCTGCAACACAGCATGTTACACAGCAGATGTACCAGTATGCACAGTCCGAGTATCCAGAGTATCAGCCATATTCATGAAACAGCCTAGAGAGGGAGGTAGGCTTGCCTCTCATCGAGATACCTGTAGATCAAGAGGGTCCCTATGTTCATAGTCAAGTACTAGGGAAAGACAGAAAGTTTCTGATTGATACAGGGGCAAGTAGGACGACCATCAGTCACGCCGAGGTTCCAGGGGCTCCGCTCTCAGGCTCTAGAAATGTTTCCCTTGGATTTTCAGGAAAGCCTATTGTAAACGAGATATCTAAGCCAGTTACTCTAGAAGTAGGTCCATTGTCCCGCACTACTGATCTATTACTTACGAAGTCATGTCCAGAAAATTTGTTAGGTATGAAGACACTGAAAGAATTAGGTGCAGTTATTTGCTGTTCCCCAGAGGGAATACGACTGTTTTTACGTGACTTCAAGGGTCACTATGTATTACGAGATTTTGATCCGAGATTGTCTAATGTCCCGCAGCATCTATGGGCGCAAGGTCCAACTGATGTTGGTTATATGCAAATCACACCCCATCGTGTGACTCTCAAGCCAGGTGTAGTCCTGCCACGAATCAGACAGTACAGATTGCCACCTGAGGCTGTAGCAGCCTTATCCAAAATCATTGACGAGCTCATGGCTCAAGGAGTAGTTGTAGAAACTGACTCCAATGTATGTAATTCTCCGATCATTCCAGTCATGAAACGTACTGATCCAAATGCACCCCCAGTATATCGATTAGTGATTGACCTTCGAGAACTTAATAAATGTATTATTCCCCAGTACCCAGTTGTCCCAGATATCTCTTCCCTATTGGCAGCCATTGATTCCGAAGCCTCATTTTTCACAGTCATAGACCTCAAGAACGCGTTTTTCAGTGTCCCCATTCATCCAGACAGCCAGTTTCTTTTCGGATTTTGTTTAAATGGAAGGAGCTATATGTTCACACGAGCTCCTCAAGGTTTCACAGAAAGTCCTAGTATTTACAGTCAAGCACTTAAAAGACAACTAGACAACATTCACATGCCAACTGACACTGCCCTGCTCCAGTATGTCGATGATCTACTAATCACAGCCCGTTCTGAACGTGCTTGCGAGCGAGCGTCACTTACAGTCTTGTATTTCCTTGCCGAAATGGGGCACAAGGTGTCCCCTTCTAAGCTTCAATTCTGTGTCCAGCAAGTGATCTACTTAGGCCACTTGCTGTCCAAGAGGGGTAGGCGGTTGACACCAGACCGTATCCAGTTAATAGCGAGTCTTCCTCAGCCCAAGACCCAGAAGGAGGTACGTGCTTTTATCGGCCTTACTTCTTACTGCAGACAATGGATTCCTCAGTATGCATTTCTAGCCAAGCCACTGATACAGTTAACGACACAGGAGGCAGCCGTATCGACTGTCCTCCCTTGGACATCTGGACATACACTTAGTTTCAATGAGTTAAAGAAAGCTTTATGCCAAGCTCCTGTTCTAGCTACACCGAACTACAGTAAGCCTTTTACACTTTTCGTCACAGAACGCGAAGGTACAGCATTATCTGTTCTCACACAAGATCAAGCAGGACAATACAAGCCATGTGCTTATTTTTCGAGCACACTAGATCCTGTAGCCCAGGCTCTGCCTGCGTGCCTCAAGTCAGTTGCAGCCACAGCTCTAGCTATCAGACAAAGTGATTCCATAGTATTAGGACACTCCTTGACAGTACAAGTTCCACACTCCGTGGAAGTTCTTTTAAACCGAACACAGACTCAGCACTTGACAATTGCACGTTTAACAGGTTATGAATTGACACTGTTCCAGCCACACATAGAAATCAGACGCTGCAACGTTCTAAATCCTGCAACACTGTTACCATCAGTTAATTCAAATCCTGCCACACACGACTGTGTGGAAGTAGTTAACATTATGACTAAGCCAAGACAAGATCTGACAGATATTCCATTACCAGATCCCGACCTGACACTTTATGTGGATGGTTCATGTATGAGAACAAGTACAGGAGAACTAGTAGCCGCGTATGCAGTGACTACAGACACTGAAGTTATAGAAACACACCGTATTGACACCCTGTCTGCTCAAGCAGCAGAGCTAGTTGCTCTGACTCAAGCCTGCATACACGCTAAGAACCTGAAAGTTAATGTTTACACAGATTCACGTTACGCATTTGAGGTCGTACACGACTTTGGAGTGCTCTGGCAGGAGAGAGGTTTCATGACTTCTCATGGAACCAAGATTCAGCATGGTCTCCTTATTCAGGCTCTGTTAGATGCCATACATTTACCGACATCTATTGCTATCATGAAGTGCAAAGCACATACGAAAGTTACTGACACTATTTCCCAAGGTAATGATCTAGCAGATCGCACAGCCAAGCTTACAGCACAGACTCCAGACATTCCAGTTAACCCGACACAGACACATACTCCAGATCAGACTACATGTATGACAGTTAAGGACCCCACTCGAGATGTCATAGATATTCAGTTACATGCTACTCCCGATGAAATCAAGAAATGGTCCGAACAAGGAGGGGTCCAGACAGATCAGGGATGGGTAACGAAGGGTAAAGCCACATGGTTTCTCCCCGACTCTATGGTTCAAGTCATTATCAATACCGCACATAGTCCAGCACATTTAGGAGAAAAAGCTATGTTAGACAGTATCCAGAACATTTGGTTCAACAAGCATTTACGGGCTGCAGCCAAACAGAAAGTCCGTACCTGTATGATATGTTGTCAGTTTAATCCAGGTAAAAGTGTCCCGGTGGAACAAGGTGGATTCCAGCCCCCTGACCACCCTTTTGAAGTCCTCCAGATGGATTATATTCAGATGGAGCGATGTCGAGGTTTCAAGTATGTCCTTGTAGTTGTATGCGCTTTGTCCAGGTGGACAGAAGCATATCCAGTCCCAGATTACACAGCCACGACCACTGCCAAGCAGTTGGTTCGTGAATTCTTCCCCCGTTACGGACTCCCTCGAGTCGTATATTCTGATAACGGCCAGCCATTCTCATCTGAGTTGATGAAACATGTTTCCCTTTTGTTAGGGTACCAGTGGAAGTTCCATTGTGTACGCCATCCTGAAGCAGCTGGTCTAGCAGAGAGACATAATCAGACCCTGAAAATCCGTATTGCCAAGATTTGTAAAGAGAAAGGTGTGGACTGGCTAGTAGCTCTGCCAGTCGCTTTATTTTATATGCGCATGGTCGCACATTCCAGATCAGGTCTGTCCCCGTATGAGGTCGTATTCGGCCGCCCCCCTAACATGTGGGGTACACCTAGACCTCGAAGTATTACAGATGTTTCAAGTAATATGCTGACAGATTACCTAGCTTCCTTGATGTCTGCCCTCAACTCTTGTCGTTCACAGGTTGCTGCCGCATTTCCAGACAATACCGAGGTGGCACCGCATGACATCGTTCCCGGATGCATGGTTCTTGTCCGGAACTTTGATCGTTCAAGTCCGCTGGAGCCTCGCTGGAAGGAACCCCGACAGGTCCTCCTGGCCACCCGTACTGCCGTCAAGCTGGAAGGCAGGAAGGGCTGGGTCCACCTGTCACATGTGAAAAGATTTTTTGGACTAAAGCCTGTTTCTAAGAACATTACCGAGGATTTGAAAGACTGCCAAAGTACTATTCTTAAGGACTGTCCCGCAAAAGACAATGATACTGAACCCTCCCTGTTAGAGAAAACTCCGCAACAGGAGTATAAGCTCAAATTAAGGTCTAGTAAAATAAGTCAGCCAGTTTGATTGTCTAAGTCCTCCCCTAGGTGAAACGGTTAGACCGGTTTCTGACATGTATAAAATAGACCCCCATAGTGAGAGAGTTAGTCAAAACTCAATCCGATGTATCGTTTTTCTAAGTTTCATATTGTTTTTCAGCCTTATGATTACCTGCACATGTTATGCATTTTATTTGTATTTTCCAGTTTCTCATGTAAATAAGTCTGCTAATGCTACAGTAGAACACACGTTTAGTGATCTGCCTCCTCATGAACTCTCATATCGTCTCGCTATGCGAAATAATTCTTTTATCCGCATGTTACATTATTCACACCAGACCAGCAATGCCACTAATTGTTGGGTGTGTGGTCGACTCCCCCCTTTCCAGACACCGAAGGGAGTTCTGCCACTCTTTCCTTATCCATTTTCACATAATGGTTCGTGTGGAGCATGGTCCACGTTAACGTCATCCTCAACAGATATGTCTTTTCTTAACAGTACATGTTTCCCAGACAAGCAAGGTCTCCCCCACAGAACAGGGTTAGATCTAGAAAATGAAGTTTATAATTTAGGTAATTATTCTTCGAATTTCATGGTCCTGAATGTTCAGTCTGATTCTACTCCAGACCTACCTACTATATCAGTATTACCAGTTAAAGGCGAATTATGTGTCCGAAATAATGGTTCCGTACATGTAGGCCATAGTGATTGTACTACTATTGTCAAGTATAGTGACAGTAGGAAATCTATTTTCAAAGCTTCACGTCATTCTTATTTTGTTTGTGGTCAGACCGCATATGTTCGTTTGCCCCTCGATTGGGAGGGAACCTGTTACATTGCCTTCCTACTGCCACCAGTTTTTCTAGCCCCACCTGACTACCATAGGAATTCCCACCTAGTACATACTAGACACAAAAGAGACCTCCCGATTGTCGATTATACTGAAACTGCTCTAGAACAATACATAGATATCAATAAAGGTGTCTTCCCCTATTTAGGTACTGTCGTGAATAGTAAACTGATACGTAGATTAACCAGAACCCTTGAAGCAGTAGTGATTGAGACTACTTCTGCTCTAAGTAACTTAACCGAAGAGCAATCCTTTATGAGAATTGTCGTGCTCCAGAATCGTCTCGTCCTTGACGTCATACTGGCCGATAGGGGCGGGGCATGTAGAGTCATCGGATCTAGTTGCTGCATTTTCATTCCTAATAACGCGCCGTCTGTTTATTCAGCCATAACCAGACTCCATAAAATTGCCCATATGTTACACCAAGATCCAGGCACCTGGACATGGTCCGGTTGGTTCTGGAATATAATTTCCGCCTGGGGATGGAAAGTATTGTCATTTCTGGGTATTGCAGTAGCGATCATATTCAGTTGCTGCCTCTGTATACAATGTGGCCCTGCGATTTGCGGCATTTGTGCTACCTCTTGTATTCCTAGTCCCAAGTCCCGTTCTACACCCCGTTCCAAGAAAATTCGAGACGAGCAAATGATACTGTATGAAATGATAGATGGTATCATGAATATTGATGTTTCCTGATGGAAACGTAGTGACAAGGAGGGAATGTGGAAAAGTAAATTTTGTGAAGGTAGGGAATGCACTCCATACTTTAGTAATGTTCAGGACAAATTAATCCATGTTTCTTGATGTCGCGTGCTCCTTGGTTTAGTGCCTTGCCCAGGTGACACTTACAATAGAATCCGTTTTGCTGGGGCGACTTTTTTCGCCCCATACCAAAGGCACTGCTTAAGTGAGAGCTTCATGCTCTTCTTGTTTCAATCCTCATTTTACTCGAATTTCTCAATATGTAAACTACCACTTTCTCAATCTTTTCATTTTAATCCTCTTGCTTCCACACGCTCAAGATTATGCCATTTTTCAAAGTTTCTCATGTTTTTGCTGTGCCCATCCAGACCTCGATTCAAAAACACGTACTGACGCATATATTAATCCAGAAGCAGTGTTTATTAAAAACCCAATGCATTTCGGGCCTCTGGGGCCCTTCGTCAGGGGTCACTACAAGAAACAATAAAACATGTATTTGTAATTACATTTCATCAGTATGTGTATATCATCTGTTACAACATTTAATCAACAGCATAACCCGCTCCCCTTATCCCTGGTGTCAACGTTTATGTGCTAAAATATCTAACATTTAACTTCATGTGTAATTCATCTTTCCCCTTGTGTATACAAGCAGAAAACCTCTGGCGCCTATTATTTTAAACAACAACCCTTTCGTAATAAGCGTTACAATTACATTTGACCATGCACCCCTTAGCTTGCTTCCAAAATTCCTTCCACAGCAAACCCCTCTGTTCGCAAAACAACACGTTCGTTTTACCCATCTTTCACCGACTGAACTCATGCAATGAATCATGAACTAAACGCAGTGTGTCTCCTTACCACCATTAATGATTAGAACCTCTCTCTGTTATCCTAGCGCGACAAAGCCCATGTGCACGCTTTTGTTCCTTTGTAATCACTAACTTGCATCCTTTAGTTAACCCCCAGTCATAGCATTATATACTTCACATACCTGCTTTTGAAACTGTCCATGCTCGTCTTTCTGTAACAAAGGGGTGTTTCCTGTTCGTTACCACTCGCCAATTTAAACCCAACACTGGTGCTACAGGCCCCTCCCGCTTAGCTGTGATACTAATTGGCCACCTGGTTTCCTCACTTGTTTAATGAGCTCTTCCCGCGATCACTGAATACTACTAAGCCCACAATGCAGCTCAAATACTAAAACCACACCACTGTGTAAATGTAACAGAACTGTTATGTGTAATCCAAATCAATCACAAGTCTTGGCATTTAAAGCCATTCCCGATGTCTCTCATATAATCCGACCACTTAGTGCTTGTGAAGTGCCGATCATAAAAACATTGCTGTTCTGTACTTGATGTTCCGTTGAGCGTGCGAGACATTTAACAATTACTGTTTCAACAATATGTTCATTTTTTAGCTGGAGCGGGTGCAGACCCAGTTTGGGCAAATATCAGTAGAGTACTTTGTGAAGGTAGGGAATGCACTCCATACTTTAGTAATGTTCAGGACAAATTAATCCATGTTTCTTGATGTCGCGTGCTCCTTGGTTTAGTGCCTTGCCCAGGTGACACTTACAATAGAATCCGTTTTGCTGGGGCGACTTTTTTCGCCCCATACCAAAGGCACTGCTTAAGTGAGAGCTTCATGCTCTTCTTGTTTCAATCCTCATTTTACTCGAATTTCTCAATATGTAAACTACCACTTTCTCAATCTTTTCATTTTAATCCTCTTGCTTCCACACGCTCAAGATTATGCCATTTTTCAAAGTTTCTCATGTTTTTGCTGTGCCCATCCAGACCTCGATTCAAAAACACGTACTGACGCATATATTAATCCAGAAGCAGTGTTTATTAAAAACCCAATGCATTTCGGGCCTCTGGGGCCCTTCGTCAGGGGTCACTACAAGAAACAATAAAACATGTATTTGTAATTACATTTCATCAGTATGTGTATATCATCTGTTACAACATCAACAGCATAACCCGCTCCCCTTATCCCTGGTGTCAACGTTTATGTGCTAAAATATCTAACATTTAACTTCATGTGTAATTCATCTTTCCCCTTGTGTATACAAGCAGAAAACCTCTGGCGCCTATTATTTTAAACAACAACCCTTTCGTAATAAGCGTTACAATTACATTTGACCATGCACCCCTTAGCTTGCTTCCAAAATTCCTTCCACAGCAAACCCCTCCAGTCGGTGAAAGATGGGTAAAACGAACGTGTTGTTTTGCGAACAGAGGGGTTTGCTGTGGAAGGAATTTTGGAAGCAAGCTAAGGGGTGCATGGTCAAATGTAATTGTAACGCTTATTACGAAAGGGTTGTTGTTTAAAATAATAGGCGCCAGAGGTTTTCTGCTTGTATACACAAGGGGAAAGATGAATTACACATGAAGTTAAATGTTAGATATTTTAGCACATAAACGTTGACACCAGGGATAAGGGGAGCGGGTTATGCTGTTGATTAAATGTTGTAACAGATGATATACACATACTGATGAAATGTAATTACAAATACATGTTTTATTGTTTCTTGTAGTGACCCCTGACGAAGGGCCCCAGAGGCCCGAAATGCATTGGGTTTTTAATAAACACTGCTTCTGGATTAATATATGCGTCAGTACGTGTTTTTGAATCGAGGTCTGGATGGGCACAGCAAAAACATGAGAAACTTTGAAAAATGGCATAATCTTGAGCGTGTGGAAGCAAGAGGATTAAAATGAAAAGATTGAGAAAGTGGTAGTTTACATATTGAGAAATTCGAGTAAAATGAGGATTGAAACAAGAAGAGCATGAAGCTCTCACTTAAGCAGTGCCTTTGGTATGGGGCGAAAAAAGTCGCCCCAGCAAAACGGAAAAGTAAATTTTGCCATGTTCTGTGTCCCTACGTGTCCTCCATCTTATGTTATGTGTGCATGATTAATATGCATATGTATTCCCCATGTTCGATTAAAGACGCAATTACAGTTGTGTCCATCCCTAATATGCCAGTTTCCAGTTCTCGTGAAAGCTACGAGTATTAGGCCTATGTAAAGTTGCGTTGCCACATTTCTCAGTGTGCACGTTATTTTCATTGTAAAGTCCCCGTTTCTAGGCCTCAAATGGGCCTGGACATCAGATTCAGCTCCTGTCTCCTGAACCCTCGCTGAGGAGCGATACAGCCCCCACCTGTATCCTCGACCCTTCACTTACTTCCTGCCTCACAGTGCCCGGCTCAGCCTGGCTCTGCCTACGAGTCTGCCAAGAGTATGTTATGATTCTAGTTATCAGTCCAGCCCTCCTTCTCTGCATTCCTAAGCTACTGAATCGCATCAATAGTTTCCGTCATTGTCTAGCCTTTACGTCTCCATGTAAGAGAAATACTGTATTAATGGTCATTTAATATTCTTCATCACGCACTACATGTAGAATAATGCATGCTCCAGTCTTAGAGTCTGTTAGCCTCTCCCCTCCTGACTCTTAGTTTATATCAACATGTCCTCTAAACATTAGATACTAGATAGGGTTTAGGTACATGTCGCCCTGACTCTCCAGACTTCAGTCTCTGCTCCTAGCACAGAGTTCATAGCCCCCAGCTTCTCCTAGTAACACGTCATTGTCAGTTTGCACGCACCATTAGGTTAGAGGTCCCGGCTCCTTAGGTAGCCCCCTCCATGTTTCCGCCCCATTTATGACATATTCTGTTACGTTTACATCACATGTCTATGTACACGCCTCTTGTTACACCTACTTTCACCCTTATCTTTCGCGACTGCTATTGACCACACCCACTGCTCCGCCTATTGTATTCGCTGTAATGCAACTGTTTTAGTATATATGCTTGTGTACTGTTATTAAAGTTAGCGCGCTCATCCCATATCCAGCCCCGGCAGCTGCCGGGCCCTGCCATCCTATTCCTATGCAGGTTGTCCTGTTCCTGTCCTTTATGCTGTATTAAACCTGCAAACTCCTACTACCTCGAATCTTGACTCTTATTTATTGAGCTATCTGTTATTACTATGTCCAGTAAAACCTAGATCCGGTATTATTTATTTATATACCACAAAGGGGGTACCAGATCTCTTCCGTTGTCACAGGAGGCCCAAAAAATTGGGAGTGGGCGATACTACACGGAATATCGCTACGGGCAGAACACCTACCAGGAGTGCTAAATGAAAAGGCGGACAGGCTCAGCAGGCTTTCGTCAGTCTGCCACGAATGGAAACTAAACCAGGCGGTCTTAGAGGAGATTTTCCATCTGTGGGGCAAACCCTCAATAGACCTCTTTTCCACCCCTTGAACAGAAAATGCTAGTTTTATGCAAGCAAACTACACCATCAAGGATCGCTGGGGAATGCGCCTTCGATAGCCTGGTCAAGAGCATTTGTATACGCCTTCCCCCCCCCCCCCCCCCCCATTCCATTAATTCCAAGACTGCTCAGGAAAATCAAGCCCGAACCGTGCAGAATGATCCCAATAGCTCCAGCTTGGCTGAGGCAGTTTTGGTTCACGGAGCTTCTCCTACTTTCTCTGGCCCCTCCATGTCTTTTGCGGGCGATCCCGGATCTTCTCACGATCTCCCAGGGCCAGATCCGGCATCCGGATCCTCGTTCCTTGCACCTGTCAGCATGGCTCCTGAGCAGAAAGAGTTCCTGAACCTTCATCTCTCGGATGAAATAAGAGATGTTCTCTCTCAGGCTAGAGCTCCTTCCACTAACAAGACTTACCATTTAAAATGGAAACGATTTTGCATCTGGTGCCAGCAAAAAGGTGTTGACCCTTTCTCATCTCAGCCTCATCAGGTTCTTCCTTATCTCCTGTCCTTGGCTAAGGCAGGATTAGCTCATTCATCCATAAAGGTTCACTTAGCAGCAGTTTCTCGCTACAGACACACTGAATCTGGACCTTCTCTCTGGTCATCCGGAATTGTCAAACAATTTCTCAAGGTTCTGTTTCGAGTTTCTCCTACGGTGAGGCCTCCGCCTCCCACATGGCATTTGAATTTGGTTCTCACCCAGCTGATGAAGCATCCCTTTGAACCGATTCATCGAGCTCGTGGAAACTGGCGCTCCTTCTTGCTCTCACTTCTGCAAGATGTATTGGGGAATTGCAAACTCCCACAATACAGGAACCTTTTCTCCAATTCAAAAGAAATACAGTAACTCAAAGGACTAATCCAAAGTTCATACCAAAAGTGCCTTCAGACTTTCATTTAAATGAACCAGTGATTCTCAAGGCTTTCTTTCCTCAGCCTTCCACACCGGCGGAAAAGACACTTCATTCACTGGATGTGCAGCGGTGCTTGAAATTTTATTTGGACCGCACTAAAGGATTTCGAAAATCTTCTCAATTGTTCATCGCATTTAGTGCTCCCCGCAAAGGCTAACCCCTGTCTAAGCAGGGTATCGCTAGATGGATCTCCAGTGCCTTACAGTACTGTCACTCTGCAGAGGGCAAGCCTCTAGAAAGCAGGTAGAGCACACTCAACAAGGTCCATGGCTTCCTCTACGGCTCTCTTTGCGGGAGTTCAGATTAAAGACATTTGCAGGGCTGCAACTTGGTGCAGCACGCACACCTTCAAAAGACATTACTGCCTGGAGACCTCGGCACAAGAAGACACGGCTGTAGGCCAGGCAGTCCCGAGGAACCTCTTCCATTGAGTGGTTAGCTTTCCTTTCTTCCCTCCTTCCTTACTGAAACTTGAACATTTTGCCATGTGTTTTTTATGTAATTGCACTGTTGATTTAGGTTGTATCAAAAAAAAGTAATGGAGGAAGAGATGTCAAAGAGGGAGCAAAATGTGCTCTCTGACTGCTAGCTACTCTGATACAAGCTATGGGAATCCATGAAAGTTCCAATACTAGAGTAAGAAAACCAGTTACTTACCTGTAACTTTGGTTCTCCAGTATTGGTAACTTTTATAGATTCCCATGCACCCACCCTCCTCCCCTGGGAAAGCTCAGCCCTCAGCAAGTTTGGTTATACTGTTACACAACGGCTACGAAAATCTAAGGCTCTGAGGTTCTCTCAGGAGGGTTCTATGGAGTGAGGCTAATGTGCTTGGCTGTTGCTTTGCTTTGGTCTCTTTTGCAAAAAGAGCTGGAAATGCTACAAAAGGGAATGAGGCCTAGGCCTTTTTAGGTCGAGGACCGGAAATGCTGGCTTGCCAGCTTCCGGTAGGAGATCTTATGTCTCTTAGTAGTGTGGTTTAACCCGCCTCTCTCCTCTGCCTCTCCTCCATTGGCTGGCTTCCGAAACGGAGGCCAGCCATTGGAGGAGAGAGGCGTCACTCGAAACAAGCTCCGTCTTTCGGATTCGGGGGCGTGTTTTTGGTGTTCTTTCGCCCTGTGACGTCACCCGTCACTCGGAACAAAACACGCCCCGAATCCGAAAATTTTCTGAGCTTTGGGCCGCCATTTTTTTTTCTCGTCTGCCAGTGAGGATCGTCTTGGTCTTGTTACTGCTGTGTCGCTTCAGTAAGAAACTACAGCACAAGAGGGGGCCAGAGGGAATGCCAGCCTGCACTCTATTTGAAATGTAATGTGCACGACTGCACGCTTCCCCATCCCTTTCCCCCAAATCGGGACAATTTTCACCTCCGTCGAGACTGTCCACGAAAAACTGCGAACGTCCGGGGGAATTGAATTCTGTACATCTGGTCACCCTAATTAAACAGAACACACATAAATCAGGAGACTTTCGGACACGCGGAGGTTGACCAAGGTTCTCACTTCCGTTAAAACGTAAGAGCTGAGAACGTAAAGCCGATGTTTACAAGCATGGCGTTCTGCCTAAACGGGGCCAGGGTGTTTGACGTGTAGAATAAACGTCGTACAGCTTTTTGACAACATCTGTTTCTGCATGTTTTACCTATCTTGGGCTGTTTTTTGTTGGCCCGTCATTTTGTTTGCTTTTAAATAAACGCAACAACATTGTGCTACTTTAGTCTGTCTTTTCTTTGCTTCCGCGACCGTTGACACTCCAGTGCGCAGGCGCGGGCTATGGGACGCCAAGACATGTTTACAGTTAGATACCAAGCCCGCCCCTCGATGGCTTTACCATCTGTCTGCTGCTGCTGTCCGCGGTACCAGGGTCTGGTTGTGTGGCTGTGCTAGGGCCAACCCTTCGAGTGCAGGATACAGAATGCCTGGCCACTTTAAGGTAGGAGATGGCGACTTGTGGCATAATTATGCACTTAGGAGGAGAGGGGATAGACAGAGATTAACGTTAAGAGGAGGAATAGTGACGGGCTGGAAGTGCACGATTGAATGGGACATCTGTCTAATTCTAAGTTTTTCTGCATTCAGAACTCTCAGTGCATATAATATATATCTCTTTTCGGTCACATGCTTCTCGATTGGCTTTACGCGATCGTCCTTTTTGCTCCTTGCTATTTATCTAGTTTCCTCGGCGCCCACCATTTCGTTATTTAATGATCGTGATATGTGTACTTTAAAGTGGTTCGAGTGTTCACTATTTGTGACCTGCGCGTTCTCTTTCTCCGCCCCCTTAAAGGTTTTTTGTGTCTTCTACATTATTTCTTCATCTAGTTTTTCCCTTCAGTGTCTCTGAATTACACCCTTTCGAACCTCCTTCCTTTGTGTGCATCTGTGAATCTTGCTTCTGTGGCTCAGTGTAACTAAATTGTGCAGTTTCCCATGTGTGTTCTTCATATGCCACTCATTTGTACCCTCAAGTGTCGATGTTGGTGTCCCTCAGGTGTACTCGTGACAGAGTGTTCCGCAGTGCAACTCATTTGAACACTCATTGTACATCATTTGTTGCCAGCTGTGTTCTTAATTTACTGCGGTGTCCACAAACCTCAGCAACTGTTACTAGTCCCTCTTCGAGTGCCCAACTTTAGTACCCCTCAGGTGTACTCGTGGGTGAGTTTAGTCACTAAACTTTAGTGTGCCATTCGGCTGCTTTCATGCTTGCCCTCTCTGCCTCTTATTTGTGGCCTATATGTTCCCATGTTGGTCCATGAAATGTCCACTACTAAAAATCCTCAGTGACTTTAGCATCTGTCGCAAATGTGCCTCATTTTTTTTGCAGCTTGATGCGTTTGATGTGCATTACTTACTGTTTACTGACAGGTGCCAAAGAAGTGTGAGAAAAAAAAAATAGACAACAATCCTTTTCCATTTATGCACCCATGATCTGTTACAAAAATCTCAAGTCCATCACTGACCCTGGGTTGTGCTTCTCATTTGTGCCAATAGTTTTCATTCATTCAGTGGCTTTTATTTGTGCCACCAGGGCCTCTCATTGCTGGCAGGGTAGCTTAGTTAGATGCCCACAAATTAGATATGTGATGATCTGCACGTCTGGTGTGTGAATTCCAGCAAGTCAATTTAGCCTTTCATTCTGTGTGTGTGTGTGTATGTGGGGCTGTGTGTGTGGGGGGGCTCTGTGTGTGTGTGTGGGGCTCTGTGTGTGTGTGTGGGGGCTCTGTGTGTGTGTGGGGGGGCTCTGTGTGTGTGTGTGGGGGCTGTGTGTGTGTGGGGGGGGCTCAGTGTGTGTGTGTTGAGCTCTGTGTGTGTGTGTGTGTGGGTGGCTCTGTGTGTGTGTGGGTGGCTCTGTGTGTGTGTGGCTTTGTGTGTGTGGTTCTGTGGGGGTGTAAATGCAATAGGTCATGCATTTGCAAGCAATTAACCTATTGGCATTGTAAATGACAATGCCATTTATTTAACGATTAAGCTATTGCAATGTAAATGACAATGCCATTTATTTAAGATTTAAAAAAAATAATAATAATAAATGTCAGGAGCAATGCCAATAGCTCTTCCTTTAATACTGCAGAGACCATTGCATTGTAAATGCTTGTTCTTTCTCTTTTGTACCTACTGCTATGTTATTTTGTTACTGAGACTCCCATTCCGACGACGGGGAATGATACAAGCCATGGGAATCTATGAAAGTTACCAATACTGGAGAACCAAAGTTACAGGTAAGTAACTTGTTTTCCTCCTGTGCTTCCGCACATTCGAAATCCATCAGAAGGCGTGAGGCTAAATACTTTTTGAGTAAAGTCCACAGTGAGAAGGCAAAGGGCTCATCCTATCCTAAAGGTAATTCACCTTCCAGGGACCATTATAAGAAATCTTCCTTTAGTAAACACATTGTGCCATCAGTAGAAGTATTCTTTTTCCTTTAGGAAACTATCCCATTCCCTAGACTGTTCACTGATATTGACCTCTTCCTTGTCAGCAGGCAATACCCTGACGTCAAAGAAGATAAAGACCGTAATTTCCTGGTCCATTGGCTGACACTGATCTGGTTGAGGCCTTCCTCCTTTCAATAATGGTCTTCTTTTTGGATAGTTCAGTAACCCTCTCTACCACTTCCCATGTTGACAACTTTTTTTTTTTTAGTTCTGTGACTCTCGCTGCTCCTACCCTATGCCTCTAGACTTCGCAGCTCGGGACCCAGATAAAGCCAATAAGGAACCATCATACCCTCTTTGTTTGGGCCCTCCTTCAGTGCAGACGTCTTGACCATCAAAGCCAACCCTGGTGCTGGCCAAGGAGTTGATAAGTGAAATAAATATTTGTAAGGAGAAGGTCAAGACCATTTTTGACAATATACTCTATTGTGAACTTCTCCCTCTTGCTCATATTTTTGTCTGTTTGGAGGAAATTAGACCCGCCTAGATATGTTCTGCTAGCTGCTCAGGAAATCTCCAGACTACGTTTATGGGTATGCCTTTTGATAGTGAGCAGTTATCTAAAGTGAATGCCATTGCTTCCCTGGAATGCTTCAAGAACAGCAGTACGACAGTTCGCCCTTTGGTCAAAGCCTCCCTTGCAAAGCACCTTCACCAATAATATCCGAAGTTCTGTGGCTACACCAGAGCTGCACATTGGTAACAAAGGCATCAGTCTCAACCCTACAAATGTCACAGCAACAATACTATTCATTTGTGGTAAACAAGCATCGAGGGGTGTGAAATTATCAGCAGTGGGTCCAGTCCTAGCTATACTCTGTTGCATCTTAACCTTAAGAAGCAATCATGATGGATTGCTGCATCATCCAGCTAGTCCGGCAGGGCTTTGTCCTGCCCTTCTTCTCACCCAGACCACTCCCTTTTCAGTGTGTGCTCTCAGGCACATACCTCAATCCTAGTGTCAGAAGTCCTAGCTTTGCTGTACCAAGGATCCATAGAATTGGCACTGCTAGTATAGAGAAGAATCTCACCAGAGGACCTTGAGTGGGAGCTACATCACATAATGACTGAGGCAATCTTTGAGAGATTAGGCCTCCATTAATAGATCTTCACAGTACAACTCTCACAATAGGCTGTGACCTCACTTTTCTGTCATACAGTAATGGTCCCCTGGGGTGCCTTTAGTTCACCTTGTCTCAGACACTGTAGATGTTCCTGCCAATACTGTTTCTGTATAAAATACTTTGGAAAGTAAAGGAGGATTGTGCACAGCTGATTTTGATTGCTACAGACTTCGTGAGGAGGATCTGGTATGTCTGGTTGTTGGCACTCCACATTTAGCCTCCTCTTCCCTTCCCACTCGAGCACATCTACATGCACAGCAGGATGGTCTTCTGTCCCACCCTAATTGTCAAGTTATGCCTCTGCCAATGTAGATACGAGCATTCCGAGGTAGAAACCTTTTGTCATCTGATGAAGTCAAAGACATCATCTCGTTGGCCAGAAAGCCTTCTACCAAATCTATCTACACTATCCGTTGTAGCTGCAAGTTTGTTTCAAGGTGTAAGTCAGGAGGAATTATTCCACTTAAACCTTGCATGTCGAACATCTTGGGATTTAGTAGTGCCTTGCACAGCAGTGTCTGGCAGAGGCTATACTTAAAGGCTACTTGGCAACATTGTCTGCATGTGTATCTTCCTGAAAAACCTCACCTTCCCCAATCTCACAATTTACAGTTTGATTTCTAAAACATTTGCTTTAGTTGTGCTCTCTTACTGTTTATTGTTCCTCAGTGCGATTGACTTTTGTATTGACTAACTCCATGGCATCTTCAACCAAGCTGATGCACTGAGAAATGTCAGCACACCACTGACAGACATAGAGGGGCAGGCTTTGGACTAGATAGCAGAGAATGATTCAAGCATGTGGGTTTATGAAAGATACAATGCTGGAAATGTATTATTCTAGAAAGAACACGAGTAGGATTTGCCAATTTTTGTGTTGCTTGCATGTGTCAGTCTTAGTGTTCTCCAGTATTGGGGTGTCTTTCATAGATTCACATGCCTGAATCAATCACCGTCGTCGGAGTGGGAGTCCATCGGTATACAAAAGAGAAATAAATAAGCCTATAACAACCAAAAAACCTTGGTAACAAGAAATCAGGAAGTAAAGTAGCCCAAGCTACCAACAAAAAAGTTCCACATGCATGACTATCATAGGCATTATACATAGCCCAAACTGCAGCCAATCGGGCGACAGCACCCACCAGAAAGTTCTCCTCAGAGGCTCAGGCTCTCAGATTTTCTACCGCACGTCGTGTGAAGGGAGTCTCCCTGAGCTCTGCTCAGTTCTTCTCAAGTTTCTTAAGGATTTCTTGCTTTTAGGATGTCTTCCTCTAAGAAATCATTATTCAGTCCTTGTGAATCTTGTGGTAAGCTCAGGCTTTTCTCAGAAGATCCCCACAAGAAATGCATCTACTGCCTGTATCCGGATCATCAAGTGAAGGACTGCAAGATATGCAGGACCTTCCCTCAAAAGACCCTCAGGGACAGAGAGGGCCGCTTACTTCTGTGGCGACAGAAGCTTAAGGACCAGGACAATCCAGTTTCTGATGTAGGCAGAATTGCCTCTGGGTCATCTGTTGCCTCTAGGAAGAGAGCTGCTGAGGAGGTTTTATCTTCTCCTGGGGCCAAGGTTGTGAAGAAACAACAACTTTCTAAAGGGTCAGAGAGGCCTTCCACTTCTAATGCTACTTCTCCTGTCAAGAGCAAACCTTTGCCTTCCACGCCCCGAGAAGACCGGTCAAGATTTTGCCTCCTAAACCAACTTCTGAGAAGACATTCCTCAGAAGAAGACCCCGTCGACGACCCCTTTGTCAACAAAGATCTCCGTCGATGCAACTTCCACATCGACGGTAACTTTTTCATCACCTAAACCTGAAATGATCATGTCGTCTGCGTCATCCCCGTCGACGCTGGTCTACGTCTCAATGAAACCAATATCGTCGACGAAAGAAACTACATCTACTCCTATCGTCAGCGCACCGTCGACGGCTTCATCGTTGACGGCCTCGTCGACGGCCACTCCATCGTCGTCGACGAGAACTACATCGTCGACGGCCAAATCGTCGACGAAGTCCTCCTCGTCGTCGAAGGCAATTTTATCGACGACCGCGCCTTCGTCAGTGTTATCATCTTCAGGTCTTATTCCTTCGTCGGCGGGCCCGTCGACGACTCTTCCGTCGACGCAAAAATTGTCAACATGTACAGAAATACAAGTTTGGTCACCATCTATGGCTTTAACTTCTACACCGTCTACGACAAAGCCTTCTTTGCTACAAAGACGTGGTTCTGTGCTAGAACCCTTATCTCTGTTGCGTATTTCTCCACATAAGGTACCTCTATAGGTTCCTGACAAATTGCTGGACTCAGAAGACCGTGAGGAAGATTCTGATGTGGATGATAGGTTTGGAACAGCTGCAAGTCCTTCAGAACTACTCATTAAGTACCAAGAGGATGATCAACCTTCGCCCGAACATTTGGCGTCACCTGCTGCTAGTATCACGACAGCTCAAATGCCTATAGCCTCTTTAAAAAATCTTCAGCATATGCTGGACGATTGTTACAGTTTTTTCCGCCATCTGAATCAGCGGGCTCCGTGTCTCCTACACCAGCAGCGCAGGCTTCCACATCAGAATTCAGGTCTCCTAGACCTCTTTCCCCAGTGATTTCTCATCATTCTGCAGAAGCACACTCATCAGAGGATGAAGAGAGAGAGGAAGGTGAAGTAGAGAGAGGTGTTTGTTGTCGGAGTGGGATAAATATCAAATCCAGACACCTTCTCCTCCGCCTCGGGTTCCTGCAGATTCACCTCCAGTGGACATTGGAGTTTTTCACCTTCTTATGGAGAGAGCAACCCAACGTTTCTTTATTCCTATGGAAACTAAGAAAGAGGAATGCTTCCTTAATGACTTTAAGGACCAGCCAAGAAAACAGGTGCAGACGATTCCAATTGTAGAATTTATATGGAAAGAGGGACTAAACGTGATGTTGAATCCTGCATCTATTCCTCCAGTCTTGCCACGTCTAGACAAAAAATATAAAGCGCCTGACAAGTCTCCAGCTTGCCTTATAGGACACCCAAAGGCAGATTCCGTGATCATGCAAGTTGCCCAAAGACGGGCTAGAAATCCATCATCCCCGATCACAGCCCCACCTGACAGAGACGGCAGGCAACTGGACTCGATTGGGAAGCGAGTCTCTACAATGGCAGCGATAACGGTCCGTATGGCCAATTCTCTCGCCATTCTGGGTCGATACGACCGACAATGTGGTCGGATACCTCACCGTACATCAACATGCTTCCGGAGCCTTCGAAATCTGAAGCTCTGAAGTTACTGCAAAAGGGAGAACGGATCTTGTAGGAGAGTAGGGTTTGCTTCCTATGGTCACCCCCACTTTTTGCTTTTGCTTTACTGGTTTTCGACTTAGATGTGGCTGTGGGCCTGCTAATCGGACCCACAGCCCAGATGCACTCTCTCTAAATTCACACCATGTACTCTAGGTGCATCCACAATTGGGAATTGGTTCACCTGGTCAGCCCCTGTAGAAGTGTACCCTAGGTACTCAGGGCATAGGTGTAACCAAGGCCTACCAGGGGCTGCAGCATGTATTATGCCACCCCTGGGTGGCCACTCAAACTGACACAACTGGCTAATCACTCAGCTGGGGCAAGGTTGTGTAATCACCCCTTGCTTAGGTATAGTATTCCTATATCTACCCTTATATATAGACACACAGTAACATATAAGTCACTCCTATGGCAGGCCTTAACAATCCTGGAGGCAGAGTGCTTGGTTATGTGTGAGATGGTGCTCTAGCATGAGCTGAGCCTGTCTGCAGCTTGCTGAACCATATCCTTATAGCTGTTCGATATCGCCATACCATATACTCTTAAGTGCATTATAATCCTCGCGGTTGAATGCTAACTTTGGTTTGGCTTTATCTAAACATCTCGTGTAAGGTGTCATACGCTTTGGAATACTACCCCCTCGCCAATTCTGACGACGGGAGTAGCATTCCACCCTTCTAGAGGGTGAAGACATGTTGCTGCTGACTATCCCGGTTAAAGTTAACCAGAGCCCCAGCGTCACAAAATGGACGCTGCTGCCACAGACACAAGTCTGACCTCCTGCTGCTGGGAGTCCTTCCAGTCACGGAGGTTTGGACAATAGGTTTCCTGCCTGGTGAGGTGCCAGCACCACCCCAGACAGGACTTTGTGTATTGGGACAGGGAGGGCTGAATAGAATGAGACACTGCCTGAGGCACACTAGGTGCTTCATGCATACCCCAGTTGAAACCGGTTGCTGGGGCACTCCAGCCCCAGCTCTGGCGCGAAACTGGACAAAGGAAAGGAGATGTAACCACCCCCTTCCTGGTCCCACCCATAGGAGGGACCTAGGAACAAACCCAGCCCCTTTTAGCTGTATAAAGGTAGGAGCTGTGTCCTTAGACTTTGATTTGATCCTGAACTGAAACTTGAAACGAAACTCTGGACCTTCGACATTGTGCTGAAGCTGAAGACTGAAGAATCTCCCTTGTGGCCAAGGAGTGACCACCCTGGTCAACCAGGCACCATCCAGAAAATCAATGAGTTGCTTTGTCGATGCTCCCGCTGGGACCCGAGCACAGAGCCTGACAAGACCCAGACTTCCAGACCTCTCTGACCCTCTCTTCACGTCTGCAGCATAGCTGAGATCGGTGGAGGCAACGAGACACGTGGGACCGGCCATCTTGAAAAGTCCACGACTTGCTAACTGTGCAGCTCCTGGGGTATCCTCGAAACTGTGCACTGGGGATTGAGAAGCCCCGAATTCGAGCTCCAACTGCACCGAAGATCAGCCCTCCACACTCCACGAGTTCTGCGTGGGGCCCTTCTGCTTGTGTTCTGCTCAACGCGTTGTCCGGTTGCTGGCCCGTTGGCTAGTAGCCTCTGTGACGACAATCCTTTTGAATCACCTCGCTGGTCTGGTTGCTCCAGACTGGCCCTTGCCTCCCTGCAAAGGTGAGGCACCTCAGACCTTGCTGGTCTGCACCAGAAGCCTTCTTTGAATCCTGCGTGGGTTGCCTTTGCCAAGGCTTGTTGACTCCAATCCGGCGGTCGACCCCTCCATCTGCGAGAACCTTCGTAGGACAGATTCTCGCTAGCATCTGGTCGTCCTCGACGCCTCCTGGTCCGCGTGGTTGAAGAGACAAGCTTCACGACAGCACCTGATTGCTCCTCGACGTCGTCTGGTTCCTTCCTGGTTCCACCCGGTCACTGGCTAGTGACCCAGACTCTGTCCCCTCTGCTTTCAGGTCTTCTTCATCCTCGATCCACCCTTGGATCCACCCGGACACCTTCCTCCTGGTCGCCTGCAGCGTCTTTCTTCACGGGCTCCATAGACTTTAACGGCGAAACCCGACACATCTTCACACCTATGCACCCGCTTCCTGTGGGTGAGGTAACGCGAGTACTTCGGTGCTCCCATGGGTATTGACTATCCAAGTGTCTAGGTTTTTAGTTGTTTCCTTCTAGCTAGACCGGAAGTGTCCTGAATCCTTCTTTTTCTAAACTCTAAGTTCCCATTGACTTAACATTGACTCTCGCGTGTGTGTAAAGACACTGCACACGCCGCCTGTGGGCCTCCTACTTCTAACCTAAGGGTCAGATAGTGTAGCCCCAGCGATTCTCTAGACCCTAAGCCTTTCCTTTCCTTGTGACGTGGTACTTATACCACTTTCTTAGTATATGGTTTGCTTCGCCCCTACGGCCTAACTGTATTTTGTGCAACTTAACGTATTCTGACTAAGTAACTTGTTATGTGCTTTTGCCTCTGACCTCATAAAGAGTTCAGAGGAGTGTGTTAGTAAATAAACACATATATATTTTATATATATCCTGTGTGGTGTCCTTTCATTTGGTATTCAAGGGGTTACATATGGTAAAACAGATGGCTTTACACGCCCTCACGAGTCTTTTAGCCTAAGACTGTTCTGTCCACGCTACCACTAGGATAGCTGGTCTATAAGGTTGACTTACAACTATCACCGTAAGGGTTGTTTGGACTGGTGCAAGGTGTTTACTAGAATAGTGAACATCATATACCAGGCCAACTTCTCACATTGGTGTGCAGGGGTTGGGATTAGAGCTTGCTGTTGTTTTACCACTTGTAATCTTGATATCATTTGAAAAATCACATAGGTACCTATAGGTACATATAAAAACAAGTCTGTAGGAAAACAAATAGTGTAGGTAGGTGCAACACCACACCTCACTAGAAAACATGTCTCAGACAGTGAACCCCAGTGGTTCTCTGCCTGCAGAAGTAGATCCCTTGAGGACTGCTTCGAGATATGAAGCCTTAGCCTTCCAGGAATTGAGACAATTGTGTACTTCTAGAAGGCTAAAACAGGGTTCAAACCCTACCATCAAGTTCCTGGTTGAGCTCTTAGAAGAGTATTATGCTCAACAGCCACCTAAGACAGGTGACGCAGGTAGTGCAGATGAAGTATTTCCCTCTTCTGATGATAATACTGATACTCCAGTACCAGAGGAAGAAGAGGGGGTAGAAGAAAATTATTCTGATCTTGATTCAAACAGCCAGGTCCCAGTCAGAAGACTTAGCCAGGCTAACTTAAGCATACATGGGAGTCAGTATGGGCAGCCCTCATACAGACCCCCAAGTGGGCTTAACCAGAGGCTGAGAAGAGGAAGATCCCACTCCAGGGAATCTCTCCTATCTCATGCTTCAAATAGCTCTCATGGCCTTGATCAGAGAGGGATGACTTCCCCTCAGAGAAAGGAACATGTGGCAAAGATGAGAGAAGCTGCTCTTAGGATTGAAAGGCAGGAACTTGAGGTTGCCCTGGCCAAAGAGAAGCTTGCTCGTGCTAGAGAGCATCGAGAGAGTGGGTTAGAACCCACTGGTGGCAGCAATATCCCTAAGGATAAAGATAGGTCCTTTGAGAATAGAAACCTAAGCAAGATTGTGCCCCCCTACAAAGAAGGGGATGACATCCACAAATGGATTACTGCTTTGGAGAGGGCCTGCCAAGTACAGCAGGTACCCCAAAGTCAGTGGGCATCAATCTTATGGCTCTCCTTTTCTGAAAAAGGTAGAGATAAGCTCCTCACAGTTAGTGATGGGGATGCTAACAACTACTCTGTCCTGAAGAGTGCTCTGATTGATGGGTTTGGCCTAACCACTGAACAATATAGGTTGTTGTTCAGAGATACCTAGAAGACACAGACTCAGGACTGGACTGATTTTGTTGATTGTGCCACTAAGGCTCTGGAAGGCTGGTTATTGGGAAGTCAAGTTAAGGACTATACAGGATTGTATAATTTGATCATGAGAGAGCAAATCCTTAACAATTGTCAAAACCAGTTATTGCATCAATACCTGATTGACTCTGATCTGACCTCTCCCCAAGAATTGGGAAAGAAGGCAGACAAATGGGTCAGAACCAGGATTAAGCAGAGAAACCAGAACCAGGGGGGGTGATCAGAAAAAGGCAGACCAGAAGGGTAATGAGCAGAAACAAAAAGACCAGAAGTCCTTACCAGGCCCCCAAAAGGCACAGGGGGAGGGTGGCTCCAAAAAGAACAAACAGAAACAAGAAGGTCCAAAGAAGCCCTGGTGTGGATACTGTAAATCAGTCTCTCACTGGTTTAGTGAGTGCACCAAGAAGGGCACAGCGCCAACCACCATTGCCCCTAACGCAACTGTTCCCCCTAGTCAAGCTGTTAGTGGTGGTTCCCAGAAAAAGGGTGTAGTAGGGTTGACCCTGGGAACTGAGGTGGACTCTGGCCTAGTCAGAGTACCAACTCAGGCTGTTCTTGTCTGTGATGGGGACATAGCAATGTCCTCTACTGTAAGTCCCAGTAATCTGAGCAAGTACAGGCAGACACCTTTTATTAATGATAAGATGGCTCAGGCCTACAGGGACACATGTGCCAGTGTCACCATAGTGACACCTAACTTTGTGAACCCTGACCAGATCATACTAGGTGAGACCTACCTAGTGACCAATGCTAGCAATGCCACTACCTCCCATAGTATGGCAGTTGTTAACTTCTCCTGGGGAGGGGTAACTGGCCTCAAAAGAGTTGTTGTGAGTTCAGACCTTCCAGTAGAGTGTCTGTTAGGTGATGATCTTGAAACCTCAGTTTGGTCTGAGGTGGAGTATAGGCCCCTTGCAGAAATGCTGGGAATATCAGCACATGTCCTTGCTGTGACCAGGTCACAGGCCAAAAAGTGCTTACCTGAACAAGTGCTGGCTCTTGGAACAATAGACCAGACACTACCCAAGAGAAAGAGCAAGAGGGTTAAGGCAGTGCCTCCCCCCTGCCTCAGGTTGAGGATCAGCCCTCCCAGGAGGAGGATTCTGAGATCCAAGAGGGAACTGTCCTAGAAGAGCTTGAGCCTGGTCAGGTTGAGTTTCTTGGGACAGGGGGACCCTCAAGGGCAGATCTGAGGCAGGCTCAGTTAGATTGTTCCTCTCTTGAACCCCTCAGACAGCAGGCTGCTGCTGAGGCTGCTTGGAATGCTCAAGGCACCCATAAAGTGTATTGGGATGATGGGCTACTTTATTCAGAGGCTAGAGACCCCAAGTCTGGTGCTTCCAGGATGTTGGTTATACCTCTGCAATTTAGGAGCTTCCTTCTTACCTTGGCCCATGATATTCCCTTAGCAGGACACCTGGGCCAGAACAAGACTTGGGACAGGCTTGTCCCTCACTTTCACTGGCCCCACATGTCCGAAGATACCAAGGAGTTTTGTCGCTCCTGTGTTACCTGCCAAGCCAGTGGCAAATCAGGTGGCACAACAAAGGCCCCCCTCATACCACTACCTGTGGTGGGGGTAACCTTTGAGAGAGTGGGGATAGACATTGTTGGACCAATGAACCCCCAAACAGCATCTGGGCACAGATTTATACTGGTGGTAGTGGATCATGCCACCAGGTATCCAGAAGCTATTCCCCTGAGGACCACAACAGCTCCTGTTGTGGCAAGGGCCCTACTTGGAGTTTTCTCCAGAGTGGGGTTTCCAAAGGAGGTTGTCTCTGACAGAGGTGCAAACTTCATGTCAGGATATTTGACTGCAATGTGGAAGGAGTGTGGTGTCAACTATAAGCTCACCACCCCCTATCACCCACAGTGCAATGGGCTTGTGGAAAGATTCAACAAGACCCTCAAAGGGATGATAAAAGGGTCTCCTGAAAAGCTGAAGCGAAGATGGGACATCCTTTTACCCTGCCTTCTGTTTGCTTACAGAGAGGTCCCACAAAAGGGGGTTGGCTACAGCCCTTTTGAGCTTTTGTTTGGGCATCCTGTAAGGGGGACCCCTATGTCTTGTGAAGGAAGGATGGGAGTTACCTCTCAAAAAGCCTAAGCAGGACATAGTGGACTATGTACTTGGTCTCCGCTCCAGGATGGCTGAGTATGTGGAGAAGGCTTCCAAAAACCTTGAGGCCAGCCAAGAACTTCAGAAAGCTTGGCATGACCAAAAGGCTGTACTGACTGTGTACCAGCCAGGACAGAAATTGTGGGTGTTGGAGCCAGTGGCCCCAGCAGCACTCCAGGACAAATGGTCTGGACCCCATACAATAGTTGAACAGAAGGGAGATGTCACCTACTTGGTGGACCTTGGGACTCCCAGAAGCCCCCACAGGGTGCTTCATTTCAACAGACTAAAAGCATTTGTCGACAGGGCAGACATGGGCTTGCTCATGGCTACAGATGAGGGGCAAGAGGAAGAGAGTGACCCTCTCCCAGACCTGCTTACTCAGAACCCTGATGATGGGTCAGTGGATGGTGTAGTCTTTGCAGACAGCCTCTCTGAACATCAGCAACAGGACTGCAGACAAGTTCTTCACTCCTTCAGACATCTGTTTTCCTGACCCCAAGTCAGACAAGCTGGTGCACCCATGAGGTGGACACTGGTGACAGTCTGCCTGTCAAGAGTAAAATCTACAGGCAACCTGACCATGTCAGGGACTGCATTAGGAGAGAGGTCCAAAAGATGTTGGAGCTGGGAGTTATTGAGCCCTCAGAAAGCCCTTGGGCCAGTCCAGTAGTCCTGGTGCCAAAACCTCACAACCAAGATGGTAAGAGAGAGATGAGGTTGTGTGTGGACTACAGAGGTCTCAATGCTGTCACTAGGACAGATGCCCACCCCATCCCCAAGGCAGATGAGCTCATTGATAGATTGGCTTCTGCCAAGTTCTTGAGCACATTTGACCTGACAGCAGGCTACTGGCAAATCAGATTAGCTGAGGATGCAAAAGCCAAGACAGCATTTCCGACCCCAGGAGGACATTATCAATTTGTGGTAATGCCCTTTGGTTTGGAAAATGCACCTGCCACTTTCCAAAGGTTGGTGAATCAAGTTCTCTCAGGACTGGATGACTATTGTGCAGCTTATCTAGATGATATTGCTGTCTTTAACTCCACCTGGGAGGATCACCTGGTCCGCCTGAGGAATGTTTTAGAGGCTCTGCAAAAGGCAGGCCTCACTATCAAGGCTACAAAGTGCCAGATAGGGCAGAGCAAGGTTGTGTACCTGGGGCACCTGGTAGGTGGGGTCAGGTTCAACCACTGGAGCAAGATCCAAACCATCAGAGACTGGACTCCTCCAATCACCCAGACACAGGTCAGAGCTTTCTTGGGCCTGTCTGGATACTACAGGAAGTTTGTGAAAAACTATGGGTCCATTGTGACACCACTGAATGACCTCACTTCCAAAAAGATGCCAAAGAAAGTTCAGTGGACAGTTAGCTGTCAAAAGGCATTTGATGGCCTGAAGCAGGCCATGTGTACTGCACCTATTCTGAAAAGTCCAGATTACTCCAAAGAGTTCATAGTCCAAACAGATGCTTATGAGTTGGGTGTGGGAGCTGTACTTTCACAACTGAATATAGATGGTCAAGACCAGTCCATTGCTTTCATAAGCAGAAGGCTGACCCCTAGAGGGAAATGTTGGTCAGCTATAGAGAGGGAGGCCTTTGCTGTGGTATGGGCCCTGAAAAAGCTGAGGCCATACTTGTTTGGCACTCACTTCAAGATTCAGACAGACCACAAGCCCCTCCTATGGTTAAATCAGATGAAAGGTGAAAATCCCAAACTACTTAGGTGGTCCATTTCCCTACAGGGGATGGACTTTAGAGTGGAACATAGACCTGGGACTGACCATGCCAATGCAGATGGACTCTCCCGATATTTCCACTTAGAACATGAAGACTCAACTGGTCAAGGTTAGTTTAATGTCCCTAAGTTTGGGGGGGGTTGTGTAGGAGAGTAGGGTCTGCTTCCTATGGTCACCCCCACTTTTTGCTTTTGCTTTACTGGTTTTCGACTTTGATGTGGCTGTGGGCCTGCTAATCAGACCCACAGCCCAGATGCACTCTCTCTAAATTCACACCATGTACTCTAGGTACATCCACGATTGGGAATTGGTTCACCTTGTCAGCCCCTGTAGAAGTGTACCCTAGGTACTCGGGGCATTGGTGTAACCAAGGCATACCAGGGGCTGCAGCATGTATTATGCCACCCCTGGGTGGCCACTCAAACTGACACAAATGGCTGATCACTGAGCTGGGGCAAGGTCGTGTAATCACCCCTTGCTTAGGTATAGTATTCCTATATCTACCCTTATATATAGACACACAGTCACTCCTATGGGAGGCCTTAACAATCCTGGAGGCAGAGTGCTTGGTTATGTGTGAGATGGTGCTCTAGCATGAGCTGAGCCTGTCTGCAGCTTGCGGAACCATGTCCTTATAGCTGTTCTATGATATCGCCATACCATATACTCTTAAGTGCATTATAATCCTCGCGGTTGAATACTAACTTTGGTTTGGCTTTATCTAAACATGTTGTGTAAGGTGTCTTTTGCTTTGGAATACTACCCCCTCGTGAATTCTGGCGACGGGGGTAGCATTCCACCCTTCTAGAGGGAGAAGACATGTTGCTGCTGACTATCCCGGTTAAAGTTAACCAGAGCCCCAGCGTCACAAAATGGACGCTGCTGCCATAGACACAAGTCTGACCTCCTGCTGCTGGGAGTCCTTCCAGTCACTGAGGTTTGGACAATAGGTTTCCTGCCTGGAGAGGTGCGAGCACCACCCCAGACAGGACTTTGTGTATTGGGACAGGGAGGGCTGAATAGAATGAGACACTGCCTGAGGCACACTAGGTGCTTCATGCATACCCCAGTTGAAACCGGTTGCTGGGGCACTCCAGCCCCAGCTCTGGCGCGAAACTGGACAAAGGAAAGGGGATGTAACCACCCCCCTTCCTGATCCCACCCTTAGGAGGGACCTAGGAACGAATCCAGCCCCTTTTAGCTGTATAAAGGTAGGAGCTGTGTCCTTAGACTTTAGATTTGATCCTGAACTGAAACTTGAAACAAAACTCTGGACCTTCGACATTCTGCTGAAGCTGAAGACTGAAGAATCTCCCTTGTGGCCAAGGAGTGACCACCCTGGTCAACCAGGCACCATCCAGCAAATCAACGGCTTGCTTTGTCGATGCTCCCGCCGGGACCCGAGCACAGAGCCTGACAAGACCCAGACTTCCAGACCTCTCTGACCCTCTCTTCACGTCTGCAGCATAGCTGAGATCGGTGGAGGCGACGAGACACGTGGGACCGGCCATCTTGAAAAGTCCACGACTTGCTAACTGTGCAGCTCCTGAGGTATCCTCGAAGCTGTGCACTGGGGATTGAGAAGCCCCGAATTCGAGCTCCAACTGCACCGAAGATCAGCCCTCCACACTCCACGAGTTCTGCGTGGGGCCATTCTGCTTGTGTTCTGCTCAACGCGTTGTCCGGTTGCTGGCCCGTTGGCTAGTAGCCTCTGTGACGACAATCCTTTTGAATCACCTCGCTGGTCTGGTTGCTCCAGACTGGCCCTTGCCTCCCTGCAAAGGTGAGGCACCTCAGACCTTGCTGGTCTGCACCAGAAGCCTTCTTTGAATCCTGCGTGGGTTGCCTTTGCCAAGGCTTGTTGACTCCAATCCGGCGGTCGACCCCTCCATCTGCGAGAACCTTCGTGGGACAGATCCTCTCCAGCATCTGGTCGTCCTCGACGCCTCCTGGTCCGCGTGGCTGAAGAGACAAGCTTCACGACAGCACCTGATTGCTCCTCGACGTCGTCTGGTTCCTTCCTGGTTCCACCCAGTCACTGGCTAGTGACCCAGACTCTGTCCCCTCTGCTTTCAGGTCTTCTTCATCCTCGATCCACCCTTGGATCCACCCGGACACCTTCCTCCTGGTCGCCTGCAGCATCTTTCTTCACGGGCTCCATAGACTTCAACGGCGAAACCCGACACATCTTCACACCTATGCACCCGCTTCCTGTGGGTGAGGTAACGCGAGTACTTCGGTGCTTCCAAGGGTATTGACTATCCAAGTGTCTAGGTTTTAGTTGTTTCCTTCTAGCTATACCGGAAGTGTCCTGAATCCTTCTTTTTCTAAACTCTAAGTTCCCATTGACTTAACATTGACTCTCGCGTGTGTGTAAAGACACTGCACGCGCCGCCTGTGGGCCTCCTACTCTTAACCTAAGGGTCAGATAGTGTAGCCCCAGCGATTCTCTAGGCCCTAGGCCTTTCCTTTCCTCGTGACGTGGTACTTATACCACTTTCTTAGTATATGGTTTGCTTCGCCCCTAGGGCCTAACTGTATTTTGTGCAACTTAACGTGTTCTGACTAAGTAACTTATGTGCTTTTGCCTCTGACCTCATAAAGAGTTCAGATGAGTGTGTTAGTAAATAAATACATATATATTTTATATATATCCTGTGTGGTGTCCTTTCATTTGGTATTCAAGAGGTTACATATGGTAAAACAGCTGGCTTTACACGCCCTCACGAGTCTTTTAGCCTAAGACTGTTCTGTCCACGCTACCACTAGGATAGCTGGTCTATAAGGTTGACTTACAACCATCACCATAAGGGTTGTTTGGACTGGTGCAAGGTGTTCACTAGAATAGTGAACATCATATACCAGGCCAACTTCTCACAGATCTCTGCAGAGATTATCGACTCTGCAGTGGATGTGGCTTCCACTGGTTTCAAGCAGCTGGCGGGGGCGGCTGTCCTACGCCGACAAGGCTGGTTAAAGGCTACTTCGTTTCTCCAGGAGATGCAAGCTAAGATCCTGGATAAGCCCTTGAATGGGGAGGATTTGTTTGGCCCACTTGTAGAAGAAGCCTTGCAAACCATTGAAAAGGACTCAGTAACAGCCAGATCTCTTGGCACCTTGCAGTTTCGGAAGCTGCCCTTTCGGGGTGCGAAAGGACGTGGATTGTCCTCTAATCGAGGAAGCTATAGTCAGCAATCTTCCTACAGATCTTATCAAGGGAATCAGCGCTACCAATCTCAACGTTACCAATCTTATGGCCAGCGCAACACATCCTATTCCCAGAATAAGAAGAAACCTTCCTACCGCGGAAAGGATTCCAATAGAAGGCAATGAGTATCATCACCTGCCACCGCTACTGCCGCAGTCCCATGTACAGGTTGGAGGAAGAATCTCAAAATTTTATTCAAACTGGTCCTCAATAACATTGGACAGATGGGTCCTAGACATCGTAGCCAGCGGTCATGCTCTCGAATTAGAAAAGTTTCCTCCAAATTTCCCTCCAAAAGGCCCTCCTCCAGCTCATCTCAAGGAGTTGTTTTCCCAGATAAATTTGATGTTGCATAAAGGAGCGATCGAAAAAGTCCCTCAAGGGCAGAGAGGAACAGGATTCTATTCACGGTTCTTTCTAAGAAAGAAGAAATCCAGAGAATGGCGTTCAATTCTAGGCCTTCGTTCCCTCAACAAGTATCTAAAGAAACTGTAATTTCGGATGTTATCCCTTCAGGAAATACTTCATCTTCTGTCGGCAGGGGATCACATGGCCATCCTGGACCTTCAAGATGCGTACTTCCACGTTCCCATTTTACCCCTTCACAGAAGGTTCCTGCGTTTCAGAGTGGCTGGCAGGAATTTTCAGTTCAAAGTCCTTCCCTTTGGGCTGCGATCGGCACCCAGAGTGTTTACGAAGGTCCTAGCTCTAGTAGCAGCGCACCTCCGGCTGCAGGGGATTCAAATATTTCCTTACCTGGACGATTGCCTTATCAAGGCAAATTCTTTCTCAGACACAAACATCCATGTCCAAAGATGTCTGTGTATCTTCCAATCGCTGGGTCTTTCTATCAATCTCAACAAGTCACATCTCGTTCCTTCACAAAGGCAGACGTTCTAAGGAGCAACCTTAGACACACAACTGGTTCAAGCTTTTGTATCAGACGAAAGGCAAAAGAGAATCCAAAACTTGGCTCACATGTTACTATCAAGGTGGTCAGTTTCAGTCCAACAGTTCAGATCCTTTCTAGGAATGGTCTCTTCTTGCATCCCGTTGATACCAAATTGTCGCCTCAGAATGAGGCCCCTTCAAGAGGAACTCAACCTACAATGGTTACAAGTCTCCGGTTAATTCGAATATCTCATTCAAATCACTCCTCGGATGAGGGAGGCTTTTCTCTGGTGGGTCCAAGAAATAAATCTAAAGAAAGGATGGGCGTTCCTTCAGGAGACGCCGAATTACACTATCACCACAGATGGATCCCTCGAGGGTTGGGGAGCTCATCTTCAAGGGCTGAAGGTCAGCGGAAAATGGAGTCCTCAACAAAAGACATGGCACATCAATCTGCTAGAGCTAAGAGCCATCTTCGTAGCCCTCAAGTCCTTTCATGCAATCATTCTAGGGGCCACAGTATTGGTTTGCACGGACAACACTACATGTATGCATTACTTGAACAAACAGGGAGGAGCGAGGTTGGTTCTTCTATCTCAGGAAGCCCAAGAAATCTGGGCTTGGGCAATATGACACAGGATCAATCTCTTGGCAGTTCAAGTGCCGGGAGCTTCAAATGTTCTGGCGGACACCTCAGCAGGTCAATGGTGTCCACCCACGAATGGGAATTGTATCAGCCAACGGTGGATCGAATCTTCCAGCAGTGGCGTCATCCCGATATGGACCTCTTTGCGACCCAGAAGAACAGCAAATGCCTATTCTTTGCAGGCTGGCTTTCCCACAAGGACTCTCAGGGGAATGCGTTTTCGATCAACTGGTCTCAAATTTGTGTTTACGCCTTTCCTCCGCTACCGTTGGTTCCCAGAGTTCTCCGGAAGATGAAGAAAGAACCTTGTCACTTAATTCTCATCGCTCCCAGATGGCCTCTCCAATTCTGGTTTACCGAACTTCTTCTCCTATCAGAGTGCGATCCAATTCAGTTTCGACCAATACCGAATCTCCTCTCCATTCAGAACGGTCAAATTTGTCATCCGGATCCTGCTTCTCTAAAATTAGCAGCTTGGCGCCTGAGCACCTTGAATTCGCTCATCTAAATATTTCTGCGGATTGTAAGGAGGTACTGGCTAACGCACGAGCACCTGCTACAATAAAGACATTCAGACTTAAATGGAAAAGATTCTGCATGTGGTGTCAGTCTGCTGGGGTTCACCCGTTTCACGCAACGCCGGAACAGATATTACCTTTCTTCTTGCACTTATCGAGATTGGGCCTATCTCATGCAACGTCAAAGTTCTTTTTGGCAGCCATTTCAAGGTACCGACAGGATGGATCCAATTCTCTTTATTCATCAAGAATAATACAACAGTTTTTTAAAGGACTATTCCGAATGTTTCCTCCTGTAAGTCGTCCGCGTCCATCATGGCGTCTAAATGTGGTATTAGCGCAGCTCATGCGCCACCCATTTGAACCAATTCACAAGGTGGATTTTAAATTTCTAACCTGGAATGTTTCTCTGTTGCTAGCATTGACTTCATCTAGAAGAGTCCGCGATGTTCAAGCTTTCACCGTCAATTCACCTTTCTTGCAATTCACAGTCAATTCTGTGGTACTACGTACAAACCCAAAATTTATGCCAAAAGTGCCTTCGGATTTTCACCTGAACGAACCAGTCATCTTAAAAAAATGTTTTCCTAATCCGCAATCCCCTGCGGAGAGGGCATTGCATACCCTTGACATCAGAAGATGTCTAAAATTCGATTTACAAAGGACCTCTACTATTCGCAAATCCGATCAACTGTTTGTTGCCTACGGGAAGATACGGCAAGGACAAGCAGTGTCTAAATAGACCATAGCTAGATGGATTTCTGCCGCTATTGACTTTTGCCATCAGCAAGCTGGAAGACCTTTGCAGACTACTCCAAGGGCACACTCTACGAGGGCGGTTTCTTCATCGACTGCTCTCTTCGCTGGTGTCCCTCTTCAGCATATCTGTAGAGCAGCAGCTTGGTCCAGCAGATATACTTTCACCAAGCATTACTGTTTGGAAGCGGCCAGTGATACTGATTCTTCAGTGGGGCAAGAGGTTCTCCGCAATCTTTTCAGATAAGGTGAGCCTCTGTTTTCCCTCCTCCTCTTTACTGCTTTTCAGGCGCTTATTATTTTGCCTATGTTTTGTATATGTTCCGGTAATTGCACATTTTCATATATGTTTATACATATAGAATTTCTATTATGTGATTGCAAATGCTTTCCATAAGCAGCTAGTATTGCAAATAGCGTCTTCCAAGCATTATTGGGGTACTGCTATCTACTCTGATTCAGGCATGTGAATCTATGAAAGACACCCCAATACTGGAGAAGGACATAGTTACTTACTTGTAATCTGTGGTTCTCCAGTATTGGTGTCTTTCATAGATTCACATGCAACCCGTCCACCTCCCCTCAGAGGCTACCTTATGCTCTTATCTCCTTATAACACTGTTGTGCGAGAACATCTGAGAGCCTGAGCCTCTGAGGAGAACTTTCTGGTGGGTGCTGTCAATCAATCAATCAATCAAAGCATTTGTATAGACCGCTACTCACCCGGAGGGTCTGAAGGCGCTTGGGGGGGGGGGTCCGCTACTGCTCGAACAGCCAGGTCTTGAGTTGCTTCCTGAAGGAGAGGTGGTCTTGGGTCAGGCGGAGGTGGATGGGGAGGGAGTTCCATGTCTTGGCGGCCAGGTAGGAGAAGGATCTTCGTCCCGTTGTGGCTCTTCGGGTTTGGGGAACGGCAGCGAGGGCGTGGCTGGTCGATCGTAGCTGGTGGGTGGGAGTGTAGAAGGTCAGGCGGTCGTTGAGGTATCTGGGGCCTTGGTTGTGGAGAGCTTTGTGTGCGTGGATGAGGAGTCGGAACGTGATTCTCTTGCTGATGGGGAGCCAGTGCAGGTCTCTCAGGTGTCCGGAGATGTGGCTGTGTCGGGGGATGTCCAGGATGAGTCGTGCTGAGGCGTTCTGAATGCGCTGGAGTCTTCTCTGAAGTTTGGCTGTGGTTCCGGCGTAGAGGGAGTTACGGTAGTCCAGTCGGCTGGTGACGAGCGCCTGGGTGACCATCTTCCTGGTTTCGGTGGGGATCCACCGGAAGATCTTCCGTAGCATGCGTAGGATGTTGAAGCATGTCGAGGAGACGGCCTTGACTTGTCTGGTCATCGAGAGGGAGGAGTCCAGGATGAAGCCCAGGCTGCGTGCGTGGTCCGTTGCTTTGGGTGCGCTGCCCAGGGCAGGGGGCCACTAGGAGTCGTCCCAGGCGGAGGGTGATGATCCCAGGATGAGGACTTCCGTCTTATCCGAGTTCAGTTTCAGGCGGCTGTTCATCATCCACTCGGCTACGTCTTTAATCCCTTTGTGTAGGTTGGTTCTGGCGGTTTCGGGGTCGTTGGTGAGGGAGAGGATCAGCTGGGTGTCGTCGGCGTAGGAGATGATGTTGAGGTTGTGTTGGCGTGTGATGGCCGCGAGGGGGCTCATGTAGATGTTGAACAGCGTGGGGCTGAGCGATGATCCTTGTGGTACGCCGCAGATGACTTCGGTGGCCTCTGGTCTGAACGGGGGGAGGCGGACTCTCTGGGTTCTTCTGGCGAGGAAGGAGATGATCCACTCCAGTGCCTTCTCCTGGATTCCGATGTTGTTGAGGCGCTGCACTAGGGTGCGGTGGCAGACCGTGTTGAACGCTGCGGAGAGGTCCAGGAGGATGAGTGCCGCTGTTTCCCCGTTGTCGAGTAGGGCTCGGATGTCGTCGGTGGCTGCGATGAGGGCGGTCTCGGTGCTGTGGTTGGCTCTGAAACCGGACTGCAAGTGGTCGAGGGATCCATTCGTCTCGAGGAAGGCGGCCAGCTGTCTGTTGATGGTCTTCTCGATGACTTTGGCAGAAAAGGAAGGAGCGAGATGGGGCGGTAGTTTTTGAGGTCGGTGGGGTCCGCTGATGGTTTCTTCAGTAGGGCACTGAGTTCGGCGTGCTTCCAGCTCTCTGGAAGGTGGCGGTGTCGAAGGAGGCATTGATGATGTCCCGGAGATGGTGTGCGATGATGGAGTCGGCCTTGTTGAAGACGTGGTGAGGGCAGGGGTCGGTTGGTGATCCGGAGTGGATGGAGTCCATCGTGCGGATGGTGTCTTCGGTGTTGATCGGGGTCCAGGCGCGGAGGGTAGAGCTGGGGGGCGTTGGTGCGGTCGTAGGGTGCGTCGGCTGTGTGCTGAAACTGTTGTGTATATCTGCGATCTTGCTGTGGAAGAACGAGGCGAGCGAGTCGCAGAGGTCTTGTGATGGGGTGATGTCGTTGTTTCCGGCGCTAGGGTTCGAGAGCTCTTTGACGATGTTGAAGAGTTCCTTGCTGTTGTGGGCGTTGTTGTCTAGTCGTTCCTTGAATGTGGTTTTCTTGGTGGTGTGGATCAGCTGGTGGTGTTTTCGGGTGGCGTGTTTGAGGGTGGTCATGTTGTCTGTTGTCGGGTCTGTCGCCTGATTGGCTGCAGTTTGGGCTATGTACTATGATAGTCATGCATGTGGAACTTTTTTCTTGGTAGCTTGGCTACTTTACTTCCTGGTTTCTTGTTACCAAGGTTTTTTGGTTGTTATAGGCATATTTATTGCTTTTTTATATACCGTGGGACTCCCACTCCGACGACAGGGAATGATTCATGCATGTGAATCTATGAAAGACACCAATACTGGAGAACCACAGAATACAGGTAAGTAACTATTGTTCTTTTTGTGTGTAACTTTAACCATGGACCGAAGCACATAATATTGTCTGTTTCTGTTAAGTTTTCTAAACTTACTGTCAATGACAAATGGTCCTGAATAACAATTCAGTGTGTGTGTGTGTATATATATATATATATATACACACACACACACACACACACACACACACACACACACACACACACACACACACACACACACACACACACACACACACACACACACACACACACACACACACACACACCCCCCCCCCCCCCCCAACAATATAACAAATGCTTGTTGGATATCAGTGTTTATTTGCAGGAGTACTGCTGAAGACTGGTTGGCTGTGTTCTAATGTTTCTTCAAACTAGTTACCATCCTCTTATGCTACATCTGCTACCTTTACTGTTTCTTCTCTGTTGACATACATTTTAAAATACATATCTAGAAAAAGTTTACTACATTACTTTTCTAATAAATATTCAAAAACATATTGTATTGCTTCATCATTGGAAAACTATCAATGCCAGAATGCAGTTTTTTGATAGAAATGTAGAACAAATTTGAACTATTAATTGCTTTTAATAGTATATACTTAAATGTAGTTATAGTTTAGTTGGACTTTCCGTAGGAAGAGCTTTTTTCGATATCTGGATGGGTGGTCCCATGGTACCACAAATTTTAAAAAAAGATACTGGTCTGACTGGCCGGGAGGGCATTTTTTTTTCCTTGTCTTGTTTGATACCACACTACCATAAAGGTCTCATGGGAAGAAGCAATCTGATTAACCGCAACAGGAAGAAAAATGTTGTGTCTGCCATTACAGGACTCGGGGACTCAGTTCTCGTATGATGAACTGATAGAGAATAAAAATGGCACATAAGGGCAGGTTAGGGTGGTGGTGGTGCAAAAACAGTAGAAAAAATATTCTGTTCTGCTGATTAGGCGGGCAAAGTGAGAACTCCTGTGCGACCCAGCAAGGCTCCGAATACGTTCCCACAGGACACAGCACCAGCCATTCTTTGTAGTTCTGTGGGAAAACCATGGGACCATGCCCGAAAATTATTTCTAAAAATAGATATTACATTAAGAAAGCAATGAATTGATAGGTATTGACTAGAAAAGCTCTAGGCCTCTTGGTTTGACAATCTATCAGTCATTTTGAAAAAGAGACCAAACTTTAACCTTTAACCAATCAGAATGGACCACCCTCTAGAACACTCCTATGAGAAGCTCCAGTCCCTCAGATTTTCGTATGCAAGTCATGCTAGGGAGTCTCCACTGAGCTCTGCTCCGTTTATTCCTGTTTATACTAATTTTGAAGAATTGGTATACATCCATACATATATTTACAAATATATTTTCCTTTGATATATCTGTAGTTTGGCTTGCGACTAAATCTGACTCCATGTCAGATACAGCCAGAAAGGTTCTATTCAGAGAATGTGCTACTTGTGGAAAAAAAATAGGATTTATGCAGATGACCCTCACAAGGAATGTGTCTACTGCCTTTACCCTGGGCATAAAGCTACAGACTGTAAGTCATGTCGAATCTTTTCTGTCAAAACCCTTAGACCATGAGTGACGGCTACTTTTATGGCTCAAAAAACTTAAATCTAAAGACTAACTTGGCTCAGATATTGACAGTAAATAATCTTCCAAAATATCTCAAGAGACTCTTCACATTCCTCTCAGCAGCCTCCTAGCAAACATGTTAAAAACTCAACTCCTGGCTCTCATTACATGAGCAAACATGAAAGGAAAGGATCTTCTCAACATCTACAGATCAAACAACCCTCAAAAATGGCTTCTGAGCCTGCTACACCTCCTCCACAGATTAAGATTTCTTTCAAAAAGCCATCTTCAGCGCCGTCAGTGGTGAGATCGTTGAGTGTTTCACGCCAATGAGAAAATCTGCTGCGTCCAACGTCTACAGCCAGTACTTCCACTTTGTCTACTGTTGTAATCTTCTATGTTAGTTATGGAGTGTGGAGCACTGTGCCTAGTGTGTGCCACATTCCTAGGAAGCATTAATGGTTCTACTCTTTGGCAGTTGCTGATTGACTGGCCAGAGGGAGAGCCACAGATTTCTACTCGGATAAATAATACTTAATAAACAAGATACTTTCACACTACAAGCTTGTTTATTGATAACGTTTATGCTTACTACATCTACATTCTCCACAGCCTCTTCCCTCTTGATGATCACACTCTCGTCGACAAGCCGTGGACTTATTCCGTCCGTAGGTAACACCATCTTCATCAGGGAAAGTCATCGAGAGTTCTCATGTCAATACAGTCAATTAAGCATCCGTCATCAACAAAGACTGCATTGTTGATGAAGACTCCATCGTCGTTGAAGACTCCACCATCAATTAAGACTCTGACATTGACTAGATCACCTTCGTTGACAAAGTCACCATCAAGGGGTTTCCAGTTTATGATCCGCTGGTCTGATTTGGTGGTGGTGGTGGGCTAATAGTTTATGAAGTCTTGTCTTGCAAGTTGTAGATGTTGAGGATTTTGTTGTGGAAGAAATTGGTGAGGGTGTTGATAGAGTTGGTAGTGCTGTGTGTTTGGAAAATTATTTGATGTTGAAGAACTTTGCGTTTGTTTGAGCTGTTTTCCAGTTTGAGAGCTAGGGCTGTTTTTTTTTTTTGGGGCACGTCGAGTTGGCTGTGGGATTTTCTGACCCCATGCTTTTGCTTCTTGCAGTGGTATCCCAACTGGCTCTCCATTTTTTCATTTCAGCTTTTTGAAGTTTCTAAAGGTCTTCGGTGTACCATTTGGCTCGTGTATTGGTTCTTGAGTGTGACGTTCTTGAGAGGTGCTTAGGTGTCTGCACTGGTAGTGATCCAGTTGTTGAAGGCTTTGACGTTGGCATGCAGGTCGCCAATAAGGTTTGTTTGGTGGGTGGTGATGGTGTTGGTCCAGCCTGTGTCCTTTATCTTGTTCCAGCTACATCAGGGGTTGTAGGTAGTCTTCCGGAGGGGAGTGGGGCTAGGGTGCGTTGATGAAGTGTACGATAGAGTAGTCTGTCCAGGTGAGTAGAGTTAGGTGGCTGAACTAGACCTTGTTGCAGGCTGTTTAAATGGAGTTGAGCGTGTCTTGGACGATCCCGATGAGACCTAGGATCTCAAGGTTCTCGAGTTAGGGCAGTGGAGTTGGAGATGGGCCACTTACCCCATCCTTGACGTTAGCACCAGTCAAGGTCAGCTTCTTTGTGGCACATGTGAATTTCCTTTTGTGTGAGTTAATTAAGATACACATTTCTCTCTCATGAAAGTTAAAAATTCACTTTTAGGTACTCGCTCTGATGTTCAGTGCTATTAAATGAAGAATTTCAACCAGTAATCAATTTGATAGTAGGAGCTTGTTCCGTTAATTTTGTTTGGATAGAATGTAACTGAAGTCACTTAAGATATGCGAGAGCGCTCAGTTGAAACCCCCAGATCCCACACCAAGCTTCCCCTTCAATATTACAAGTTAAGGATGTAAGCATTTCCGCTTCTTTTAGGTTTTTGGTATGACGTGCACCTATAATAGGAGCGCAACGGGATCTAGTTTCATCACAAAGAGCAGGCAAGGTCACAAAACGCATTATAATTTATAATATACGAGGAAGCCCCTAGCGATGTATGACGTTACAACGCATGCTCTTACAACGCATGCCTTTACACAGCGGTTTTTACAACAAAAACCTTTACAACGCATAGCGCTTTGGGGTGCTGGATAGTGAATAGTTTAATTTACTATTCCAACTCCAGTCCCCGTGGACAATAGGGAAGGTGTTGGATAGTAAATTAAACGTATTCCCTATCCTAGAGCGCCCCCCAGCGCAATGCGTTGTATGGTTTGCGTTGTAAAAGTTGCGTCGTAAAGGCACTGCGTGGTAAAAGTTGCGTTGTAAAGGATGTTTCTCAGCCCCTAGCTCTGATAAGGATAGGCAGGGTTGGAGTGTGGTTCTGGCTCTAATGGTACGGGCGTGGGCAGGTTGATTCCTGGCTTTGATACCAACTTCTAGGTAGGCCCATGACTCTGAAGATGAAGAACTCATAAGGCTGACTCATATGATGGGTGGGGAAGCTCGAGGCTTTTATAAAATACCGAAGTGGCTTCCTGCGTAATGGTAAAGGACTTGTGTGCAGCCACTGTCGGTGACAAGTAGACAGGCATCTGTCTTTCATGATGATGATAATAATAGAGGTGTTTTTTCCGCTGATGGTTATGGCAGGAGATGCTCCTGGTTGTCATGGCAATAGGTAGGCAGGCGTCTAGGTCTGTTGCCAATGGGTGTGGACAAGGGCCTGACTTCGATGTGGCGAGCAACCATGTAGACTTCTGACATAAGTGGAGCTGGGCAGACGGCCTCCTGACTCTGGTGACAGTGGGCATGCAGGCTCCTGCCTCTGACTTGGACGATCCTGGACAGGCTCATAGCTCTGGTGGCAGTGGTGGGCAAACTCCTGACTCAGATGTGATGAGATGTGGTGAATCCCCTTCCTCTAGTAGCAGTGGGTGGTCTGGGGGAGGTGGGCCTGCAGACTCCGGGCTTTGACTGACATGATCCCGGACATGCTCATGGCTCTGGTGGCAGTGGTGGGCAAACTTCCAACGCGGAAGATGCTGTCCGGGGAATTTCCTTGATCTGACGATATTGGGCCGGAATGCCCTCTGGGCTCTGGTGGTAAGAGGCTGGCGTGCTCCTGGATCTGGCGGCATGCAGGTTCGTGCATATGTTGCGTGCAGTCGGTCATGGGATCAGGCACTTTTGATGGTGGTGGTTGAGGTTAAAGAGGCTTTTCACAACTGTGTTCTGAGTATTCATATCTATAGTGATTCCTGACAATAGGCGGCCCTGCACCGGGTCGTTTGATGCCGGCGGGCTGGAGTTTCCCGTTTAGACCCGGCGGGTCGTGCTCCCGGGCTGCTGGCCGCTGTGCCTTTAAATGGGAGTGCTGCTGAGCCGCGCAGCTGCTGATGGATGGTGGGTGGATCAGGAGCTGCAGTCCCTGGATGAGGGTGGCAGCGAAGCTCAGATCGTGACCCATGGGCTGAGGACGTACACCCGCAGAGATGCTCTGCAGCGCCCTCTGTACAGTGGCCCCGGTGAGGGGGGCGGGGACGTGCACATGCATCGGATAGACCTGTATGCCCCGTCTCCGCCTCATTCTTGCTCGCCACTTTCTGCTCTGCCTGTATCCCTTCAGCCCCATCCTTCTAGCCCTGCCTCTACCTGCCTGTTCCCCCGTTCTTGCGCACCGGCTCTTTTCACCCTGCCTGTATCCCGTTCATCCGCCCCCACTCCCTCCCCTCGCTGATGAGTCAGTCATGTCGGGCCTTCTCTCCGGTGTAGGTGGCCGCTGAGCCGGGAGCGACGCCGCTCGCCGGCCGCTTGCTGCATGCTGCAGTGCGGCGGCACCGGGAGGACCTGTTGTGGATCCGAAGCAGGTGAGAGCGTGGCTGAGAGGGAGCGGTACATGCGCCCATCCCTCCAAGTGCATGCACGACCCAGAAGCGAGGGGGCGCAGCTGCGGGCAGATTGATTCCCTCCACCCCCTGCCGGCGCAGGACACCTCCACGCCTTCGGCAATGACGGGAGTGGGGGGTCTCAGCCTCCGGCAGTGAGAGTTAGTGGTACCCCGGGCCCCTCAGAACTGCGGGGCGGAGCGTGTCTGCGGGGATGCCTGTGATGCGAGCGAGGCTGGATTGCTGCATCACCGGGGGCGGCGGATTCTCTGCAGCTTCCAGATGCTCAAGGTCAGAGTCAGCTGCCTGTCCTCCACCGAGGCTCATCCGGGACCTGAGCTGATGGGAGATGCGCGGACAGGGGCTTAGTGCACGCACGCTGGAGACCGGGCTGCTGTGGAGTACAGAGCACGGGTGTGGCAGGCAGCATCGCGCGAGGGAGCGCTGGGTGTCAACAGTCAGTACCGCGGTGGCGGGGCTGAGAGGGCGTTCAAGTGAAAAGTGCCAAATAGCAGATACACGCGTCACGCATGGTTATTAGACGTCTTGTCCTGTTTGCATAAACACTGATCTCTTACGAGTGGACGCCAATATCAGAGCCTCAAAAGCCAATACTTGTCGTTCGTGACTTTCTCAAAAGCAAACCAGATGACATTTGCATGACACTGCCGAGATGGTAGTCGATTACACTGATGTGATGCTAAAATAAGGACGGCTGGATGATGGGCTTAAGAGTGGGCAACGCTGACCCTGCATGGTATATTCTAGTATGTGGAAAAATCAGGGCACCAGTCCTAAAAAAATAAATAAGTGGGGAGACTAACCGAGTTAGATAGTATGCATGTGAAAGCATGACGCGTGCCATCACAGTGCATGATGTCTGGACGCATGGCATTGCACGTGACATCACAGTAAGTGACATAACAAGAAGAAATATTAAGACCTCACACATATGTCAATCAGGTATATCATGAGTACATTTACGTGCATTATGAGATTTAGCATTGGGGTTGTGCCAAAAAAAGTAGCGCAATCCTGACGCAAAATCTGGGCCTCAACTAATGTGTCATTTGTTTAAAACCCTGCCACAAATATATTGGCAACAAGGAAAAACATGGCAGTAGATCTGTTCTGCTTAATTGGTTGCCAAGTCTGCATTTTAAAATATTTGATTGGGCTAAGGCATCTGCTGTACAGGTGCCGAGTACATCTCGGGGAATAGTAGAAATAGTGAGATTACTCTGGAGGTTTCCACATTTGTGGGAGAGATCTGTGTTTTGTGAAGTCCCAGATTTGAATCAAAGTAGTATAGAACGTTAATGTGTCTCCTGCTAAGCACATCTTGTAACATGCAGGTGACAGATATTTATTTTATGTAGATAGGTAAGTGGGTTACTGCTTTTAACACAGATCCTTTTAACTGCAGTTCATAAATCGTAATCCTTCTAATATAGCACAGTGAGCTATAGACATGGGACTCCTACACCTTGTAACCCTGTCTCATGTCACTCATCTTGTACATTGATTTACACACTTACATGATTTATTGTCAAAGTATAATGTGTATGTTTTGTAAAGATCTCGGACTCCATGCATTGGGATGCGTAGCGCTATAAAAGAAATAAAACAGTGCTACTAAAATTGTTATTTGTGTAAATACTGGGACAGACCAACACATCTGACATTCTTACAGTGCATGCACTTATATACAGGGAATGAACAAAGTCAAAAGCATGCCTCTCTAAGTACCTGTGAAAAGATAACAAGCTGTGTGTCTTTGTTTCCCCTCCCTTATACTTATTTTTAAGTGTGAGGTTCCTGACTGGCTCCAGTCAGCATATTCAAACAAAAAGGAGGCCTGATGGCCCCTTAACTTCGGCCTTTATCTTTGGCCCAGCTGAAGGTGAAAAAAAAGTACCCTCACCGCCTGCACGTTGCTGCTGGGAATAGAAAGCAGACAACATACAAGCGCTGCTGAACTTGTCCCGGTGTCTGAAAATTACACCGGGACAAGTTCAACATACTTCTGTGGGGCTCAACTTCTTGGCAGGGTGGATGGTATCCACCCCCTGAAAATAGTGTGTGGACGTCGTCTACCTGCGTGTACCCCTGACTTGTGCCTGGGAATAATAACCACAAGTTTTGCGTGTGCTGACATCATGAGAAGCTGTACATGTTTCCGAGTTAGCCCGTGTCCTCGAGCAGGATTCGAAGGGCTTGCTAAGAGGTAGCAGAGTCCCTCGGGTCCCTCTACATCCTCATTACTCTTCTGATGTGAGCAGCACAGAAGCATCACCGGCATTCCCTGATGCTTTATGCATCGTAAGATTCAAGGTCGATTCTAAAATGGATATTCCATTGTGGTTATAATTGTCATTATGCCACATTTTGCACTAGCACATAAAATATTGTTCATTATGAAACACATCAATCCACTTCTTTGTGAAATATCTTATTTGCACAATATTTTTTTTTCATGTTCACATTATCATGATATTGAATTTGTGGCCCAAGCCAATTTACGATGTCTCATTTCCAATTTTAATATCCAGTGTCTAGTGCCTTACTAGACCAATCAGTTCTTACACTTTGACCATTTAATTCAAGTATTTATTTGTTTACATTTCAGTAATTATCAGGCAGTGCCTTTCTTTGCTGTGCGCTCCATATTTGCCCTGCTCACAGGCTGGAGGTGGGAGGTCATGGAAATGTTGACGTTTCCCAAGGGTTGTAGACAGAAGTCAACTGGAAGTATACTGATCAGGGGACCATGCTATGCAAACGGCGAGGCAACACTACTTGCTGTGAACAGGAAGTAATACTTCCAATGTTACAGGATAGAGTTTCCTTACCTGCTGTTCAATATCCCTATGCACACCTACACACACACATACCCGAACAGCATTATGCATATTGCCAATTGAATATTTGCTGTGTGACATCACTCAACACGTGATACCAGTCATTCCATATTGCATTTTAGTGAATACATTAAGACAGACTGCACCTACGGCAATGCATTGCGATGCCTGGCAAAACAATAAAGTGATCAGTTGAATTAATCTGAGCCACTTGTAATTAATTACTCATGCTACATTCTGGTGCATGATTGTATTGCTCAATGTCACTGAAGAGAGGTTGCAACCATATGCAAATCAGCCTACGTCCTGCTCCAATGCGAAAAGTCCAGTGCAATTTGATAGGCCACTCACCCCCGAACCAGAGCACAAGCGTTAGACCAGGTTCAGCCTCATTGTTAGGGTGTGCAGATTACATTCTATAAAGCAGAAATATGTATGACCACCCCCAGCAAGTGTCTCACCTTTAGAGCCTGCTGGAACCCAGTCACTAGCGCTTTTGTCAGTTCCTAAATGCTGGATCAGTTTGCTTTCAGCATACGAGGGTTACACCTAATGCCCCATTGGAATGGATTTATGTTCACTGCAGACCGATTCAATGATGGATTTTTTCAAGGACTGCCCTGGATGCACTGGTGATGTCACCTTGGTTCTGCCAAATCTCGTTCCTAGATACTTGAATGTTAGGCAGAGGAAGCTATTTTGCAACTCCCAGAGACTGGACTTTATGCCCATGCAGACATGGAGCAGTAAACATCTTTCAGTACCGTTGCTTAACTTGAGCACGTGCTTCTTGATCAGCTAGCCTTTTGTCACTAAGGCATTTGAAATAGGATGGATGTTCTGGTACCTGCTGGATGTCATTGACTAGAGTGCAGCATAAGTGCAAACTGGTGAAGCTCTGCAATTGAGCCTTGCGCAAGAGCATCAACCCACTCATCTTTTTGATGGAAAATATAATATTGTTCTCCAAGCATCTACACAAATCAAACCACCTGGTGGACTCTAGTAGAATTTACTTTGCAGCCATTAGTGCCTTTAAAAATAGATGAGCAGAATACTTCTTCATGGCTAACTAGGTGGTCAAGCAACATTTGCCTGAGATGCTGCACTTTTTTCTCCTCTCCTGACGCCATACTGTCAATTGGAAATTGAACCTCATCTTGGCCAGGCTAATGTCAAGTTTTTGCATGCCTTTGCAATATAAAACTACTGGGCTGGATGACGTATGTCCTATTCTCCATGGGGCATCATTGTGTTAGAAGTTGGATACACATTCAGCCATTCAATTATTTGATCTGGACAAGGTGGTATCTGTTCCCAAACTGTTGATAGTATTCCACCTTGTTGAAACTGCTTTATTCAAGCTTTCCTTTTGTCTCCATACACTTAATTATAGTACATAAGCGTGTAGTAGGCATTACAGTTCTATCTCTACCGAACTGGATCATTTACTTGTTGCATTCTCTATATGTTGCCAAGTTTGCATTTGAATCTCCCACTGCAGTTCCTTGTATGTGGAAAATGATCCTTCCAGTATCCAAGCACACGCCATCAGGGCTAATGTTATGTTATATTATTGGAATGTGTATAGCACGTATTGTGTGATTGATTGAGAATTGCAGTGCTTTCAGTAGTCTTGGGTGACCTTGCAATTGTTTCTGAAAACGATCGCAAACCCATGTATCTTTGGACTTGTGAAAATATAATATTAATAATATGAATTGATATACTCCAATTTCTCAAACTGGATTGACTCTGCAGTTACTCAACTCGCCCCTGCAAAAACAAGGATATGCTCCAGGAAAAGTCCATTAGCCCCATGGTATTTAGCAGAACTAAACACTTAAAATAAAATGCAAAGCGCAAGAACGGAGGTGGAGGAAAAGCTATAGTATAGAAGTTAAGAATAAGTACAAACTACTTATTGTACAATGCAAAGCTACGATTATTTATCCAAAAACTAAACATTTTACCAAGAAAATTAGTTTGGCTAAAAATTCCACCAGGGAACTCTTTAAAACGGTCAGGGTTCTTTCCAATTTTGATCAGAACAAACAGTTTCTTCTGGATCAAATATTTTGCAATAAAATTGCAGAATTTTTTCAATTCAAAGTAAATAGTGTTTACGGGAAATTCTCGGCTAATCAGAAGGTGAATCACATCTCTGATTTATCCTGCCCTTCTCTTGTTAAGCCGTGCGACAACCTCCATAACACATTGGATTGGACAGTTTTCCTCTGCTAACAGAGGAAATAGTAATGAGACTTGGAAACCATTAAATTCCCCCACTGATCCATTCCCACCATTTGTATTACAAATGGTTCCCAACACGACTGCTGCTCATCTTGTTTTACTTTTAAATAATGTGCTTAGCTCAGGGCAATTTCTAATAGCATGGAAAAAAAGCATTGGTTCCTCCTACTTCAAAAAAAAACCTTCCCAAGATCCTGCTGAGGTCAAGAATTATCAGTCTATATCTTGCCTACCGCTCCTTACAAAGATCTTTGAAAAGGTTATAAATGAAGATCTGATGGCCTTTTGGGAGACTAATGACCTTTTAGATCCATCGCAGCATGGATTGAGGCACTGCACAGAATCAGCTTTAGTCATTGCTGCTGAGAAGATTCATATACAGGTGGACAAGGGAGGGAGGGCTGCACTCATCCTGCTGGCTTTCTCAGCCGCGTTTGATATGGTTAACCATCTAGTGCTAGTCAACCGGCTGGAAAAAGTGGGAATAAAAGGTCCAGCTCTTACCCTACTCTCTTCTTTTCTATCAAAGAGAGAACAAACTGTGATGTTTGGAGCGTACACCTCTTATCCGTTTTCTCTTCCTTGTGGGTTGCCTAAAGGATCTTCATTATTCCCAACACTATTCAACATCTATGTGACCCCCTTGACAAAACTTATTCAATCTCATGGTTTTTCTGCAATATCCTCTGCTGATGATCCCCAGATAGTCATATCAATTACGTCTGATGTAAATGATGTGGCCAAACAATTTAACAACTATCTAATGCATATCACTAGCTTGATGCAGGAGAACTGTCTTAAGTTAAACACAGAGAAACCCATGGTGATAATTTTTAGAAACCATATCTCTTTCTGGAATGATTCTGGTGGCCTGCTGATTCTGGTCCTTGCCCATCTCCAGTCCGACAAGAGAAAAATCTTGGGGTTCTGTTTGATGTCCAACTCTGTTTCGCTGAACAGATCAACTATCACATCTCGTGCTTCTACCTTTTGAAGATACTAAAAAGGGTTTTCCATTCATCCCATTTGATATACATAAAATGGTAATAGTTGCCTTGGTTCTGTCAAAGATAGACTATTGTAACATTCTCTATTTAGGAATAGATAAACATTTTCAATCAAAGCTTCAGTCTCTGCAGATGGAACCACCTACAAAAACACCATGACTGAATACCACCAACTCATCAGATCCACCAAACGGACCTTCATCCAAAACAAAAGCCTCGCCAATGCCGGCAACTCTTGAGCGTCATCCAGGAATTCACTGAGCCCCCCAGCGACACCACAGACATCAACCCTTCCCAGGACCTCTGCGGCAAGCTCTGATCCTACTTCCATCTAAAAATCAAGGCACTCTACGACAACGTCGATGACCAGACACCCATTTCCGACACTACTTCCTGCTCCAGCAACACCAGCCAGCCCACCATCTTCTCCTGGACCCCTGTCACCACTGAAGACACCATATTAAATCACTCGGGGTATAGGGGGAAGGTATCCGGTAAGGCTGCCCCCACTCAGAGAGCGATTCAACAAAAAGAGCCCTACCAGATCTGGATCATCCGTATATCAGACCAGTCAAAGGGGTATAGTATCCCAATTTCAATACATATACCTAGGATGTGTAAAATAGCACTATTCCTACAGTCAGGATGTATAATGACTTAACACAATGAAAACACAGGCCAACACATTCAGAAACTAAGAAGAATGTGAAAAATAGAGTGAGTGCCTCACGGTAGCAACACCCGAGGGGGTTCCCAGCCAACAATCACCGTTATACCCACTTCTCATCATTGGTCACTCACTCTATGTGAAGAAAACAAAAGTGCACATAGACACAATACAAAGTGCACAAGTGAGAATAGTGACAAAGACAGACCAGTGCATACATATAAACACTACTGTAAACATATGTGTACATACATAGACCCCCACACAACAGATATAAAAAAACCTGGTAAGGTTTTGCTGGCTACTTATCCTTTATTCTGGTGCTGCAAAACCTCCGGTTTAAGAATGGTCAATTAAATACCATGCAGATTCATTCTCAAGCTGACATGTTTCATTGCTCCAGTTTGAGCAATTTCATCAGGGCATATGAGGGTTTACTATTCTCAATCTTCACATATAAAATATATAGTAGGACCTTATGGTAGACCAGTCATCACATACCGGTCACCAAGTGCTGGACCCCGTGTCGCTAGATCACGCGTCCGCCGATGGCTCCTCACTGATATGAGCCACTGCAGCCGAGTCCCTCCGGGAGGATCGTCTGAAGCGCCGGAGGGACTCGGCTGCAATGGCTCATATCAGTGAGGAGCCATCGGCGGATGCGTGATCTAGCGACACGGGGTTCAGCACTTGGTGACCGGTATGTGATGACTGGTCTACCATAAGGTCCTACTATATATTTTATATGTGAAGATTGAGAATAGTAAACCCTCATATGCCCTGATGAAATTGCTCAAACTGGAGCAATGAAACATGTCGGCTTGAGGATGAATCTGCATGGTATTTAATTAACCATTCTTAAACGGGAGGTTTTGCAGCACCAGAATAAAGGATAAGTAGCCAGCAAAACCGTGCCAGGTTTTTTATATCTGTTGTGTGAGGGTCTATGTATGTACACATTTGTTTACAGTAGTGTTTATATGTATGCACTGGTCTGTCTTTGCCACTATTCTCACTTGTGCACTTTGCATTGTGTCTATGTGCACTTTTGTTTTCTTCACATAGAGTGAGTGACCAATGATGAGAAGTGGGTATACCGGTGATTGTTGGCCGGGAACCCCCTCGGGAGTTGCTACCGTGAGGCACTCACTCTATTTTTCACATTCTTCTTAGTTTCTGAATGTGTTGGCCTGTGTTTTCATTGTGTTAAGTCGTTATACATCCTGACCGTAGGAATAGTGCTATTTTACACATCCTAGGTATATGTATTGAAATTGGGATACTATACCCCTTTGACCGGTCTGATACACGGATGATCCAGATCTGGTAGGGCTCTTATTGTTGAACCACCATTGAAGACACCACCCTGACCATGAAAGGCATCCACTCAGGGGCCCCCACGGACCCTGCCCCCGCACATTTTCCAGAGCAGCCATCGCTCCCAAACTGACACACCATCAACACCACCTTAAAAACCTGCATCTTTCCTGACAACTGGAAATGCGCTGAAGTCAGACTCCTGCTCAAGAAGCCTTCAGACCCCACCGACGTCAAGGTTTACCATCTCATCTCCCTCCTCCTCTTCACGGCCAAAGTCACTGAGAAGATCGTCAATGCACAACTTACCAAATTCATCGAAGAAAACTCCATCCTTGACCCCTCCCAATCCTGATTCCACAGCTCCAAAACCTCTCTACTCGCCACAACAGATGACATCCGCACCCTCCTCGACCAAGGACACACCGCAGCCCTGATCCTACTCGACCTCTCTGCAGCGTTCAACACAGTCTCCCATCGCACACTCACAGCCAGACTCCACACCAGCATAAAAGGAACCGCCCTCGAATGAATCCAATCGTTCCTCACCGGCAGAACCCAAAGAATCATACTACCACCTTTATTCTCCGAACCCATGGAAATCAACTGCAGAGTGCCCCAACGATCATCGCTCAGCCCCATGCTCTTCAATGTCTACATGGCTCCCCTCGCTGCCATCGTCAGACAGCACAGACTCCGTATAGTATCCTACGCCGACGACACCCAGCTCATCTTCTCCCTCACCAAGGATCCAATCACCACTAAACTCAACTTCCAGGAAAGAATAAAGGATGTTGCATCCTGGATGAGCATAAACTGCCTGAAGCTCAACTCGGAGAAGACAGAAGTCTTCATCCTCGGACCCTCCCCCTCGGCATGGGACAACACCGGGTGGCCTACCAGCCTTGGCAGCCCCCACACATCCACGAAACACGCCCGAAACCTCAGCATCGTACTCGACTCCTCCCTCTCCATGGCACAACAGGTCAACGCCATTGCCTCCAGCTGTTTCATCACCCTCAATCTTCCGAAAGACCTTCAAGTGAATCCCCCCGAATCAAGGAAGGCCGTCACCCTCGCACTCATAACCAGCAGACTAGACTACGGAAATGCTCTCTACTCCGGGATCAACAAGTCTCTACTCCGCAAGCTCCAGATCATACAGAACACCGCAGCCTGACTCGTCCTCGGCATTTCTCAACACAAAGGCACCACCAAATACCTACGGTACCTCCGCTGGCTCCCCCTTGAGAAGAGTGCCTCTTTCAAGATACTCACCCACTCCTACAAATGCCTCCACAACACTGGACCCCAATACCTCAACGATAGAATCTCCATTCAGGTACCCAGGAGAAACCGCTGATCCGCAGACCTCGCCCTCGCCGAAACCTCGCGCATCCGCAGAGCCAGAACAGGTTGAAGAACCTTCTACATTGCAGCCAAGACCTGGAATGAGCTCCCGCTCAACATTAGATGCACCCCCTCCCTGAGCATCTTCAGGAAGACGCTCAACACCGGACTTTTCGACTTAACGGAGCTGCTTAAATCAAGTTGATTTTACCTTCAATATTCAATAGTCTGTAATGGATGCAGATCATCTCAAGTGCCAATTAACCTCTTCAAACTTAATCTAAACATCTAATTATGTACAGTATTTAATGAGTTGTTGGACAAGACTCTTTCCGAGTACATGGCAATTTTTTTTCCGATCTTTTAAAAGGGGGACAAATCTTGGCAGAATAATTATTCAATTATTTTGCTCGATAATACCAGCAAGTTGATTCCAAACTTATTTTTATAGTTTAGGGAACTGGGATGGAGAAAATGAATTTCTATCACCCTGCGTGTACATGGTTTGAATCAGTCATTAGCTTCATCGGCGAAGGCTTTGCACTTGGCTAAATCAGAGTAAAGTGATATATATATATATATATATTTTTTAAAGCCCTTTAATTTTGCTGCCTTTGCATTTGACCCATGTTTGACACCATTTCTCAAACACTGCTATTCTCACATTCACATCTCGATGAAATCATACAAATTTCCTAGTGGAGATGGGTGCTATGGTTACCGTAGTACCTTAATTGGTGAGTGTCATATCTTTGTTGAGACATGAGTCAAGACCTTTCTGGAGAGACTGCTCGGGCCGAAAAGGAAAAAGTGCTGTCTTATTGTCAGATCGTGGGTTCTGAGACCGTGTTTAGCATTTGGCTGAGCTGACTGAGCACCCTTGCCACTTGAACCACCTTTGAGTCTCCAAATTTGCTTCAACCTAGAGGGCTGGGCTACCAGTAAGAGGCCAGGATGCGGCAACGTGCTCGCAGAATGTAGTGCTGGTCAACAGGTATCATAATTGTGATTCTTCTCTGTTTAGAATGTGAACTTAACCAGTTTCAGAAAAGAGGTGGAGGCAAGCCAATAAACTACTGTCTCTAAGATGGTGGTTTACTCATTGGATGTTAACAGGGTTCACAGTCAAAGATGAGGCAGAATGTTTACTGTGATGACAGTCCCTGTTGGCACCATATTTAGAGGCATTTCAAATTGAAGGGTGTATAACAGAGCATTCATTCCCTTATTTTTGTTCACGTTCATCGCCCCTTTGTTACGATTTTGTTCCTGATTTTTGCTCTTTGGATTCAGACCTTTCTTTCAGGTTCTTCTTCTGGATACCACCGTCTGACTCGTTTCTCCTCTCTGATATGAGTAGTTTGGTGCATTTGCAACCCCTTCAGTATTAACTTTCATCTTCAGTCAAAAAGTACAACATTGCCAAGGGAGGTTTTTTTTTTTTACGCTTTGTTTTTGTCATTTGTCCCCTTTCATATATACTATTCCGTGATTCGGTTCCCTCGATTGGCAGTTGACACCACATGGGTTAAAAAGCTCCGATGACTCTTTGTGGACACGATTTGAGTGAAGTGTTCAAGGATTATTTGGTTTGTTCACAACATTCTGCTTAATTTTTTGAACGTGTCCATTTACTGCTTTTAACTGAACATAAATTACAAGAGAGATGGAATTAAAGAAGTAAGTTATTCTAGTTAATCCTAAAGTCTCTTTGTCTAATTGATCAGTGGTTTCATTGGTCCTGTTACTCCAAAAAGATCGCATGCAGGTAGTTGTAAAGGGGTCCTTTGACTGAAAGGCAATAAAAAAAAAAGATGGAAAGAAGGAAGTCCTTCCGATTTAGTCAAGACGTACAAGATGGCCAAGAAGGTTTTTTTTGTTTTGCCACCTGATGTGGTTTTCTTTCTAAATTGTCACCTGTTGCATCTACTAATCTGTTCACACTGGCTATTTGGAAGAGGTGCAATTACCTCTGGCAATTAAGAAGGGGATTTAGATCTTCTCAGCACCCAGGCCTCACAATTTCCCTGCCCTGTAGGGTTTGTGGTGTCGTCACTGTAGTCCCTTGTCAAACTTAAGGAAACCATTAGGTATATTTTGGGCAAGACAGTAAGGACCGACAATTAATGGATATATGCATTAACAAAAATCAATAGTCTCATGCAGTAAGGAACCTCAAAACTTCAAGTATTGTTGAGCACATTTGGATGAGCATCTTTGGCCCTAGGCGGTCATGAGCCTCGATGGTCTCCGTCATTAATGGGCAGCAGTGGCCCCTGACATAAATGAACTTCAGTTGCTCAAGCAACAACGAACATCAGTGGCCCATTGCAGCAATCATACTGGGACACTGACCATACCTTGTGATCTTGCTCAAGAAGCTGCCAATATAGAAACAAGGTGTGTGCAGGAATTTGGAACGTCAATATTACAATTTCAAGAAGGATGAACAACTGATTATACTACAAAGCTGCTCCATAATTTCAAAATGATGGATTGCTGTATATCTTACAAGGGCCAATTTGAATATTCTAAGAAGGCAGAAGACAGTAGGTGCTTCAAAGTACAAAGAATGGTTGGAGCCGGATCTAATGAGAATATTAGTGTATGAGAAACTGATTCACAGAGTTAAAGATTAGAATCACATCTTTGAATGCATCTTGTGTCTGTTCTGGAGTTTCACGATATACAACAACAGCCCCCCTCCCATTTGAGAGAAATCACAAAACCCCTTGATACCGTTATGATTACTGTTTTTCTTTGACAAGCTGATGACTGCACCGTAGGACATTTTTTTTATTGTTTAACGTGCTTCATATATTTTTAACTTATGTGAATTGCAGTATCAAGACCTTCCCCTTTAACACAATTTTTCCATATTCCTCTCCACCTTATGAATATAACTGTGAGTTGAGAATGTACTGCTTCATGCATTCCAATGTTTCATGACCGGGCTAAAGACACTTCCTGTGTGGACATGCATGTTAATAGTGCAGCCAGTAATTAACCTTAATGACCCATTGGATTAATGAGCATGTATAGCGTCAGCCAGTAATGAATGTTCATCTAATGTATTAGAGTTGAAAAAAAAAGTTCAACCATTTTGTTAAATTTCTGTGAATCGCTGGAAGAGAGTTTGAAAAATAGGATATGGTGAAACGTTCCAAACCGTTGCTAGAGAATCACATTTGTTCTCACAGCACGATACCTAGAGTGCTATGGTCCAATACGGTGTTTCTTCTTTGTTTTTTTAATCTCTTCTGGTATTTGCACAAGGGAGCTAGAATAAATGGTTTTGCTCATGGGCCTGAAAGGTTTATTGCTGTTACCAACTGTACATTTTGGGTGGTGAAATACACATAATACTAGTTTTCGGCCGCGGCCTGAAGTTATGACCTGAAACATTATTTCCCTTATTGCTCCATTGTATTACTCGGATCACCTAAGCCCTGGTGTACAAAGACAATTGATTCTTGCTGTGGATTATTGTCTACATAAACAGGTGTAGCCCTGATGAAGTCATTGGTTAACATGATGTGACGAAACCCATGTTGGCTAGGTCCTGATCAAAGAAACCGTGATAATAAAGAAGATTTAACACTATCACACCTTTTAAAGATGTCTTCTTCGGAAGTGCTCATATTTCATGTTTTAAGTTCTGGGACTTTGTTTCCTGCCTTGAGTATTTGTGCTGCTGCTCCTCGTCCCCCTTGCTGAACACCGCCCAATGGACACTTGTATTTTGTTATATTGACTAATATCTGGGAAGTGAGTGCACCAGCATAAGTCTGGCCACCAAATCACTTGTAGTCATTCACAATAGTTGGCCTGAGTCAATATCTGGTCTCTGATCCAGACTCGAGGACTCGGGAGTTGTTGAGCACCCTTACCCCCCTCTCGCCATCAGATCTAAGAAGATGATGACCGTTTAGATTTCACTCAGCGCTCCTCTGGACAGGAGTTAAGTGCTACTTCTGTACCAGTGGTTATTCTGAGCACATTGCGCTTCCAGCACACAAGGGTGATCCAGATATTCAGAACTTTGTGGACATGCGCAGTGACTGTTATTTTTTCATCTCCCTCTAAATTTGAGACTCTTTGACAACTTGAGCACCAAGCAAATTGTTCTGTTTCTCCTTCCCAGCCCTTGAGTACATTCAACAACAAAAGGGGGACATTTTGGGAAGAGAACTAGCAGCATTTACCTACAAGAGAATTAGCAAAGAAAGGTTCCTTAAAACCGTTGAGCTGGATTGTTTCTGGACTAAATATCACGTAAAATGCTTCCACAGTGCATCTGAGGATACCCATGTATGTGCCTTGCAAATCTCTGACATGGACATCCTGGAGAATTCAATGCATGCTGGGTTGTCTCTGGTGAGGTGTGCTTGTAAATTTAATGAGCAAGGTTTCCTCTGTAGAGCATTCCCATGAGAGGTGCAGGAGGAGGTACCTCTAGCAATTCTGATGTTTAGTGCTGGGGTGCAGGTTTTTTATGAATTTTGTCTCATTTTTCACATTTTGGCATTTGTTAGTCTTTGTGTGTTTCTGTAAATACAGTGCAGCTGTCTGAAAGAGCTATTGTTTCCAATAAAGTGGTCTTTGACTCCTTCCCTTCAGGCAGTGGCTTCTTCAAGTAAGCCCAGTCACCCATTGCTCTGAGATTTTGTCAATCACATTTTGGATCAGCCAGGAGGGGTATGCTTCTCTCAACTCATACTGGCGGCTGTTCGTTGTATCATTGCACCTTTTGGGAAGTGCATCTATTGCATATAGGAGTAACTTTCTTTTAACAATGTGACAAGGAGTATTTGGTGAATGAAAAGAGTACTTTCAAATTAAGGCAATGACCTCTCAAAATAAAACAATTGACATTATAAGCACATTCTTACTCAAAGTATAATTTAAAAAATAAGTATGCAAATGATCTTTTAAAAAAAAAATGTTAACAAGCTTTGTTGGCATTTTCCATATTTGCAATACTGTTACAGGTAACACAATCCTGCATCATCATGGTTGCTCTTAAAACTGTGTGTCAAAACTGGGAATGGTAACCACACTAGTCATGTCCATAACGTCCGTGATTGAGCCCCAACATCATAACGGACAATTACAGGGAGGAAGGGGGAAAAACAATACATGCCGAACAACCAACCAAATGCCAACATAGTGAAACTGGGGGCTGCTGTGTCACCGAGATGTAGGCACGATCTCCAGTAAAGTGATGGTAGGGCCGGGGGAGGTGGGTACCAGGGCAGTCGGGAGAGGGGGAGGTGGTGCGCCGGGTTATATAGTGGTCTCCATGGGACTATGCATTAAACTGCTATGAAGGCTGGCTAGGAGGGGGTGGCGTGGCTAGGGCGCCGATGGTGGAGGTCGCCTGAACGTTCGGCTCTGCGATCGAGCCGCCATTAATCCTGTTTTCCGGGCATCAGGGGCTCCCCCAACCCTCGAATAATTGAGCGAGGGGGGCGCTGAGCCGGAGGGCGATGCTGGGGAGCTACAATGGGACGCGGTCGGAGTGAACTCGGACTGCTGAAGTACCCACCGACCGAGCGGCGCCGAGCCTAAAATGGCGCCTGCTCAATCTTGCCGCTCCTGAGGCGAACCGGAGACCTGGGTGACCGGTGATCGCGGCCTGGCCTCCTTCCCCCCCCCCCCCCCCCCCACCTCGCTGGAGATACAACGCGGATACCGGCTGCGTGAGCACCCAACGGCACCTGTGACTCTTCGCTGAGGTGCCCGTCGAGACCGCCGCTTGGCGGGACCCCGGCGTCACTGCGGGGCGAGGCGGAGAGGGGGGGGTTGCTCCAAACCCCGGCAGGCTCGGGACGACTCTAGCCCCCTCCACCCCGGACCCGGAGACTGCTGGCACGAGTGCCCATTGGGTTCGCACTACGGGAGGACCGGCGCGGAGGGCTGGGGGCCGAACACTGCGCATGCTCGCCGGGCCTTGAGGATCGTTGGCGACGGAGGCAGAGGCCTGCAGGCTGGCACGGAGGTGAGGGAGACTCGAGAGGAACACGGCCCCTGCTGGCGCACTGCGACCCAAGGGTGACTCTTTTCTGCCCCCTTCCCCCCCCTCCTTGCTCCGAGGGGGTGGGCTGCCATCCCCCGCAGGGCCCCCGATCCTACGCCCTGACAAGAGAGCGGCTAGAGGGTGCCCACGCCACGTGGAGTCTGCGGCGGATGCCACTGTTACCGGCTCCGGACACTCGCACTGGTTGAACCCCCGTCTGCACTGAGAGCAGAAGGGCTTGAGTGCGGAAACTCCTGGTTCTGTGCCCCTGGACCGCGGGTGCTTGTGAGTCGCTCCGCCGCCGTGCCGGGGGCTGGCTGGCGGACCACGCCGCTGCGAGAGCTGGGACGGGGCGTCCGGCTCTCGGATTACCTCCCCTCCTCTGGGCGACCGCCTGATCCATAGCCGGAGTCCTCGACCGCCATGGGGAAGACGAAGGGAGCTAAGGGTGATACGCAGACCGCCTCGGAGGTGGAAACGTCGGACGGGGGTGGCCGGCTGGACCCAGGGACGACGGGGGACCCACACCTACAGCACCAACTAGACAGGATTCTAGAGGCGATAACTGACACGAGATCGGCACTCCAACAAGACATCGCCCAGGTGGCGTCGAGCCTGGGCTTACTCAGAGCTGATCATGGCAAGCTCTCGGACAGAGTCAAGGAGGTGGAGAGCTCGGTTGGAACCCTGGAGCCAGCGCAACAAACATTGGCAGCTGCCATGAAGGACGCTCTGGCTCGAGTAGACGCGCTGGAGAGGAGGGCGGAGGACGCGGAAGGGCGTAACAGAAGGAACAACATCCGCGTGGTGGGCCTGCCGGAAAAAATCGAAGGTAGAGACATGGTGGCCTACCTTGAGAACTGGCTCAGGACGGCGGTGGCAACTGAGGGACTCTCCTCCTTTTACACCCTGGAACGGGCGCACAGGGTTCCGTCCAGACCGCCGCAACAAGGCCGACCTCCGCGCTCGGTGGTGGCGCGGTTGCTGCACTTCAGAGACAGAGGTCTGCTCCTCAATAATGCCAGGTTGAACGGTCCCTACCAGGTGGACAACAGTAAGGTGAATATCTTTCCGGACTACACCTATGAGACCCAGCGCAAGCGGGCCTCCTTCTTGGCGATCAAACGCGAACTGAGGAGCGAGAGTATCCAGTACTCATTGTTGTTTCCAGCGCGGCTCCGCATCATACTGGATGGCAAGACTCTATTCTTTGATACCCCAGACGAGGCGTGTAGCTGGCTGGAACTCTATCGGGCTGGCAAAGATGGATCTGGGGCTTCTTTCTCGACTTCCTTGGAGGTGGGCCTGCGACGGAGGTTTAAGCGGATCCGGAGTCGCCGAGGTGGACTGGGCCGACCCTCGACTGTGGAGACTACAGCGGAACGGCGAGGTGTGTTGGAGATGGTATCCAGTATGTCGGGCCCTCAGGGTGGCCCCATTACCGAGGAGTCGGAACCTGGCGGCGGCGAGGACCGCACGGACACGGAGGGCTCCGAGACTGATAGTGTGCCCCTCCCTGTAATCACTCCAGACACGGCAGAGGGACTGCTCCATGGTCAGGAATGACTTCGGGTGAGCCGGTTCCAGCGGGGGGGTGGCTGGCGGGGGGGTGAGCCCTCGAGAGACTGTTGGATAATTGGATAAGTGATGGGTTGGGGTGAGTCCTGGGTTGCCCTTGATGCTAATGGCTCGATCGCTATTTGGTAGCTTAGACGTGGGGAGGCCCCCTATCGGTGCTCGACCCCCAGTTTGTCCTTAAGGCATGCCTACGGTGGCTACCGTTGGGATAGTTATTGGTTTTTTGAGTACAGTTTGGATGGGAACTAGATGGCAATCTTTGGGTCCTGTTCTGGGGGGGTGGAGGGGGGGGGGACAAGGTTTGGGGTTAAATTGTGGTTGTCAGAGGGTGGGTACGCCATCGGTGCAGGGCACTCACTATGCATGACCTTACTTGAACGCGACAGGGAGAGACATGGCGGGGGGCAATGGGACTATGGCTGAACTGTCCACTTTGAAATGCATTACCTGGAACGTGCGCGGACTGCATTCTATGTCCAGGCGCCACAAGATACATGCTTACTTAGTGCGTAGAGGGGTACAGATTGCGATTTTACAGGAAACACACCTCACGAAAGCGGAGGGACTAGCCTTGCAGCGCAGGTGGAGGGGACAGGTATACAACACCACATACTCGGCTTACGCTAGAGGCGCGCTGATTTGGGTCCGGGCTGGGGTCCCCCTGCAAGTGACGAAGCATACTGTGGACCCGGAGGGGAGGTTCGTGGCCATAGCGGGTAAGTTAGGGGGAAGAGATCTAAATATTTGCAGCGTTTACGCGCCCAACGTGGACCAGCTGGCCTTTTTCGCGGCGATGTCGGGCTCCCTGGCCCACTATCTGACGGGGCCACTTTTGATCGGAGGGGATTTCAACTCGGTGGTGGACGTAGATCTTGATAGATCTCATCCTCCCCTGGCGGAATCGCCAACGTGCAGGGTTGCCAGGGGCAGGTTGGACTGGCAGGTTAAGTGGGGACTGACGGATATCTGGCGAGCCCAGCACCCGTACACCCAGGACTACTCCCACTTCTCCGGTATGCATGAACTACACGTGCGGCTGGATGGTTTCTTGGGCTCGGCGAACTTGGTGTCCTCGGCTGCGAGATCTGAGTATTTAGCGAGGACCATTTCCGACCACAACCCTCTTCTGGCAGACTTCAGATGGTTCCCGGGTACTCCCTGTGTCCCGACTTGGAGGTTGCGCCCCGAGATGCTGGAAGATCTGGTGTTCCGCGCTGAGTTGGCGGATAAGATCACCGCCTACTTTGCGGAGAATGAGTGCTCGACTGGGGCACGGGCCACGGAGTGGGACGCCTTTAAGGTGGTAGTGAGAGGCTATTGTATTACTAAGAAAGTAGGGGTGCGACGTGTTCTTTTAGAGGACCTTGACAAGGCGGATCTAAAGCTTCGCGAACTGGAGCTCTTGCGGCCCGGCCGTCCGGAGCTGCACCAACAGACCGCGGCAGCGAGGGAGGCCGTGGCTGCTGAAGTCGAAAGGCTACGCAGTTTTGATTATAAAACTTACCTGACTAGGTCACTGGCGGAGGGTGACAAATCGGGGGCGCTCCTGGCTTGGTTAGCCAACCCCACGAGACGCACTTCTCCCACGGTTGCTATGCGAGACGCTAAGGGAGTGAAAGTCTATACCCAACCCGAAATCCTTGGTTGTTTCATGAACTACTACGAGGATCTATACCGGAGTAAGGGGGGGACGACCACGGCCCCCATTGATAACTTCTTACGGGACTTGCCCATCCCTACTCTGAAGCCCGAACAGGGGAAAGATTTAGGGAAAGACGTGGAGCTTGGGGAGATCCGCAGTGCCATAAAACGTATGGCGCGCAACAAAACTCCAGGTCTAGACGGGCTTCCTGTAGAGTTCTACTCCACCTATGTTGACCTCCTAGCCCCGCGGCTATTGACAATCTACAAGGAGGCGAAACACCTAGGGCGCCTCCCGGGCTCAATGCGTGAGGCCCTTGTGGTCCCTCTACATAAGCCTGACAGAGAGGGTATCCACCCGGCGTCCTATAGGCCGCTTTCGATGCTCACGGTAGATTATAAAATATTAAGCAGCATTCTAGCGTCGAGATTACTGGGGCACATGGGCTCCTTGGTGCACAAGGACCAGGCGGGGTTCATCCCCCAGCGAAACACCACAATGAACATCCGTCGCCTACTCCGCCTATTGGAAGAGGACCACGACAAGGCTCCCCAACCCATGATCCTCTCGATTGACCTAGAGAAGGCTTTCGATAGCCTGGAGTGGGGATACCTCCGTAAAGTGCTTAGTTGTTGTGGAGTGGGGGACGGGTTCTTGCGATGGACTGCAGTGCTGTATTTCTCGGCGGTAGCGAGAGTACGGTCGGGCCAGCTGATCTCCCAACAATACCCGGTGAAGCGGGGTACGAGGCAGGGCTGCTCGCTATCCTCGTTACTTTTTGCGCTGGCGGTGGAACCCTTGGCGTTGTCAGTTCGCACCGGGGCCCACTATGGAGGACTGCGGACCTTGTCGGGGCGGCAGTTCATTTCCCTGTACGCCGACGATCTGTTGCTTTTCCTGGAGGATGCTGAGGGGGCCTTGGCTGGCACGGACGCTGTACTCACTTCTTTCGGCGAGATTTCGGCCCTCAGGGTGAACTGGTCGAAAACTTGCTTGTTTCCGGTTCGCGGGGGGGGAACCCCAGCCCGTCACGTCTAGAGAGGTCAGGTGGGCACCCAGCTGCTTCAAATATTTGGGGGTTTATATTTACCACTGCCCTGCTGCTGTTCTGGAGGGCAACATATCCCGTTGCGTCCGAGCACTGAAGGGTAGCATGTCCTTTTGGGCTACCTTTAAAAAAAAAAAAAAAAAATGAAGGGTGGCTAGGAGGGGGCCAACCAATGGTTCAATCCTCCCCCTCTGAGACTCCATCTGGCAGGTGAAGCAGACGGTCATCAGATGCAATCAATGAGCTCTCCCGGAGAATCTGGTCCCATGCATGTGCATGACCGGGGCTTTGATGACCTCTCTGCACTTCTGTTTGTAGAATAGCACTCCTGCATTCTGACCATTTGGCCAGCTCACACCTCCAACCCTATAAAGAGGGACCCATAGGGGCCCTTCAAGACATGGGGATGTGCCAGCGACGCGCACCAGAATGAGGGCCAGGTCTGTAAATCTGGAGGTGATCGTTCTAGTATAAGGTTTGTGGAACAGTCCCAATAGGCAAACCACAGACCTTTGCTCCAAGGTGCGGCCTGTGGGTGCATTAAAGAAAGCTGTCGCTGTTTCCCAAGAGGTTGTGAGGGATGGGTACTCCCAGACCATGTGGTAAAAGTCTGCATTCTCAAGTTGACATTGAGGACAGGAGGCCTGGGACCCCGGAATCATTCTATTTAGTCGTTTAGGAACCAGGTACACTCCGTGTAAGTAATATTACAGTATCAATTTAACCCCTTTGATGCGGATGACAAAGCCAGCTACGCTGATGACGAGCTGGCTTTGTCACAAACCGCGCATTTTTGAAATTCCAGCGCACAGCGGGAAAACGCGGTAGCGCGGTAGCGGTTAAAGCAAGCATTACAGGAAGTCTGACAAGTGTAATCGAGGATATTGGTCCATTCTGTGTCATCAAGTCTCTGCCAATGTCTGCTGCCCAGCGTTTCTGCAGGGGTGAGAGGCTGTGTTTAGTTTGGGAAAGTACAGCTTGATACTGAATTTTGACAGCTCTAACTTGGCCCATCGAGGTACATCTAGTTTGTAGACTGTTGTGTTCCAATGGTTTGAGTCCCTTGGCACCTCACCATCGTGTAATAGCTGCAGATTTGAACTCTATTATATGAATGCTGCTCTTATACAGCGAAAGACGGAACTAAGGATTCTTTTTTTATCTTTTGTAAGTGTCAGTGTGGTCCTTCTTTTATGTTTCTGATTGTCTGTTTTTGTAGTCTTTCAGTGTTGCTGGCTATATGTGCCAATGTAATGCTCCTCATATGTCACTGATTGTAAAAAATATGATTTTTAGACAAACAATGGAACCCGAATTATGGCTGAGGACCACGGGTAGCGATTCTTATTTTTGAAAACAAGGGTCCTAAGCGACTATTAACCCCTTCGACGCTCATGACGGAACAGTTCCGTCATGAGCGTCAGTTGAGCTGTGCTCATGACGGAACCGTTCCGTCATGAGCCCGTTGGCTCATTAGAACGTTCAGCACAGCGCAGGAATCTGCGCCGTGCTGATGTGGTTAAACATATATGGAAAAGATGCAATATAGTCCACAATGGGGTTCTATATGAAAATCCGATGTCCAGCCGGACATGGGTCTTTTATTAACAGGTATATAACATTTTTGCAGAATATTTAAAGCACAAGGTGATTAGGGCACAAGCCTGTACCCTAAGGACAAAAGCATACAAGGGAGCAAAATGGGGTAAGGGGGAAACAATACATACAAAGTAACACAAAATGCAGGCAAAAGATGTTGAGCTAGGCCAACTTGCATATAAGGTTAGGAAGCCGCAAGTTTGGACCAAATAGCAACCACACTGATTACACACAATGGGAAAGCTGTGGTACTATTTTAAATTGTCGACGTTTCGATCCCTGCTCAATTAGTATAACTGGATCATCATCAGGACTACATTAATATATTTTGTCTGGTTGAGAGCATTTTTGCCGCTCATCTTTCGGAAGCACAGATCTGGAAGCCGGGCGGGATGTCTGGCTAGCGTCAACTAGAATCGTGTGTTCGTTTCTGGAGTGAATATCTAATGATTAAAAGCTCATATATATGTGAGGCACAGATCTGGAAGCCGGGCGGGATGTCGGGTTGGCGTCATCAAGATTGCCGATGACGGGAATGACCAGCCGGTCATGAGGGAGAGAATGAAGGCAGCCGCCTTCTTCAGAGCTGTTCGGTCCTTCTCCGGCGGGGTGTGGCACACGATGGTGCAGGATAATCCTGGGACAGCAGCAGTGTGCTATGGCGTGGTTTGCGCGATGGCAGATCACTAGATTTGTTTTCAAAAATATGTAAAAAATATGAGTTCTGAGTTTCATTGTTAAATGGCTATTTTAATATAGCTTTCCCTTAGTTTCATGGGGTATGGCTTCATGGAAATGAGGGAAATGCTTTGCCTCTGTGCCTTATAATGATTGCGGGTGTAGAGCCAAGGAGGCCTCAGTGAGGTGCATTGACTGAGGTCTGCCCACTGGAGGAGGTAAAGGAGGTGACATTGACCATCCCAGAAATCCCCCAGCGAGTGGGTGCAGTCATTCAGTACACCCGCCTGCAAGGGGATCTCTGTCCCCTCATTTAAAGTGCAAGTGGAGCCACCTGCTCATGTAAGGCAAACCGACTGCTTCAAGCAGCTGCTCCATCTTTCACTAATACGCTGCCTCCATGGTTGGCTTGATTTTGCAGATGTCTTGGGGGAATGTATTGATGGTAATAGGGCACACTGGTCCAGTCTCTGCCAGGAGCTCCTTGTTAAAGGTGCACTGCGGCACAGACCAGGGCAGTGCTCCCTTACCATAATAAGGCCCGTGCCATCATCTCCTCATCATTTATGCAGACTGTTACTAGATGTCCCATTTGAGTCAGCAGGACAAGGGTGCAATCCTAAAGGATAGTACTAGATGTCCCTGTTAAGGCAGCAATATATAGATTGGATTTGCACAAGCAGTTGTCAGATGCCCGGTGGTGCAGCTGCACAGGGGTACAATCTACATCGCAGACACAGCCTTGGCAAAACATGGCAGGCTCTCCCTATGTTAGGGATTGCGGGTGTGCATGCTTGTGGAGTATTGTATACTGATGGGTCACTGTGTCTAAGTAGACCACTGACACGAACCCTGAGTTTAGGCAACAACTTTCTTGGGGGCTCAACCTGCATTTCTTTACCTGTCACTGTAATGAAATTCGTTTTTCTACACTCTGCATTTTTATGGAAAATTCCATAAAGATTATAGTGAGGTGAACTTCTACATTATAGATGTTTTTAAATATGCACACACGTTAGAGGCAGAACAGGGAATACAAATTGACGTCAAACACTCATCATGGATTAATGGTGGACAAATAAAGACCATATGCACTCTGTGTATCCTGCTGACTGAAATTTCCGCATAGGTCTATTTTTCTCTAGAAATTTGTTTGGCAGCATCCCAAGTTAATTTGCAAAGAGACACCACAGACAAGATTTTTTATAAATGGGGAAATGGCATATTTGAGGTTCTCTCATTCTGTCAAGATAATTTGATAGCCTCTATTCAAGAGCAGCGCTATATCAAGTGCAAAGTTTTAATCAAACATTATTGATAATTTTGTAAATCAGACCGACCTGAAGCTGACTTTAGTTGCCTTTTTAATGAGCTAATGCACTCCCATCCTCTATTCCCACATTTTCATGAAAATGCACAGAACCTCCACCCTATATTTTAAAATGTCCCAAGTTGATCTCTCACTGCAGTGAAGCCCAGTGTTATGGAGGCGTATGTTTGTAGGGAAGCAGCCCACAGTTAAACTACAGTTCAGTCCCCTCATTCACACTAGAGATTACACAATTCAAGAAAGATTTGAGGACCCGAGATAAGGTGCCCTCTATGGATGTTCTGAGAAAGGCCACCTGCCATATCCCTGACTTACCTCTACCTTGCAGTCAGTTGGACAAGGTAATGAAGTTGGGTGCTAGTGATCAAGTAAGTAAGGTGAATCCCTATTCAATATCCAATGCCTACCACATATATCAAGTGCATAGAATGGGGGCCCAGGGCTAGTATGCCCACAGAGTGAGTCTTATTGTGTCATCCCTTTCCGTTGTATGTTATGTTTGTCTTCCATCACCTTCTAGGAAACCCGCCCCTGACTTGACAAGGAGCCCATGGTGCATCCTAGAAAAGAAAGGAGAAAGAAGACAGCCTCTAAGGAGTGGAATCAGATTAACAAAGTTACGCTTAGACAGAATTAGTCAATTTTGTAATGAGTAAAAACCACATATTTACTTATTGTTGTGACGCATCTACATCCCCAAAGACCTGGACACACCGAACCTCACCAGAACGAAGTAAGGCAATTCTCTACTCCCTCCTGTTTAAATGGAAGAACCATTTTCTATGGTTTGAGCAATCTTAGTGACTGTCCTAGAACATGCCTGTACTCTTTGCACCTGTTTCTGTCACTTTCTCGGCACTGTTACACATGCATACAGTGACATTGGAAGCAATGTCCTCAGATTACCAGTAGAAAGGAATATGTCCTTCTTTTCTGATGGATACTTCTAACCTCAGATTTCTCATCTTTAGAATATTCTCCAGGTGTCAGAATGGATCCGGAAACCTTTTGAGCAGTATTTCTGCATGCCATTGGGACCTATTATGCGGCTCCGCTCCAGAAGTAAGAAGTAATGAGCTTCCTGTGAGTTCTGGCGTTGGTTCCCTCACTCACTTTTTTGATGTGCACTCCTTTCGAGCCACTGCTCACTTGCCCATTATGGCTACTGACTTTGAAGACAGCCTTTCTCATTTCTTCATATTGGCCCAGTGTGTAAGGTGTAAGTAAGCCGCAGGTGCTTTTGTTTAACCCCCTGTATACCACCTTCTTTCTAAAAAAAAAAAAAGCTGGCACTGAGGACCTGGGCTACTTTTTTGTCGAAAGTGGTCAGTTCATTTCATGTCAGACAGGCTGTCACCTTTAAGAAAACATTTTCTCTGCTTAATCCCTCCATGGAGAAGAAACTCCATCGCTTAGATCCCAAAAGAGCACTGAGTTACACCATCAATCTTACCAGGGAGTCATGATGAAACTAGCCAATGGTAAGCAATGGGCGGGCTCTAAGCCCCTTGTAAGTAAACAAAATGTGGTAGAACCCTAATCAAGAAATCAACCAGTACTTGGTCCATGCTCCAGACGAAAGAAGAGTAAGTGAAACCGGCACATGCTGCCCAATTAGGAGACAGCAAATAAGAGTGACAATGAATGAGAAGCAGTGGGTGGGCTCCAAGTCTCTTCTAGTAAAAAATATCCATCTCAAACGAGAGCCCATGCGTGGGCACAAGCGAGAATTAACGTTGACTATTGTGATTAGTCATTTCAGTTGCAGGGCTAGTCCTTAAAAAATCCAGGTGTGTTTTGCTACACAGATGGAATTTTTTCCCTTACTAATTGGTCAGAACATATTTAGTATAAACTTTTAATATGAAATTATGGCAACATTCCTCACAGCAAAAATGGAAATTCTTAAGATGGGATGTCATAAGAGGTGTTATATTTCAGACCTGGGCTCGACTATATATACATTGCTTGCAGTTTTAAAACAAAATTTGACATTTAGGCGCAGTGGGAACCGAGAGGAAGTTGGGTATGTGCCATGGCCTGCCTAGTTGGTTAGTAAAGTGCTTCAACCAGAAAAACTTTAAGAAAGTTCATATCCAAATATGAAAGTTCACAGCAACTTTGAGATTGCACACACAAATAAAAGGTTAAGAAGTTGAACTCGGAGTTCTCTATCTGATGGAAATTCCAACAAGATGGTTGAAATGAGAATGCCGCCGACTTGGGAAATTAAAGTCCAGTCAATGTTGTAACACAAAATAATGGCCCCCATCCCCTTGCAAAATGTCATTAGGGCCACGAGAGTCTCTCGTATTTTATAGATGGTCGTCGGTTTTAGGTTGAATGGGGCCACCTGAACGACACTGGGTCCCCTTGAAGGGTTGGCCCAGCCTGTGCAGCAGGAGCTGCAGTGGCCTGCATGACGCGCCTGATTCCATGAGATCCTTCTATTGAAATTCCTAGAGCAAGATAAATATGTAAAGTCACGGATTGAAACTGGTGATAGTTAACATATATTGAGTCTAATTCTTTAAAGGATGGCTGTTTTGTGTTTTCCCAACTATTTAGAATGTAATCCATACTTTGCCAATTCTTTGCCTAATGCACGTCAAAAGATCAACATCCCGAAGGGTCAAGGCAACATTTCATCTTTCATGTGGAGATGCACATCCTGCCAGTGAGTCAAGTAACTGCAGCATCGATCAATAACAGCGCAGACAGCCCCCCAGCAAGAAAGTGCGGTTTTGAAAACAAATCTATTATGCAATCTTTACCCATGAATGGGATCTATGTAAATAGCTGGGGGTGATCGCTCACAAGACAAGTCATAATCTGCTGGTTACTGGTTCATGCCAAAAAGATTGCAATGTTTCATAGCGATCAGTTGCATTTAAGGGTCAGTTTACGGCCTCTCGGTCTTAAATGCCTTCTTGTTTCCACGCAACAGCAGTGTTAACCTATCTTCGATCGCCCTGAAGCCCTCCCCGGATCGTGTGTTTCCTTAAAGCAAAGCTTATTGTGGCCCGGCGCGAGCAAGCATTAACTCTCTGTTGCTGCATCCATTTCCTGTCCCCATCAATAAAGGAAAGGTCTAGCCCCCTTGATTACTCTGGCCTCGTGGGTCATGAAAGCACGTGACTCACAGGCGCCGACTACACATACTACAGCTACATGCCCCCCCCCCCTTCTCCATCCCCATGCCCCACCTGTCTCATGAACAATAATGTCTCTCTCCCTTTTAGGAGCTCTGAAATGGATTGACAACTGAAGTATTATTAACAATAAAAACGGATTTATGTGACTATTTAGGCATAAAAGACACACCAAGCAGCGCGGAATAACTCTATTCAAGAAATCCATCGGTTCTTGGTTTACGCTCTAGACCAAAGAAGAGAAAACGAAACTTCCCAAACTGTCCAATCAGGAGGCAGCAAATGAGAGAGACCGTGAAGCCCACGAATCTAAGCAGTGTGTAGATTCCAAGCCCCTTCCAGTAAACCGTATTTCTCGCAAGCTAACCATGCGCTGACACAGGCGAGAGAGACCTAAAAAGAACCATTTCCCAATGGATCATTCTCTGCATTAAAATCTTCCAATGCTGCCTAATAAGCAGCCTACAAGAGGCCTAAGAGATAATTCCACTAGAGCCAAGGATGCTACCACTGCAGTCACCTGGAGTGCCTCTCCTAGATATTTGCCAGGCTGCTACGTGGACATCAGTCCACATGTTCATGCAGCATTGTTACCTGGAGAGTTGGGTCCACTTTCACCTGCAGCACTTTTTAAATTGAGCCACTTCAGACACACCACTTGGGGGAGGTACTGTTAGGAACCTATTCAAAATGTGAGGATTGTGTGATTAGAAGTAACCCTCAGAAGAACAGGTTACTAACCTTCGGTAACGTTTTTTCTGATGGATACTCTAACCGCTGATTGCTCACCAAACCTCGCCGTTCTGTGAACTGGACTCTTGCATTTAAAAAGGTCCCAAGCTTAGAGATCTGCACACTGGTCAAGCCAATCTGCTGTTAGGCTCTGCGTCTGACACCGTGGGGATAGCCTAGGAAGCAACCGACATCAGCGCACATTTGTGGTGCTTATATGCAGCTCTGCTCATCACTTTTGGAACAGAATGACATTAATGAGGAGCCGCATGACCCCCACCTACCACCGTGCAGGGGTACTGCTTAAAAATGTTCCAAATCCAGTCTGTTAAGTATTGGAAAGTTGAAGAATCTGTGGTTAGATAGGGTATCCACCAGAAAGAGCATTACTGAAGGTAAGTAACTTGTTCTCCAAGACGTAGCATGTTAAATACACCACAGCCCTTTTTCCAGTGGCGGGTGGTGATATATAGATGTGGAGAGATGCCAGAGCTGAAATGGATGTTTTAATCCATTGACAGGCACTCTGATAAATGCCTTTCGTCTCAATGCCAAAGCTCTCAATCATTGCTTGTTAAGAGTGTTTTATTTATAGTCGGCCATGATTGAGAGCTCTAAACTTGAGGCTGAAGGCAGTTCGACTTTCTCACAATGCCTGTCAGTGGGCCAAAAAGTAAATAATAAAATATTTACTTACCCACACGTCCTCAGTGTTGTACTCTTCAGAAGTCCCAGCGAGAGTCTCGGAGCCTCAGCCCACTCTCATCTACCACTCCAGATGCTGCTGATAATGTTAAGAAGCATGAGAGCAGCGCCAGGATTGGCTGGAGGGGTCTGGCTCGTTGCTCCTTTAGGCACTGTGGACCTGTGCCTTCTCCCCACCCAGCTGTCTAAGACAGCTTGGGTGGAGATGTCTAAAGTGCTCATGTCAGGCTGGCTGTCGCAAGACAGCCAGCCAAAATGAAATGCGCACTGTAAACAGAAGTGCCACTTCTTCATTGCTGCAAATCAGCAGCAATGGCCCAGCCACTTCCAGACTCTTGGCTCGAGCTGAGAGTAGCTGTGAAAAATAAAATGGTAATAAATTCAATTTATCATTTTATTTTTCACCTCTGCTGCTTTTGCAGCATGGGGGTGGGGCGCAGCGCTAATGGAGAAATTGACGCTGCCGCCTTCACATTACCACCAGGGGCATAAATTCACTACACATGGCTGGACTATCTGCTTCTCCAGAGATGCGAATACCACACCCATCCACAGACCTTGACATGATTCCTCAAAGCTCGAGGTGTAATGGAGGCACAATTTCCTTGCGTTTGAGATGTACGATGCTGAAGCCACAGTGCCCTCCTTCACTATGGCAGCTCTTAATAAGTGTGCCATGATGGGTAATTTTCTATCCATCTTGATCAACTTATGTGATCATGCCTATTGGGTTTTACTATACCGTTTCCTGTTTTGGGGCAAGGCTCTTCTCAACCATTGTACCTGTTCTTGCCAGATCTACACTTCCAGCTGGGTCTTGCTTTACTGGTATGCATCGTCTTGCAAGGTCTAGTTTTAACAATTACCCCTGATTTTCATGTGTTGCTACAGTGGTGTCCTAGTGCTTGCTAAGTCTTGCTCAGCCGACTATGAGGGTCCTGCTCCCTAGTCTTTGGTTTACTGGTATCCCCTTGCATATCATATCCAACTTTACATTTCTTCTTATCCTTCTCACCCTACGTTGATACCATAAACCGTTCTCCTTGTGTGACTCTTTGGATGTTATGCTATCTCTTAGTTTGGTTTTGTTTGCTAAAACAGGCTTTTGCTACATCTCCCTCACATTGCACAGTGCCTTCCACTGCTGGCTTTGTCAAGCTTTGCCGGTCTATTGGCTTTCAGGGTTTTGGACTTTGAATCAAAAAATTAAGTTGTCTGCATCATAGCAACATGGTTTGCCATCTGTCAGTTCTGTCACTATGACAACGTTTTCAGATTTGTCGACTGGTCCATAGCCAGCGCTATGCTACTGCATCCGGAAGACATTGCATTATTTCACTGACATGCCGATCGAGATATTAACCTTGCTACCAGAGTCCTAGTTGTTCTTAGTGTGTCACAAATAAAATATGTGATGTTCCCTTGCCTCCTGTTTTGTTGGGATGATTTGGAAGCACAGCAGAAGTGTTTCCTAGATATAGAGAGACATACAGGTGGGAGGTGGCATAAAATTCTGAATCAATTCATTAATGCATTGCTTATGGTGGCCTGATTGGTAAGGCCAGTTGAATATTACATACAAAATACTAGCTCTTTTATTCCTTCATTATCCTTTTAATGTATTTGCTTGTGCTAGAATCTTCAGACGGTTCACAGGAGCTGCTTCATGAGTCTAAGAGTACCGAGTAATAGTGCAACAAAAAGGAAAGTATAATGGTAAACACCTGCTGATTGTTCGGCAGCTTCAGCAACCTGGAATTGGGTAGGTCTTGTCATGCCATCTTGTACAGGGGGATGGATCTTCTCGGTCCAGATATAAATGGGTATTAGGAGGCTGCAGATGGGACGGCTAGGTCTAGATTCTGATTGAAAACCTTCTCATTGCTCACTAAGTGGTGAGAGACTGGAATTAATCGGTGTCCAAATGTGATGACTCATACATGAGAAAGCATATCTGTGTTCCATCTGTGATGCTTTCTTGTGGATAGGAAGGTTAGGAAGTTGCTTGCTGCCAAGTGGAAACTTCATTGCAGGGAAAATCAAGTACTTTGTTTTTGTGGTTTGGTATCTTGAATTTGTTAAATAGCAGAAGTCTTTTCTTGGAAATGTCCCCCCTGTATTTAAAGCAATCTGGACCATGTTGGTCAGCCATGTTTCTGAAACCACATATCTCCTAGCCTAGGACCCAACCTGTATAATCTAGACGGAATTGAGTGGCACACCCGTAACAGAGTGTTTTATGTCTTCTTCCTGATGTATTGGCAGCCTGGGTTTCTCCATGCAGACACCCTGAGCAAATCACACTCTGCCTCTTACAGTTGTATTACCTTCAGCTAATTTTGTCTTCAGAGCCTCCACATTGTTATGGACTGGGGAAATGGAGCAATCTGTTAATATTCACACAAAATTTCACATACAATATATTTTTTTAAAGATTGCCATCAAAAGGCTTCATCAGCACATGTGTCCTCAAGCCGTCACTTGACACGGCGAAGAAATGCCAACTGAATATGCTTCATCTATTCTGCCTGCCTCAATAGCGCTGTCTAGCCTCATTTACAGTAACATCATACGTGTGACCACTGTTTTATTCCTAATGACTCTTTTTGAGCAGATTGCGAAGAGTGCATAATTATACAATACTTATTTTAAGTAACTGCGTACTGTATAATTAGATAAATGACTACTTTACGAAGAAACTGAAAACATTATTGGAACACATTCTACTAAAGATAGTTATCCGATGACTCCCTGTCTCTGCGTATTCAGTGATCCAGCTTTTGCCTTTCATTTAAAAGCCTATGCAGTTTGGGGTGTTTTTCGTCTTTGGGCACAAGATTTAGGCTTGTGCACCACATTATATAGTTTTTAAATGTTGAAAAAGGCTGAAGCTGGGTTCCTGTTCGCTGGGTCTGCTTGGTCATTGTTGAGTCCTGATTCATACTTGATGGCCAGATAATGCTCTGACTTAGTGCTTATTGGGAGAGGAGTTGAGCCTTCTTTGGGGGTATTGGAGGTCTTGTTTGTTCTTGCTTTCGGACATGACTCATACAGGTTGTTTTGTCTGTACAGATTGTGACCTTCAATGTACAGAAGAAAGGTCATGATGACTAGCCACACTGCCCTGGCTTCCAACACATTTATATATAAGATTGATTCATCCAGTGTCAAGTCACCACTTGTGGACAGCTTTTCAAGGTGCACAAGCCAACCTCTAGGGTAGTGTCTGAGATGAGATAAAGCTATGCTCTTGAAAATGGAGTGGTGGGACCATGAACAATTGTTGTTTCTTTCGCCAACACTGCATGGCTCTCTGAAACCATGCAGAGACTTGCTCTTCATCCTTCCAATTGTTTGAGATCTGTATCCAGTGAGGATTGCGAACTGTTGGTTCATATCTGCTACGTAGCTACTATGGGCTCGTTTGTGGAGGGTGCCAGAGCTAAAATCTTATGCTGATGGGCTGTCTGAGGTGATGGAAATGGGGGGCTGGCATAAGATCAAGTGGCTGAGGGAGATAAAAAACCTTCTGGGGGAGTTGGGCTTGGGAGACTGTTGGACCACAAAATCTGCCCCACCCAAGGTTATCCTGAAAAAACTGTATTGGGACTGGGTTTCCTCCCAACTTATTGGTGACCCACGTCACTGCAATTCGACCGCAGCATTTCTTAGAAACAAGGATGTGGTGGCCTACGAACCCTACCTGGATTTGATCACCATGCCAGTTGATAGGGCTCTTTACATCAAGTTCAGAAAAGGCACTCTCCCGATCGGGGACCTCATATCCCGATGGAAATCGCCAGTGCAGCTTTCGCCCTTTTGTGCTTTCTGCCCTACAAAGCCTGAGACGGTGGCACATATCCTTTTTGAGTGCCCAGACTATATCCGTCCAAGGAGGTGCTGGCTCAAACCCCTATTTAAACGCCTTGGGACACGTGAACATTTGGTAGCGCTATGTATTTTGTTAACAGACACGTCTCCTCCTATAGTTTGTGGTATCTCTAAATTTTTAAAATGGTCGTGGATACTTCGCAGAAACAGACTGTCTATCTCAATTTAATCTAGTTTTAACTAATTTATTTCATGCATATAATGGCATTTTTACTGCTCTTAACTTGCGACAAATTTGTATTGTTTATCTGCAGTTTCCTACTATTTGTAATGCTTTTAAGATACAATTGTTTATCGAAATAAAGCTTTTCAACAACAATATCTGAAGGTGTTAACGTTGAATGTGGGGGTTCAGGGTGGCATCAAGTCCAGGAGGGCTTTGAAGTTTATTGTGGTGTGTGAGTCCCCTGCCTGCACAGTATTTGCTAGATGCCTCACATTTGGCCACCCTTCTTCACATAGGGAAACCTTTGCGTCTTGTAGGCCAGTTCTGGAGCAGAGGAAAACCATCCTCAGGATAGAAGAGAGTCCCATGCACATTTAGGGGAGACCATCTGTTGCATGATTGGCAGAGCCAGGACAGTGACCTGAACTGAAGATACTGTCAGCAATCAGTCACCCAGTTGTGAGACTATTTTAATTTTAATTTCGTAGCAGCAAAGATGTGCTGCCACTGGTGCAAAGCATTCATTGAAAACGTGAGGGATAGATTTCATTATGAAGTGCAGACATTGATAATAGTTGTGCTTTATCGGGCTGTCGAAATAATGCAATGGAGTTCAATGAACTGGATAAAATTGCATTGTTCTGATGTGTTCTAGCTTGGTCAAGAAACCTTTTCTCAGATACTTGTTTGAGTTTCTGAAGTTCAAAATAATTCACCAACCACCCAGTTGTTTCTTCATAGTTTTCTTTAATAAAACACTTTGCCTCTCCTGGATCATGCAGTATTGATCTTTTTAGTCCCATGCACAGGATATGTTTTGCAGTGTGGTTTATATCTAGTGGCGTTCTATTGGTGAATCCCAGAGAATGGCCCCACAGAACAATGTTGAATACCCATTTGTCTAAGATTATGGCCTGCCACAAAGCCAGATCATTATTTATTTCTAATTTTCTTGAAGTGCCACTCTACCAAGAAAGTGTCTGTGTGCTTTACTGAGACACATATGTTATATGCTTAAAGAGAATCAAGAGGTACACAGCCTATGAATCATTAACAAAATACTAGAAGGGAGGATGAAAGGCCTGTGTTTAGCAAAACCCAGTATTAAATGAATAAGCAGTTAAATGATTAAAACAAAATGGAGTAGGATAGAAGGGTAATGGGTGAGGAAGGGATGAAATGCCAAGAATGGTATAGGAAGAAAGATAGAGGAAAGAGAAGAGAGAAATTGGAAAGGATGAGAGTTTAAGGGGGAGGGGGATGTACCTAGCAACGGAATGAGTAGGGGAATAATAAGACAATGGGATTGGAATGAACTAAGACGGATTATTGTTCCAAATATAGTTTAAATAGATAAGTTTTAGTTCGCCCCCCCGAACTAAGACCCTCAAAAAATTAATTTCTTCGGACAATGAGATCCACAGGAGAGACCCCACTCTGGAGAAGGACTCCAGTCCAAGAGTGTCTTTGTATCTCAAGTCTGTTTTTTGCTGCCGCAAATATGTAAAGAGAATGCAGGCCATCTTAAATTTGAATCTTGATTCGCTGGTGAATCAATGTAGTATATTCAAAATGAGAGTGACGTGATCAATGTGTTTTTGCTTGACTCAAGCCTGTTTGCACAGTCTACAATCTCTTTGTGGGAATTTGTTCACTTTTATTGCTTCTACAAAGGGTGGCATCCCTTATCAGTGCAAGAGATAAGGGCATGTACAAAAAGCACAGGTCTGATAGTTGAAGCGAGGATTTTTGATTTTCTTCAATAAATTAAGCCATCCTGCATAGTTTCACAGTATGGGGCAGATGTATCAATATACCTATTTGCGGTTCTCAAATAGCGATTTTTTGAGAATCGCGCGATTTTTTGAGAATCGCTATTTGAGAGTAGCAAAATGGTATGTATGTAAAAATTCGCTATTTTTTAGCGATTTCTTAAAATCCCTTAATTGCGATTAGCAAATTGCTAATCGCAATTAAGGAATAATTTCCCATTCATTTCTATGGGCCAGGAGGCCCATAGGAAGGAATGGGAAGTTATTCTCAATTTGCGATTCGCAATTTGCTAATTGCAAATTGAGAATAATTTCAAGGGTGCAAGGGTGTCTTAAGGACACCCTGCTGCACCCCTGAAATTTACATGTGTGCGCATATGGCGCACATGCATGCCCTAAGGGCATGTATGAGCGCCGCATGGCACCTTTACAAATGTCAAAAAGTGCATTTGTAAAAGAATTCGCAAATGAACACCAACAAGAAGTTGGTGGTAATTTGCGATTTCTTAGTGTAAATTTGCAAAACCTGAATGCTTCATACATAGCATTTAAGGAATCGCATGCTGACGCAAAATTAAGGAATCGCAAATGCGAATAAAATGATACATCGCATTTTCCAATTTTTTTTGGACGCAAACGCTGCTAATTTGCGACAAAAAAACGTTTGATACATCTGCCCCTATGTTCAGTGTGAGATACCCTGGTTGAGTGAGGGTTTGAGCTTTTAACCCAATGTTTTTACTTTGGGATCAATGAAAGGCTTGAAGCTAGATATGTGACAGTTTTTTTTAGAATGCAGGTATCTTGAAATGTAGACTTTAAGTAGAGCTGGGTAGCAACAGAATTTCTCTTCCAGGGGATCCTCATCAATAGTCATAAGCACTGAATATTCCCGCCCATGTGCGGGACCCCGGAAACAATATAAAAATATATATGTATAAAACACATATATCTCGCTCCACATATATGTATGTACATATATCATTTTTCTCACATCAATGCAGCCCCAAAACTGAGGCTAAACAATGCAAACACATATACATGAACTGCAATTAGTAAGGAATCAAAAAACACATTAGGTCAAAAAATCCTTGAACTTTGTGTTTTAATGAGTCAAACCACTCATAAATCCTGAAAATTGCTTATAAATAGACATTGTTAGCCCTCAGGCTGCATTGTAAAACAATATAGAAAATGAAACCATTTTCACAATAACTGGCACCGTGCCTTTAAGGCAGCCATGACCCCAGGCTTCCCATCATGCCTCAGGGGTGACAGTTAGGTCAGTTGTTCTTTCCGGCTCCTTCAGTCAGGACCCTGGTGAAACAGCTCCTTTTTCTTTTTGACTTTCTGTCAAAAAATATTCAGCTTTTACTAGAATTTTTGACTTCACTCGACGTCTTTTAGACATAGAGTGCTGTTTGAACACTTTTTGTGCTTAAAAAAGGTATTTTTCCTGTCAAAGATGCCTTCTCTCTTCAACAACTGTCCTTCATGTGGAAGGAAAAAGGCAAAGACTGACTCTCATTCAGTCTGTATCCTGTGCCTACCAGACTCTCATTCCTCTAAAACCTGTGAACACTGCCAGGTTTTATCTTCCAGGACTCTTAAGGATCGAGAGAGGATTAGAGCTTATGGGCTTTCTGAGAGAGGAAGATCTCCCAAGAAGCAGAAAAGTCGGAAGACGCGGTCGACGTCGAGAGGAGCCCCGACTGGTTCACATTCGACGTCGGGATCGGCGTTGGAGAAGCAGTCGACGGCGACGAAGAAGATGTCTTCAGCGTCTACATGGAAGGTACCTCCGCTTCAGTCAGCGTCGAGGGACAGGTCGCCGTCGAAGCGGAAGAGCTCGACGGCGAGCCGTGTGACGTCGAAACAGCATCGTCATGCTGTGACGTCGAGGCATTCTCCGTCGACGTCGGTCCATCGACGTTCGACGTCGAGCCATCCTCCGTCGACGACTAGCCATGGTCGTTCGACGTCGAGGGAGCCTCTGTCGACACATCATCGGTCGACGTCGATGCAGCCAACGTCGACGCCTGGACGAGAGCGTTCGACGTCGGAGCGGCATTTGGAGTCGAGGCACGCCCAGTCGCCATCAAGTCAACGGCGATCGGCGTCGAAACAGCCTCCTTTGACGTCGAGCAGACAGCCTTCAACGTCGAAGGACAGCCATTGCCACCCGAGGTCGACGGAGAAATCACGGTCGACGTCGAGGGAGCGTCTTCCTGCTCGGCGCTCGGCGTCGATACAACCACCGTCGAGGGATCAACAAAGATCCAGGGAGAGAAGTTCTTCGCAAACAAAGAACGTTACTCCTACAAAATCAAAGGAGGTGGTTCGGGACAAGGGAAGTGACTTGTTAGTCCAGACTCATGCCCTAGAGCCACAGTTGGGTTCTCCAGGTTCAGCATCGGCTGCGGAGGTGGAACAATCTCCAGTGCAGGATCCCCCCGCCAAGAGACGGAGACTTGCAGAAGAAAGATCTCGCTCAAGGTCTCCCTCTGGATCTCTGGTGAGTCTTTCCTCATCATCCTCATCATCTCGGAGTGGCAGATCCTCGGATGGACGGAGCGGCGCATCTAATAGGGGGAGGTCCGAATCCCCTGCAAGATCGCAACAGGATCGAACGGAACGACCTCAACGGTCGCGTACACCTGAGAAGGATCCCATCCACAAGTCTCCTTCTGTTCATCTTTCCCCAAGGTGGAATAGACCTCTTCACCACTGAGCAAAGGACAAGGAGACGGCGGAGCGCCTAAAGCGATATCGAGACCAACCTCTTCGCAGAGAAAGGTCTCGTTCTAAACACTCAAGCAAGAGACATTCTCGTCACAGAGAGAGATCTCGTTCCAAGACGCGTTCTAGCAGAAGAACTAGGTCCAGGAGGACAAGTAGTTCTTCAAGTTCGTCGAGAACACGATCTCACAGGGATTACTCCCCGACTCTTACTAACAGTCCACGCTCAAGAGTGTCTCCAACTGAGGATATTTTCTCGTTCCAAGATATCTTGGGCAGGGGAGCCCTGAAACTGGGAGTACCGATGACAGCTCCATAAGTCAAGACGACTGTCATATTCGAAACCCTGCAACATAGATCAGCACCCAAACCGTTGTTGCCGTTGGTTCCGGGTATAATGGAACATGTGAATGAAGTCTTCCTCACTCCGGCAACGGTGAAGTCCGTTCCAGCGAGGATTCTCAAAAAGTATCGTCCTCCGGAAGAGGATCCTCTGTTCCTCAAAGCTGATCCCCCGCCAGATTCAGTGATCATTACGGCGGCAAGAAAATCCAATGCGGTGGCTTCCTCATCCACGGTACCTCCGGATAAGGATAGCAAGGTGCAGGACTCATGGGGGAGAAGGGTGTGTAACACCTCAGCCTCTTTCCTCAAGGTTTCTAACGCGGAAGCCCTGCTCGGCAGGTATGACAGGTCTCTGTGGGACTCACTTCAGAGATTTACCGCAAAGCTCCCTGAAGAAGACAGAAAGGACTTTGAGGAGGTTCTGATGGAGGGCAGTCAAGTCTCCAACCAGATTATAGGATCGGCAGCAGATGGGGCAACTCTGGCGGCACATGGCTATGTGCACGGAGTTACAGCAAGGAGAACATCTTGGTTACGCCTCACAGCATTAAAACCAGAGGCTCAAGCAAGAATCCTGAACCTTCCTTTTTCAGGCACATCTCTCTTTGGAGCAAGTGCGGATGAGGAAATGCAGCGGATGAAGACCGAGTTGGACACTCTCAAAGCGGTGGGACTCGAGAAGAAAAAGGAATTTAAGAAGAAATTCCGTTCGAACAACAAGGGTTATTCGAAGCAGAGGGTTCAAACCCCTCAATGGCAGAAAGGCCAGAACCAGCAGGGCCAGCAAAAGACACAGTACAAAGGCAAGGGCAATTCCAAGGGAAATGGAAGTCAGCGCCAAGGCAACAACTTCAATAAAGCGCAGCAGAAGCAATGAGTCTTCACTTCCCCCAGCGCCGTTACCCACTCTAGTGGGGGGAAGCATTGCGCATCACAGGACAGAGTGGCAGGCCATCACCAAAGATCAATGGGTGTTGTCTACGCTGCAGAATGGGTACTGTCTTCGTTTCCATCGTCTACCTCCGCACGTTTCCCCGATGTCAACATCAAGTCACCAGCTACAAAGGTTAAAAGCAGAAGTAGCTACACTCCTCGAGAAAGAAGCCATCGAGAGAGTTCCGGTGTCCCAAAGGGAGAAAGGAGTGTACTCGAGGTATTTTCTGGTCAGAGAAAAGGGCCAGAAGGAAGAATACAGGCCCATTCTGGACTTGAGAACACTCAATCTGCATGTACGAAGAGAAAAGTTTCGCATGTTGGCGCTTCATCAGATATATCCACATCTCAGGCAGGGGGATTGGATGTGTTCGATGGAACTTCAAGATGCGTACTTCCATATTCCAATACGGCAAGATCACAGAAGATTCCTTCGGTTCCGGGTGGGGACCTCTCACTACCAGTTCAAAGTCCTCCCGTTTGGGTTGAAGTCGGCTCCCAGAGTGTTCACCAAGTGTGTCGCAGTGGTGGCGGCAGCTCTACGCCGCAGGGGAGTCTTCGTATACCCATACTTAGACGATTGACTGTTGAAAGGTCCAACTCCAGGCAATGTAAGGAATCAATTCAAGACATGCATAGAACTTTGTCAACGTCTAGGTCTACATGTCAATTTCAACAAGTCTGTATCACGACCAACTCAGAGGATCCACTTCCTAGGAGCTCTGCTAGACTCCGAAGTAGGAAAAGTGTTTCCTTCGGAGGAGAGACAGTTTTCGATAGCCCTCAAGTGCCAACAAGTTCTTCTCCACAGGTCCCAGAAGGTGCGGAAGATAGCCTCGCTCTTGGGGTCGATGGCTTCCTGCATCTTCCTAGTGCCGAACGCCAGACTTCGGATGCGTCCTCTTCAGCAGGATCTGGAGGACAAATGGGACCAACACTCAGATCAGTGGGACGATCGGATCACTTTGTCGGAGGTTGCTCAATCTTCCCTCCAGTGGTGGACAAAGAGACAGAACATGCAGATGGGGGTTCTCTTCCATCAACCGCCTCCAACACAAACGATCATCACAGATGCATCATTGCAAGGATGGGGAGCGCACATGGGACCCCTACAAGTGCAGGGTCTGTGGTCTCCCAAGGAAAGCACTTATCATATCAACTTGCTGGAGTTGAGAGCGGTTCACCTGGCTCTCAAAGCGTTCCTTCCCTCGCTTCAGGAGAAAATGATTCTAGTACAGACGGACAACACCACCACGATGTACTATTTAAACAAGCAGGGAGGAACACGCTCAAGGACTCTGTCTCTGGAAGCGCAGCGCATCTGGCATTGGCTTCTAGCTCGCAAGTTGTCTGTTCAGGCAGTCCACCTCCCAGGAGAGCAGAACGTGAGGGCGGACGCTCTAAGTCGGCACTTCGAAGACAGAGAAGACTGGGTTCTCAACGACGAAGTGCTAGACGACATTTTCCAGTCTTGGGGTCGTCCTTCAATAGATCTCTTCGCAGACGACGAAAACACCAAATGCCCAAGCTTCGCCTCCAGGTTCTATCGACCAGGAACGAGAGGGAATGCTCTGTTAATGGACTGGTCGGGGCAGTTTGTGTACGCCTTCCCACCCCTTCCGCTGATCCCGAAGGTGGTGAGCAAGCTGAACCACTCGTGCACAACGATGATCCTGATTGCCCCAGACTGGCCGAGACAATGGTGGTACACAGACCTACTTCACCTATCAGTGTCTCCTCACAAGAGGCTTCCATGCAGGCAGGACCTGTTGTCGAAGATGAACGGGAGGATTCACCATCCCAACCTTCCGTCACTGAACTTGGCAGCTTGGCTCCTGAGGTCATACAGTACGGCCATCTAGGGCTGCCACAGGACTGCATGGCCATTCTGAAAGAAGCACGACGCCCTTCCACTAGACATTCGTATGCATGCAAGTGGAAGAGATTCTATATGTGGTGCATGCAGAATGGTCACAATCCGGTAAAAAGTCAGGAAGAAGCAGTTCTCCCATACTTGTTGTACCTGACTAAAGCAGGTTTGAAGTTTAACTCCATTAAGGTGCATTTAGCCGCTATTACAGCTTATAGGCGATCACCTTCACAAACTTCTTTTTTTCAGCTTCCTGCAGTAAAAGATTTCCTGCAGGGTCTAAAGAAAGTGTACCCTCCTGTTCGGCCTCCTGCTCCGCCTTGGGAGCTGAACCTAGTCCTATCAAAATTGATGGGTTCACCTTTTGAGCCTATTCATAAAGCTTCTTTACAGCATATTTCCTGGAAAGCGGCTTTTTTGATAGCGATTACGTCAGCCCGTAGGGTGAGCGAAATTCAGGCCCTATGTACTAAAGAACCGTATACGGTTTTTCATCTGAACAGAGTGGTGCTTAGAACGCATCCTTCTTTCCTGCCTAAAGTGGTATCAGATTTTCATGTCAATCAGTTTATCTCTTTACCCACTTTCTTTCCTAATCCCTCTACTCCAGCTGAGAGGGCATTACACTCTCTGGACCTGAAAAGGGTTTTAAAGTTCTATCTGGACAGGTCCAAGTCTATTCGACATTCTGATCAATTGTTTGTTAACTACGGTTCGATCAGGACTGGTCATGCAGCCTCGAAACGTTCTATCTCCAGGTGGATCGTTTCGTGTATCAAGCTTGCTTACCAATTGGCACAGAAGACTTTAGGGGGTTCCCCTAAGGCGCATTCTACTAGAGGTAGAGCAGCCACGGCGGCTTACCTGCAGGATGTGCCCATGTCTGAGATTTGTAAAGCGGCGACCTGGAGGTCTGTCCATACATTTACCAGACATTACTGTCTAGATTCTGACACGAGAGCAGATACCCAGGTGGGCCAGGCCTCCCTGAGGAATCTGTTTAACAGCTAGAATTTCTTTTGGCTGTTATGATTGGTTGGGTCATGTACTTCTCATTTACCTGCAGGTGGTTGATGGGCTTGCTATTCTATTCAGTGCTTATGACTATTGATGAGGATCCCCTGGAAGAGAAGGATAAGTTACTTACCTGTAATCCTAGTTCTCTTCCAGGGGTATCCTCATCAAAGTCATAAGCAACCCACCCGCCTCCCCAGGTAAATGAGATTTGGTACTGTTTTGTTTTCAATCTTGTGGTTGAGCCCTGTCTTCAGGGTTATGCAAAGAACAACTGACCTAACTGTCACCCCTGAGGCATGATGGGAAGCCTGGAGTCATGGCTGCCTTAAAGGCACGGTGCCAGTTATTGTGAAAATGGTTTCATTTTCTATGATATTGTTTTACAATGCAGCCTGAGGGCTAACAATGTCTATTTATAAGCAATTTTCAGGATTTATGAGTGGTTTGACTCATTAAAACACAAAGTTCAAGGATTTTTTGACCTAATGTGTTTTTTGATTCCTTACTAATTGCAGTTCATGTATATGTGTTTGCATTGTTTAGCCTCAGTTTTGGGGCTGCATTGATGTGAGAAAAATGATATATGTACATACATATATGTGGAGCGAGATATATGTGTTTTATACATATATATTTTTATATTGTTTCCGGGGTCCCGCACATGGGCGGGAATATTCAGTGCTTATGACTTTGATGAGGATACCCCTGGAAGAGAACTAGGATTACAGGTAAGTAACTTATCCATACGGTCTCCTGTTCCGTCTGTTTTTTCCATCAGATCTCTGACTAGTTATTAATACAAAAACTAAATAGCGTTAGGCCCAGAGTGGATCCCTTGGGGGACACCACACAAGAATGAATTAGGCTAAGAGATTGTGTTGTACAACCTCACTAATTGTTTGCAGGTTGCTAGAAAAGAAGTGAAACCGATCTGCTTCTTTAACACTGAGTCAGTCGTCAAGGATATATAATTAGGCATTTCTTAATCTGTTGTTATCAGTAGGGTCAAACACTGATGATAAATCTAGCAAGAAAGGACACAGACATCTTTGTCTAGCATGGAGTGCAATGCTTAATTTGAGCAGGTGATGCAGGCGGCACCCAAGGTTAGTCATTTTTGGGGACAGGCACTTATTACCCTCATCAGACTTTTATCCAGAGTGAGAGTGAGGAAAATAACTCAAGTAGGAAAGAAAGAGAAAGTGGATGAAAGAAAACAGCGAGAAAGGGAGAAATCAGGGATAAAAAAGAACGTCCAGTAGTGTGATAAAGGGGCAGGGAGTGCTTGATGGTGGAAAAAAGAGGCATGAGATTGAACCAAGATTATGCAACCTTTGTATTTGGCACCTCTGATGTTTGTAGCGCCGGCTGTGGGCTTCTGAGCAAAACATTGGGCCTCTGCACTTATTGTTTTACAACTTAAGCACTGATTTGGAGTGGAAGGATTTTTGCTTTTGCTGTGTCAGTGCTACAGGCTTCCAACATTTAGAGCTCCTTTCTTTCAAATAAATGTTCATCAGAAAACAGTGGATCGTATTATCCTGATGTTACTTTTTTTATGGGGCATTTTTAGTGATAGACTTTCGCAGGTCATTGTTGTAGCTGGTTATTTATTTATGTTGTTCCTTCTTGTGGTCCTCGAAATAATTTAATGTTTGTGCTCTGCATGATCTCTTCTCAGCGTGGAGTCTATCGTTGATAATAGCTTTTGCCATATCCCTTGTCGTAGTCCTTATACTCTTCGCAATCTAGGAAAAAAGTGAATGCTCGGCTCTTCTGTCTTTAAGGCATCCTTGGGCTCCGCCTCAATGTGATTGTCCTTCCTTTCTTCCATGCATCCTCGCCCAGGATTTGGAGAGCCTTTGTTGAGGTGGTAGGAGGACATTTGGTCATCAGTAATGGTCCCAAACATGATGTCTTCTTGATTGAAAAATATGCCATCAACATAGTCACTGATGAAGGTGCTGTAGCTGGCCGAATGGTCTTCCGAGGTGATTGTGGAGTATGGCATAGGCGACGAAGCAGAGGACACAGTCACTACCTTCATCCACAATGTTGTTGTTGACTGTATGTTTAGACAACCGGGTTTTCTGAAGCCTGGGTGAACTCTGTGGCCTTTGCACTTTTGTCCCCAGATTTCTTGAGCTCCACTTTACCTCTTGTTTCTTTGGGAGGGTGGAGCGGGGAAGGTATATAGCACACTGATTTTAATTTCTCTATTATGTCCTTGCAGAGACAGTCTTGAAAAGTTCACACACTTGAGTAATGTGATTAGGATGCAGGCATTAAGTATGCTGCCTGAGAAGGACATTGGCAAACATCTTTTTAGCCCCACTTGTCTGGCAGGGACTAATCAGTGATTTTCACATGGCCAGGTATTTCAAATGTGTGGGAAATTCAACAGATAAAGAGATGCAAGTAACTTTCCCCTTGTCCAACACTCAAAGATGGGGTAAAGCGCGAACCTCTGGGCCTTGTAACTGGAAATAGTTGGAAAATGGCTGCAGCTGGGAATGGTATGAGAAATGAGAAGAAAAACTGCTTCTGGTGTGAAAGAAAGGATTCAAAATATTTCTTATCTGTAAATGCAGGTTGTTGAGTCATCTTCCCAGCGCTAGGACGCCTCAGGGTAACTATCGCGCTTTATAAATCTTCTTTCCATTCCATTCCCAGTTTTGAGAGGTTTGTGCTATAGATATTCTTCAGAAAGAGCAGACCTCTGGAGAGTTCTCTTTTACATGCCAAGCTGTAGAAAATAAATCGTGAGGTGGGGAGGTGTGTGAGGGCAGTGGAATGTACAGCCTCTCCACCTTTTTCACTCTCTGCTGAGTCATAGAATGAGGTGGATAAACTGTATATGATACAGTGCTAAATAAGTGCATTCTGTCACTCCCGTTTTTACCATCTTTTGATGATTGTCAGTCTGAAGAAGAGCATGTGAATCTAAGAACGCTCCAGGCCTCGCGAAACCATGATATCGAGCAGTGTCTTGCAAGCTGAAAGTTCTCTTACACCAAAAATGAAAAAGCAAATAATGCGCGAAACTATTAACATGGATGATGGCGAGTACCAGCTGGTGCAGGGGTCATGTGACGGAGACTGTGCAACTAGATACAACCAAAAAACCTATGGAGGCTGGAAAAGAAAAGGCACGATATATCTAGCCGATTAGCTAGTTGAGGCATAGCAATCAGCAGGGATCAAACCAGATAACTGTTCGACAGTATGGTAAGCAGAAAAAGTATCAAACAACTCTATGCCTTTAGTATGTCGAATGAGGTCGCACACTGCTCGTCCCATCAGCGTGTGACCCCGGAGCATGATGGTCGATGTAGTCGGTATCAGCGGGTGCGCTTCTACCCGAGTGTTGAGTCTTGAGGGTGTTCCCTGGTGTGCTTGCCATCCCTGGACACGTGTTTCGCGTTCATTAACGCTCATCAGCAGGGATTAGGCGTGTGCACGGGGTTGCTGCGTGGGCTGCCGAAAATATTCATAGGTCCAGATACCTCTTAAGGCGCGCAGGTGCGTTGTCTCGAGGTCGTCACCTCCACCTCTATGCCTTTAGCAGAGGAACAGAAGGGGTGGGAAATGTAATATATATTTAGCTCAAGATTGGCAGGTGAACATTATTGTGCGCATTTCAAGCTCCAGATAGGTTCTCCTTGTGGGGTTAATTGGCTTTGGTGATAAAGATATAACAGTCGCAGTGTGGTTTCAGTGTGTGTGTGTTCTAACCTCGAACCCAGGTTATAGTCCTTGGAGACTATTCTCACTTCCTGGATAGTTTGCGTGCCAAAGCGGAAGATGCCAGTGCTGTCAAAGTGTATGACTTTGCAACCTAGGAGACAAGTTGCAGGATGAAACTGGCTGGTGACACATATGAAAAGAGTTTGGGACACTGCGGGAAGTAATGGTTGAGTATTGAGAAGAAATTGGTTCTTCTTGAAATGTAGTACATCACACCATCCAGGAAGGAGTGTTGATTAGATTTGGAGATCACCTTTAACATTACAGACGTTTCCTCAAGAAATGAAGCATAATGATCACCAAGGAGAGATAGATTAGGGAATGTCACTCTGAGCTTGTGTGAGAGGAGTTTCAATATTATGCTAATTACCAAATAGGAGGGTAACAAAAATCCCTTACATGACTTGATGTGCAACTAGGGCATTTTTCACAATGGAGAGAGTTCCACTATAACTTTTCACCTTTGTGAATGTTGTGTATGACAAACTCTTATGTAGACAAAAGTAAGTTTGCAGAGTTTGAAGGAGGTTGTGATTTAAACCTAGTCTAAGGCATTAATAATGAGCCTGTTGCTGAATGAGTGAAGTGAAGATTTTCAGTCGGGTGGTAAGAGAAGGGTGTTTACGCAGTAGGGTCTGTGACCGAGAACAGATTAGTGAATCAAGTAATATATATGTGTTTTTTCCCATCCCATCCCTTTGTTTCTTCCCGATCTAGACCTTCAACCTGCTGGTGCCGGAAACCAGCATCGTCACGGTGTAATGTCGCTTCCCGGAAGTCGAAGGCCTTCCACTGGATCCCGAAGGTAAGCTCAGAGGTCAGAGATTGATTTGGGAAGGGGACAGTCTTGTATCTGACGTGTGGCTGAGACGAAGGAGTTTTATTGGGGAGTACGAGTGTAGGCATCTTTGTGCATTTATTTTGGTTGGAGTTTATATCAAACCTATGCCATAGCTTAAGGCCCAGGCAGCTAATGACCCTGTCCTTGTTTTGGGCTGGGTGAAAGAAGAGCCTTGTGCTTTTCATTCTGTTGTTGGCGGGGGTGGGGCTAAAGTATGTGCCTATTTGCAGTTTTTCCTCTTCTGTAAGGGTGCACGTGTGTTCTTCTGATAGTAGCAGCTTATTTCTCATTTATTTAGCACAAGACTTTGTGTAATTAGAGGCATGACACTTTCAGAGTCCTTGTTACAGATTTTATACTTTCTCTGATATTAGTAAAATCTCTTCAATACTAGCCCCCGTGGGACCTCGTTCGTGACTCTTGTTCGTAAATATCCAGTGCTTAATTTGTTGTTTTTTTAAATGTGCCAGGGCTGTCCGAAGGTCACTGCAGCTTGTACCACCTTTGCCCCTGCCTGCACTACCAATAACAGTACCAACTACTAAATGCCATACTCTAACGAGTGTGAGAGTTCTGTCTGTTCCAGTCCCCCAAAGCTGTACGAATGGCTTGGGTGGCAGATATTAGCCATTTTAATGTATATTGAATTAAAAAACAGCTGTTGTTGTGCTCATCAATAAATTACACAAACAGCGCCAGCATGTGGCGCCGAGCACCGGAAACAACTGGCTCAAATTAAGCACTGTAGATATTGCTCCATTACAGGAAAGTGGGAATGTGAAAATGCGGAAAGTAGTGGTAAAGGTGTGTGAATACACACTGACCTGTTTTGGCAGTTCGAATCTGGGCCAAATCTAAGGTGACTACTGAAATTGGTGTTCAATCACTAAGTGTTAAATGATGCCCATTATAGCAAAGTTTCTGTTCACTTAGTGGATTCTGATAAGTCAATCCTTCAAAAAGCATTATTTTATTTATTCAACTTGTGATCTGGTTTGCCAGTGTGCATGTGGGGAAGAGAGGATTCAAATAATATCCAGCCTGGGTGTTGTCTTTTGTAAGTCAGTGTGTGGTGTGTCTGTCATTAATCAGACTCAAATCGGTTCTGGATAGTCAAAGGCATCTCTAAAATAATATATTAGGTAGTCGTTTCCTGGATTGAGGGTTTGAGATGATTTAGTGTTGGATTCAAAGCATTGCAAAGTGTTCGCCTTTGTACTTGTGGGCTTGAAATGCTTTAGCTGTTTGAACTGTTGTAGTTTGATCATGTTAGTGCTTGCTGATTTGTAATCTCTGGCATGCACATTGTTGAGCTTTGTAGACAGCATGGACCTCTGTTTTAGGGGGCCTTCTGCCTGATGCACAATATTTGGGATTTGACCTGCCCTCTGCTAGAAGTCAAAGGAGGGTTTTTAGTACTGGTTTCCTGTGCTCTTGTCTTCTGAGGTTAACACTCAACACCGCAACTTGATTTTCAACTGGCTGAAGTCTCTTGCAGTGTTCTACCGAGCCCTCACTAAGACTGGTTAGTTCTATGCAGTGACTAGTTTGCTGGAGTCGCAATATAAAAACACATTTGTTGCTGATTTTCAAGAATTTGTTTTTAAAATTCTGCTCTTTGGTGGTTTCAGTGTCTGACTAGATACAACATATGGCCTTGCTTATATTTCCTTAGCCATATTAGATTTAAGTAGGTTCTTTAGGTTCTACCCAGAATACAATGGGTCTTTTGTTGGACTTTGTTTTGGATTTTAATTTCCTCTATAAATCCTGAAACTGTTCCATTGTATTAGACATATCAAGCTGTAAATAAATCCCACATGTTTCTTCTTCTGGATATTCATAGTTCTATCAAGCGTTCTAGTGCCACTTATACGTTAATGAGAAAATTAAAAGAATTTTCTAGCTAAGAAATCGTTGATACCCGTTTGTAGTAGCTACCCATTATTATTAGATAAAATAGCCACTCTGTTTTTTTTTTTAAGTTCTTTTTATTAAAGCGGTGTATTATACACCATCATAAGAAATGCGTACATATATCTTAGTCTGGTGGTAGTAGAAAAAGTGAACAGTTCAATTCCAATCAGCAACCAAGTGACCTCAGTGATTCCCAAGCCCTCTGTGTGTAGGCATCTCCTATGTCAACTCTCCCCCCTCTAACTCTGCACACTTAATTTCTGTATTTCTCCCAAGCTCCCCAAATCTTGGCCCAATTCTTTGGGCATCCTCTGCTCTGATAAACAACTTTCTCCGCTTGCTAGTACCAATCTAGTTCTTGTTTCCAGTCTCTAATCTTTAGAAGCCCATCTGTTTTATTAGACTTATTTCAAACTAATTGCTAAACCATGTTGGAACTCTACACTATCATAAACAGAAGAGAATAGATATGCCCAAAACTCATGGTAATCCTTCATTCTCCAAAGAGCATAGCAATCAAAACAATAAATGTAATCAACTTGAATGCAAACAGCAGAAACTTAAATCATGGAAAGATAACAATAAATGCAGAGCTCATAATTAAGTATATAAACTGTGGTTTTCCCATCTTAGTATTTTTTTACAAAGATGGCATCAGCTTAGCACCCAGTTTGTCTCAGTAATTATGTAAGCTCTACTGGGGGTTATATATAACACCTGATGCTAAGTCCTTGGAACATATTTCTCAAGACTTCTCTAATTAACTGGGGTCTGTTTTTCTAAAACTCTTCTCTCTTATCTTTGATCTAACAGCAAACATAGAGAATTATATATTTATGATATTCTCAGCTAAGTTATAATTTCTTCTGATCTTCAAATGTCAAGGTTTCCGGAATATTGAATTTGTAACACCTACTGTTGGTACACGCATAATGGTTGCATGATGTCTCTCATTCTATAACTAACTTTGTTTGCTTCTTTTGTTAGAGTTATCAGCCTGTTGGCTGATATATCGTAATATTAAATGCCTTCTTGTAGAAGGGATTTTAGTCTGATGCTTTAAAATATGCTATGTTAAAACCTCTCTCAAAAGGTCAGGTTTATAGCAAAAATGTCTTATTATAGAACAATTTCCAGGATTCCATTTTAACAAAGATAATTCAGTTGTCTGTTACTACTCAATTACAAGAGTATCTGTTGTGTAACTCTTTATTCTCAGATACTCAAGCCAGGCTTTACATTTTTAAAGCAACAATTGTCCCTTTCAAAAAGGGCATTTAAAGCAATAATACACAGAAATACAATATCATCTATGTTTTTGAAGTACAAATGGAATATTAGTAATGTATTAAGTCATAGGTTTTTTAAAGAAAACCATAGAAGTGAGACAATATACAACAAGCAGGGAAGTCAATAGAACTTCAGAACTCAGGCATTGCACAACATGTGGCTAAAGTACAGGCAATGGAGAAGCCACAAATAAAAAGTACCTTTGCTCATATTTAAAATAACAAGTAAATGGGTAAAGTCAAGGTACTTAAGTCGATAACGTTTCAATCCTAACAGAGTAGGGGATCATCATCAGAACACAGTTGTTGGAAGGTGGTTCTGACCCTAGGGGCCGTCCGGATTTTTCGCTTTTTGAGCACCTAATTGTTGAGCTTAATAATGAAGGAGACTGCATGGAGATTTTAATGGTGTCCCCCTGGCTTGACTATGCCGCTGCGCAGCAGCTGGAGTATGGGGAATTGGGCTGGTTACATGCAGACACGTGTACATGCGTGTGCACACGTGTAGGGGCAACGCAGGGGAGATTCCTAGCGTGCGCAGTCCAGGAGCAGGTACAAATTGAATGGTGTGGCAGGACTTATGCAGAATTGGGTGGTGACATGGAATAGGCTTTATACACTGGAAAGAAACGTGCCATGGAAAGTCAGTGTGTTTTACTGTGTTTTCATTATTCCCCTATTGGGATGTGGGGTCCATGGCTAGAATTACTTCCACAAGGCCTACAGAATCCAGACACGCACTAAAGTCCCTTGTAGTGGAGGTGAAAAGAAGTATTCTGCAGAGTCCAAAAGTCATATTTGTACTGCTTTTGGGTCATCCAGAAATGTAATATTTCTCTGGGGTCTGGCCCTGGCAGGTTAGATTAATGCCCTTTCTTCCCTTAGTGAAGATCTTTCCTCCAAGGAAGGGAGATAGGTGGAGCTAGAAGCCAATCCATCAACCGCTGTCGCTGGGTGCCAGGGACCAAGTTGAACCAAGGTGAAGGCAGCACTGGGGGATGGGGAGCCATGTGGCCAGAGACACTGGACGACTCCATTTTGAACAACCCAGAGACTGGACAAGAAGGAGGGAGCAGGGGCAGGGAAGTGATGTGTCGCTGTTTGATAGGACACACAGAGACTTCCTGCCAGCCCTCTACTCAACTTTTAAAAAGTACTTGCACAGGGAGAGAAGCTCTCTCTGGGGTGTGGTCTGCTGAGGCAGAAGGTGCTGGAGCCTGACAATGGGCAGTTGGAAGGAGGACACCCCTGACTGCCCCCCCAGGCCCCTAACAGCGCCAGAGGAAGAGCCCAGGACCGGTGCGCAGAAGCAGGGGCCTCTGTGCGGGGAGAAGAGAGGCACAAGGAGCCAGTGAAGACCGCTCCCTGCAGAATGCACCCTCTTGGAGACCGGGAGGGCGAAGGAGAGTGCTCCCAGTGGCTGGGGGACGCCACCAGGAGCAAGAAGACGCAAAAATGGGGCAGATCAGACCCTCAGGGGCTGAGATATGGCCCCCGGAAGGTAGGGGACCTTTGACCCCTAAGAAGGGCAACAACGAAGCGCGTGGGGCTCCGCCGCCGGTCTGAGATGCCCCCTGGGTGGGTCAGGTCCTGGGGGCTGCCCCCAAGGAGAAGTAAAGCCGTGAAGGTGCCCTGCATGGGGACCAGGAGCCCACCCTGGCCCCCACCGAAGTTGGAGGCTGGGAAGCGCCGTCGCACCCCCCCCCCCCCTTCCCCCTGCGAGGAGGAAAGCCGGGTAGCACCGTCGCGCTCCCTGTGACATTGCCCCCACGGGGTTCCAGGAGCCCACCCTGGCCCCAACACAAATGGCGATGGGTCGCACCATCGCGCAACCCCATCCAGAGGAGAAGGGGCCCGGGACCCCATCTCCGGGCCCCGAGGTGGCAGAGTGAGGGGGAGTGCCTCAAGTTTCTTGAGGATTTAAAAAGAATAACCCCTCAACACTTGGCGAAGATTGCATCAGCTTCTAGGCTGGAACTTTTGTTCTACAGCTGGGGGTGCATTGAGAAGTGCATCAAAGATTGAAGGGCTGAGTTGGAGATGTCTTGAGAAGGGCATCCCCTGGAGGTGAAATGGTGCAATTACATTGAAATGCATTTACTAATGGTTATTTCTTTTGGAGGGGCTGAATTTCACAATTTGTAAGGTGATGTCATAAGCAAAGTGGTTTTAAGTGGCTAGACACTCCTGCTAAGGTGTCTGACTGCATTTACTTAATCCTGTGATCATCTGTGATGCCGTTAGGGGCTGTAATTGCAATGCATTTTTAATTATATCCAAATGTTAAGAGTACTGTCATTCTTAAGTGTGCGTAAACATGTATTCTTGCTGCTGCACTTAGGTGAAGAACCCAGGCTGTTAGCCCTTAAGATGTAGAGGTGCATACTTTATGGTCAGTAGGAGATGCTCAGTCAGGGTCATGTGTCACCAAGGCAGGTGTACCCCTGTTTAATGCTTGTTGAGGTATTGGGGGGGGGAAACGCCACTGGGATGGTGCCAGTGCGCAGGGCCCTCGCTCCAGGTTATGGTCAACTAATTGCATTGGGGGGCAAGAGGATGTGCATACATGGGAGTGATGGTACTAGACCCCACCCCCATGCGGGAGGGGTGGAGATGTTATGCAATGTCCCAAGGGAATTCCAACAGCTTACGTGTATTTGTAAATTGGTGCATAGTATTGAGTAGTGTGTGTGTTTAATAAATGTATTCTTATTTTTACAAAGCAAAATACAGACTGGACAATCAATTATTGAGTGTTATTTTTGCACCCCTGCAAATGGCGATTACTAACCCACACCACCTCCCTTAAGTAAGCCTCAGACTGCTCTGCAACGCTACCCTCAGAGTCAGGCGCTACAATTGGGTGTTTGGTTCCCAGTGAAGGACAAATGTAGTCATGTTATTTGTGCAGGCCTCACAGATGCTGCCTCGTTTTCCAACAACAGTGAGTTATGTCTGTGAAAATGCCTGCATGTCGCAGAAGACAATTTGAGCCACGGTGTGACAGACCTTGGCTTAAATTGTCTTCTGCAACATGCAGGCATTTTCTCAGGCATAACTCGTTGTGTCCTGATGATAACCCCACTCCCCCTACTCTGTTAGGGATCAGAACATCGTCAACTTCAATACCTTGACTTTACCTATTCGCTTATTATTGTAGTTATTTTATAATAGAGCAAAGCTACTTTGCATTTGTAGCTTATCCATTGTCTGTACTTTAGCCACTTGTCGCGAAATGCCTGAGTTCGGAAGTTCTATTGACTGCCTTTCTTGTTGTATATTGTCCCACTTCTGTGGTTTTCTTTTTTTTTAAATTGACTTAATACATTTATAATATTCCATTTGGAATTCAAAAACATAGCTATCGTATTTCTGTGTATTATTGCTTTATTTTCTTCTTTGAAAAGAACCACTGTCTCTTTGAAAATTGCTTGTACCCCAGGTCCCTTTTGACTTCTTGGGTTCCCTTGTCTCTTTAAAAATATAAGAAGCCAGGCTTTAGCCATCTCCATGGTACAGAACAGTTGTACTTGATATTAGTGCGGAGGGTTTGGGATCCATTACAGGACATGTAACTTTTCTTATGCTATTGACGCTCTCGGTGGCTCCGGACACCATAAGTCATTGGGCTGGTTTAAGTTAGTTTTATCAAATGATCTGCAACAAAACCGCCATGGTCAAACTCAAACGTATTCCAGAGGGACGAGGCAGAGCAAGATCCAAGATGGCCACCACCTCTCAGACCTCCCTCCTGGTTCTGCATCTGCTGCTTGGTCCAGGTCTGTTGAGAGGGCCCCGTAATTGGAAGAAAGCTTGGTAACATGAACACACTGGCAGGTGAGCTGTTCTTCATGTGTGGCATGGCATCTGATAGAAATGGTCTCTGTCAGAGGGAACACGCCCTATAAAGCAGCACTTGTGGTGGCAACCCATGAAGACCCAGCCCCCACGAAGTAGGAGAAAAGGGGGCTGACTGGGAGCATCAACAAAAATAATGGGCTTGTTAGAACATTTACAGACTTCTGTTGAGGAGGCAAGAAACTGCACAGTGATGGTGCAATCACAGGACCACAGGTAAAAACCGGTTTTGAGAGAAGCAATAGAGTAGGATACAGTGCATGCAGGTGAAAATATCCTGTTGCTCTAACTCGACTTGAATGCTGGAGCCCTGTCAAGGAAAAGAGAATTGATGACCATCAGGGAGGAAATGGTGAAAAAAGGTGTATCCGCATCAGTGAGTTTTCTGATTAAACTGAGGGTAGAGCGCGGTGGGAAGGAATATGTGTTTGTTCAAGTGGCCTCAGCAAGGACGATCTTGGATGTGTTGCAAATGGATGTATGACGTTACAACGCATGCTTTTACCACGCATGCTGTTACAACGCGGTTTTTACAACGCATACCATTACAACGCATAGCGCTTTAGGGTGCAGGATAGTGAATAGTTTAATTTACTATTCCAACTCCAGTCCCCGTGGACACTAGGGAAGGTGTTGGATAGTAAATTAAATCTATTCCCTATCCTAGAGCGCCCCCAGCGCAATGCGTTGTAATGGTTTTCGTTGTAAAACCTGCGTTGTAATAGCACTGCGTGGTAAAAGTTGCGTTGTAAAGGATGTTTCCCGTTGCAAATAGACATGGGATGAGGCTGAAGTGGGGTTACAGAGACTGCACTCAAGGGGGCTTCTTCCTTTCCTCAAGTAGCTCCTGTGGTAGCGTCTGCATTTTCTTAATACTACGATTCCCCCTTGACATTGTAAGTAGGAATTAAATCATAACTGTGTCAGCTTTTGAGGTTCTGTGACATTATTGATAAGGTTTTGATGTTGTACTTACTGTTCATTAACTAAATATCTGGAATTAAAAGATTTAATCATAAACAAATGGAGGAGTATGCCCGAAGATAAAAGATATCGACCCCTGGACCACAAGCAAAACCACCTCCTCCAAACTCTCAAATCTGTTAAAGAGAGGTAAATTGAATGTTGGGGCCGTTGCATTCCTTCCACCTAACCCCTCCCAGGTCGATATGAAGGCCGCTTCCTAGTACCATAACAAATATTGACGCCCCTAAGCTAGCAAGCAAGAGAGTACCAGCTATGATGTTTGCAGACGACACCATGCTCCTCTCAAAATCCGCCATGGGTTTGCAAAAAATTTTGGATGCCTTCTGTAAATTTTGTATGGATAGGAGTTTAGAAATTAATATACAAACAAAATTTATGGTTTTTAACCCCAGTAAGAACGTCCGCTCCAATCTTTGTATGAATGGTGTACCGTTAGAAAGGGTATCAGAATTCGACTACCTGGGTCTCACTCTAAAATGAAAACATGACTTGGAAACCGCAGGTGGTCAGGTGGTCAGATCTAATCTGAAATTAATTCATATAGCCGGGGGTCTGGCTAAACATTTTAGAAAGTTTTATCATAAACCCCCTGAGCCCGGTTATAGAGATCTATAAGACACAGGCCAGAAGCTCAGCTCTCTATGGGGCTGAACTATGGGGGCATTCGAATCTTAGGCCAATTACCCACACGGAAAATAACTTTTTGAGGCAGTTGACAGGGCTTCCGCGAAGCTCCCCTCTGTTGCCCCTGCACATGGATCTGGGGGTGAGACCTATTGCACAAGAAATTGCAAGGCGTCCGCTCCTGTATTGGCGACGTCTGTGGGCAACAAATGAGCTGGCGGAGTATAGAGCCAAAATGCAAGAGGTACTCAGCCTACCGGGGGCAGGGAAGCTACCCTGGCTTATGCACATCAAGAAAAGCCTAAATGAGATGGGCTGTTCCGAGCTATGGGTGAGTCCTCTAACTGCCCATACCAGGGTTACGCGTACATATTTATGCGCCAGGAACTGGAGGGCGAATCTTGATAACATCACAGACGCCCCCAATATGGGCTCGGTGACCTGCCAGTTCATGGATATAAAAGCCATCTACCAACTAGAGCCGTGCTTGGATTTTATACGTCCAACCATAGCTAGGAAACTCTAATTGCAGTTTCGACATGGCAGTCTCCCCCTGCATTCATTTGTTAATAAATGGTCTAAGGATGTTCCCTTGGCCTGCCCCGCCTGTGGTCTAGCCGAGGAAACAGAACTGCATGTTTTTTTTGTTTGCCAAGGCTATTCCAAGATCAGAAGAAGAGAGCTTCAGCAATTATGTAAGATTCTTGGTGCAACTCATTGTACAGATGTGTATAGGCTTTTAAAACATGATACTAGCATGCATATCAGGCGCGCAAAACCCATTGGTCTCACGGGGCTTCAGCCCCCCCGTCGTGTGTCAGCCCGGGGGAAGACAGCTTCGCGGGCTGGCGAGCATCCAATTGCAGCCGCACCCGAGTACTTAACAGGTCTTTAAAAGACCATTTATTTGTAAACGAGGCTTTTGTTGTGTGTCACCCCTTCTCACAGCCGCTCTGTCCGTGGTTGGAAGAATTAGCCCCCCTCGCCCCCCCTGAAATTTGGCTCTAGTTGCCCGCCTGATGCATATAGTATTTGCTACCTCACAATTTCTTGCTGCATTGTGGTGGGCTCGTCTGCAATTTTTAAAACTCCAATGAAATGCATTTTTATGTCTGTGGTCATTGATAAATTATGAACGATTTTTCTCTTTTCATTAATGTATTTTATTCTTTTTAACCATTCTTATTCTAAATTCATTTTTAATCATTGACATGAAATGCTACCTTTTATGGTATAACAACCCAAAGAAAGATTTTCAAACCAAACAAACAAACAATGTGTGAAGAGAAGGGGTTGGTGTCACTTAATATATATTACTTGTCAAAATCGAAGACGTAAAGCCCTGCCACATTAGGGGCGAAGGCGCTACCCATTAAAGTCCTCCTCAAATTCGAAGTAATTTCTTTTCAGGGCTAGCGTGGCGCACTCAAGGATGAAATGTTTAGGTGTTTTGTACGTCCAATCTGTCTCATTAAGTGCTTTCCCAAGCACTTCCAAGGTGTCATCCTGAGGACTACTTGTATAGAGGCTTTCAATGTCAAAGCTCACCAAAATCGTCGCCTCGTCCACCGTGATATCCTTTAATAAACTTTTAGTGTCTTGAAGTAGGTTTCGGTGTTCTGCACCAGGGTTTTTAGAAAAAAAGTCAAAAAAGTGTGATAGCGGTTCTAGGAGAGACCCATCCAGACACGATTGGTCTACCAGGTGGAGGATTTTTATTTTTGGGCATTTTGGGCATTGTGTAAAAATAAGGGACTTTGCCTTCGCCATTTGTTAGAAAGTCAGCTTCCTGTTTTGATATATTCCCTGGTCTCTGCAGAATCCACCAGGGATTGTATTTCTTG